>NC_044303.2:187926293-188236167 GCF_007474595.2 Lynx canadensis | reverse complement strand
TGAGGCTTTTTTTGTGTGCTCATAGCAAATAAAACTCATTAATCATATTTCATCGACTTCAGATGTAACTCCTGAGTCCTTCTCAACACAGTCTGTAAATCAGCCAATATTTTTTGAATGCAGTTGGTATGTAAGATGAAACATATTGGTAGCCAATAGCCCACAGGCCATTCCTAGGATCTTCTCGGGGGCAGCCCATACTTCCATCATATGGTCCAACCTTTTACCAACCACAACAGATTGGATGTGGACCCAAGGGCTGGCAATCTATAGACTGTTTGAAGAGCTTTATCCAAACTGGGACAACTTCATTCAATCTGATTGTCTCTTTTGGGAATTTGAACTGGGGCGGGGGGGGGGGGGGGGCAAATCAGGCAGCTGGTGGCAGACCCAGCAACTGAAATGTCCACAGAGAGATGCCATTATAAAGGCCAAGAGGGGGCATACAGAATGTAAGAAAACAGAAGCAAGAATGAGGAAGCAGAAGCTTTGAGGCAGGGACAATCTACAAGGGGAGAGGCGATAAGGAATGTGTGGCAGCAGCAGAGACAGTGGAAGAAGAGGCAGAGAGCTAGACAACATGAGGAGACAGATTTTAGGGCAACAGAAAGGAGACTTTGCAAGCAGGTCAGCGTGGGTTGAGAATGGTTTGGGCCCGGTGAACGGTGTGCTTCTTGTCCCTCCTGGTGTTCAAGGAGGGGCTGTATGACTGTCAGTTGGTAGATATTGCAGTGGGTTGTGAAGTCCATGGGAGAGAGAAGAGGACATTGAAAGGGGAAGTGTGAATTAGGAAGGCTCTGTAAATCAGGAACAGCCATTGAGCCCTGGCATCCTATGTCCCTCATTGCCATGGTGACAGGGGGTGGGGCCGTAACAAGTTACTTGTGTGTATAGGAGCCTCATGTGGGGCTTCTTGCCATTAGAGACACATCTGCCATCCTGGTCTCTGCCATGAAATAGATCCTAACATCCAGGACCGGGATCCCACTTGGCTTATATCCCTATCTCTATATTCTAGTGACTCATTAAACTGTCTTCAGCAAAGGCAGAGACTCCGATATTGGGGAAAACAGGTGGAGCTTATCTGCTCACTCACCCAAACCTCTTGGGACAAGAAGCTGCATCTAGAATAATGAATATTAATCAACAGTGTTGGTTCTGAAAGCAGGATATGTAATTGCATGCCTTTGAGCAAGTTATTTCTCTGTGCCTTGCTTTTCTTGTCTTTTAAAATGAGATTTATAGTAAATGTTATAGGCTTGTTTTATGATTGAGATAATAGCACTGTGCTATGATAAGCAATCAATATATTTAGCTATTATCATTGCTATTATTGTTGTGTCTCATCGAACTCCTGAAGTGTCTGTGACAGGAGTAGAGTAGGGTTCTCCAACCCCATTTTGCAGCCCCAGGAGCTGAGGCAAACAGTGGTTAAGACCCAGGCTGGCAGCACACTGCTTCAGTATTAGTGGCAGAATAGAACTGAGACTTGGTTTTCCTGACCTTGAGTGGCCTCTTTATAGAAAGAGGAACAGAATTTATTTTTTGAAAAGGCATATATGCATGTGAGAAAATGTTTTCAAAAAGGTGTGTAGTGGAAAATACATCCCCTTCCTTCCCATGGCTCTAACCTCAGGTCTCCTGATGCCTTTCTGCTGATGGATTCCAGGCTTCCTTCAGGAGCTTTCATGCCTGTACAAGCCTAGCGTGTATAGATTACTGGGTGCTATTTCTAAGACTGCATGCTGCTCTGCCCCTGTTCCAGGCGTGTGTGTGTGTGTGTGTGCACATGCAGGACAGGCAGGGCTGACTTTATGAGGGCAGAAGTGGTGGTTTGGGACCTAAGCTTACCCTTGAAAAGAGAGGCCAGTAGGTCATGGGCCACCAGTGATGGACCAAGGCCAGTGTTGGATGGCTGCGTCTGCCACCTTGGGGCTGCGGGCCTTTGAGTTCTTGATGTTGTTCAGGAAGGCACAGGAGTATGAGCTGCTGGTATGAATGCAGGGCCACTTCCCTTCGCTCTGTGTCTGACTTTTATTCTCTTTCTTAAGGTGCTGCCATTCCCCTCCTCATTCCAATCTGCCTGGGGAACGCTGATGGGGGAATCCTAGGCCCCAAGCTGCTGTATTATCAGGCCTGGGGCACAGGACGGGTGTGGGGATGCAGGTCACGAAGGTGTAGGTCTCAGGCCCAAGGGCCCCATCTGCTTGGCTCTACCCCTTTCTCCTGGTGCCTCTGCTCACTCAGCTTCTGTGGGAAATGACAGACTCATTCAGCTTCAATAATCTTGCCCTTTCCCAGCTTTGAGGAACATTTCTTTGTGTGTTTATTATTATTATTACTACTACCACCATTTAACTTCTAGAAGCCATTCTCTGACATATACAGAATGGCCTTGACTGTAACATATATGGAATAGCCATTTTGTTTGGGAGACGAGCGATGGGCCAGCTGAGAATGCAAGTTCTTCCTGGGGTCTGTGGGGGCAAGCAGAGAGAGGCCACTGAAACTAGACCATCCCTGTCAGGGCCAGTTCCCATGGTGTTTAGGTGGCAGAGCAGAGATCCTGCTTCCTGGTTGCTGGTTCTCTCCAGCTGTACTGTCTGGTTTCCTCTTTCCTTGGCCTGGACTTTAGAAGGATTCTGGGGGAAGGCCTTGCTGTGCTGCTTCTCTGAGCTTCCCTCAGCAAGGCCCGGCCTCTCTGATGCCTGCCACTATGTAAAAACATTCCTGGGCACCAAGTGGCTCAGTTGGTTAAGTGTCAGACTTGGACTGAGGTCATAATCTCACAGTCTGTGAGTTTGAGCCCCGCATCGGGCTCTGCACTAACAGCACGGAGCCTGCTTCAGATCCTCTGTTCTCCTTCTCTTTATGCCTCTCTGCTGTTTGTGCTTTCTCTCTCTCTCAAAAATAAATAAACATTAAAAAACAAACAAACAAACAAACCATTCCTGCCAGTCAGCTCCTCCCTGGCCTATGCTGGCCTGAGTATGTCCAGTCACAGGGAACTCACATTTCCTGAATTTCTTCATTTCATTCTTAGATGGTTCTAGAGAGAAGAGCAGAACTGGAATTTGTGGCCAGGGCTCTTTGAATTGACAGCTACTGGACTTTTACCCTCAAATTCCTCTTTCACTTAAAAACCCTATAAGGTTCTCACTTTCAAGGTCTCTAGGTTTTCAAACGTTTCTCTTAGGGTCAAATTTCCAGTGGCCCTTCGAAAACGTGGGTGGGTTGGGCCCATTGCTCCCGGGAAGGGGTGTAAGTGTAGAGAAATCCGTTTGTCACAAGAGTGAATCAGGGAGGGACTGGACAAAGTGATTTTCGGGGTTCTGTCCTTATGCATTTGGGCTCCACATTCTCTCATTCTATGAAGAAGCCAGAGTCTGTGATCTTGGGGCCTTATTCCTAGTGCAAAGGAGAACAAGTTGAAGAAGTTAGCATCCTGGGATGAGCCCAGCAGCTTTCTTCCTTTGCTCACTTTGACTCTCTCCTTCCCCCAACGTTTCCTGCCTGGGGCGGGTACAGCCAGCAGCCCGGGCTCCTGAGCCCTGTTATTTAAAATTCAGCCATCACCATGGCAACGTGCATCCTGCTCCATTTCAACCAGAGATACAAAGAAGCAGTGAAAGGGAAAGTTTAATAAGATTTAAAAAAAATTTTTTTTATGAATCTCACTGACAGTGTCCATCTTTTTGGGAAATAGAAATGTTCCATTTTAGCAGCGTTATCAAAACACCATTCATTTTATGCCCCTCAGCTTCTAGAGGGTCAGCGTCACTGCTTGCTTTCTAGGGCTGCTCATATCACCCTCCTCTCCCTTCAGAGGCGGTGAGGCTCTTATTTGGCATGTAGGCTTTTTGAAAGGGTTTGGAGTTGGGCTAACTCTAAAGCATGCCTGTGGCTTTGTTCTCCCTTTCACTTCCCTGCCATCAAATCAGTCACATCAGGGTATTCAAAGCTGCAAAAGTCCTTCAAGATCACTCACTCTGCAGTGCCATTTTTGTGTTTGCTTCTCTAGCACCCACGTTCTGAGGGTGTTCCCCTGATCACCTTCCGGGGACTGAGCCTCTGATTGTATCAATCCATGTGGTTCAGGTGGAGCCCAGAATTTCCCCTGACTACAGTGACACAGATGAGCATGTGGCCCAAAGGCACTAGTGGGGGCAGTCCTGGGACTTTTGTCCAGTACTCTTGAGAGAAAGCCCCTCTATTTTCCTGCTGAGGGGATGAAAGCCTGGAGCTGCTGGAGACCCCCATCTATAAGGAACCTTCCAGTGAGGGGAGAAACACAGAGGGAAGCAGAGCTGAAGGATGGAGAAGAGAAACCGGGCTTAGATGAACTTGCTCAATATCCTGGATTGAGTCAGCCCCGAATCAATGGCTTTTCAGTTTCATGAGCAATACATATCCCCCTTTCACCCCTCCCTTAAGGCAGTTTAAGTTGGGTTTTTGGACACCTGAAAACCAGTGACTTTGATGTTGCATACCCCAAGATCCTTCTTTTACAAACGGGGCAATGGAAAGCCACTGTAGGAAGCACCATCCAAGGTCACACAGAGAGGCAGCCCTGAAGGTCAGTTCTCAGGCAGATTTTCTGACTACAGCAGGGATGCTTTAAAGCTGAGCTTGTGGAGCCTGATCGTCAAAAAGTGTAATTATGGTAAAGACACCTGCCCAGCTACCTGCCCCCAAGGGTGTTGGTGAGCATTTGGGGTGATTTGGGAGGACTCCACCCTCAGAAGATCTTTGTGTCTTTCATAGACGAGGAAGGTCCTGAGACAGGCAAGAAGGACACTAATCACAAAGTCTAGGTGGCACAGCCCTGTGGCCCAAAATGAGGTCTCCTTTTTCTATTGAGATGAGAACTGTTATTATTATTTTTTTATCCTGTAAGCATATAATTCAGTCATTCAACTAACACTTGCAATTTTATTAATTCCATTGAAAAGTACTGATTGAAGGCCTCTAGGTACTAATTGCTGTTTTAAGGGCATAGATTCAGTAGTCAATAAAGTAGCCTCAGTGCCTCAGGGAACTGACACTTCAGTGGGGGCATGAAAGTAATCAAAGAAACACAGAATCAGGACCACGAAGGGAAAGCACTCAGTGCCATGAGAGCTTATGATGAGGCTGCATCTCTGCTGAAGGAGGGACGCTCTGAACTGAGACACGCAGGAGCAGGAGTCAGCTAAGCAAAGAGTGGGGACCAGGGGTTTGAACATGCAGCACAGCCTGGGAGGAGTTGGCGGGCAGGGCTTTGAATTCATTCATGCTAGTGATTACTGGATGTGGTGGGGGGGCACCATATGGCAATGTCCCGCTCTTCTGCTATTTTGGGTCCTCTGTTCCTGCTTCCGTGGGATTCTCAGAGCCTCCGAGTCTCACGAGTCCCTGAGTCAGTTATATAATCTGTTTTGAACCCAGGAGGTTCCTTAGTGCTTTGGCCTCACCTGTCTGCAGGTTCAAATCTGATGCAGGCTAATGTCTAGTTCGTCGCGTTTTTGTGTGTGAGGTTAAAAAATGTCCCCATAACCAGGCCTGCCTCTTAGAGAAGGATGCGGGCTGCCTCTATCTCTTCTCATCCAATTTCCTTTCCTATCCTTGGTCCGGTGAATGTGACTGCAGCAAAGCTTGCTGCCACTAGGGGGCAGGAGCGCCACGGCAAACGACTAAGGCCCTGGAAGAAGGCAGCTGAAGCCGGCAGGTAACACCCGCAGTCCGACCGGGTTTGCGATGCTGTCGGACGGGTCAAGTTCCCAAGCCCAAGCTCTTCCTGTCTCGGTTCACATACACGAAGCGTACCTACAATGGCAGTTCCATTCGCTACAGATGCTAGTGCCAGAAGAGAAATTTTTAAAGGGGACTTTTGGTGAGGGAGGTTCCTATTGTCTGTAAAACAAAAGGGTCTTGGATTAAAATTTAATCTTTAAGAGTCCTTTGAAAGATGCATCGGAACCAGAGGACTCCATTCCTGGTTCCCAGTGTGTTGTGTGACCTTGCTTAAGAGACCTAACCCCTCTGGACCTAAATCGCTCTTTCATTAAAACATGCAAAGATGTGAAAAGACCCTTTGGATTCAAAGAAGCCAAGGGGTTAAGATGAGCCTGGAGAACTGCTCCCTTCCACCTCCCCCCTTAGATGCCCATTTGTGTAATTTCTAATTCTGGGGGCTCTTTCATATGACGGAGCTTTGTTTTCTGACTCATACCTCCTTTCATTTTAGCAGATGAATATACTTCAACACAAAGGAATGAAGAGCTACGGGTGGAGTTTTGGCAAGTGGAGAGAGAGAAATCCTTGGCTCTTTCAAATCACACCATGACAGAATCCGCTTTGCCTTTAATGGGGATGAGGCATTGGATCTGCTGTGGGGACTGGCTGAATATCTGTGAGAAGCAGGTCTCTCCCTGAAACTTGCATTAAACCCTCGGTTATCCTGGAATCCAGAGCCTTATTGGACTAGCTCAGAAGGCCGCTGGCTTGAGAACAGCATGGAAACAGGACCGCTCTGGGAGTGACGCCTCATCTATAAGGCCCTTTCTGCTTTGTCATTGTAGAATTACAAGATTTCTGCCCAGACAAGACCATCTCTAGGAGACTGGGTCTCACCAAGAGACTGGAGCAGCTTTGGCCTAAAGCCACAGTCTTTGTTCTAAGAAGGGCCCCACCAGACTGGGTCCCTAAGGACCCACGCTCCTGTTTACGCTTCCTGTGCTGCCTCAGGCTGGGGAAACATGGTGGATTGGGCTCTCCTTCCAAGTATCCCGCTACCAAACATCACAGAGACAAAACAAACAAACAAACAAACCAAATCAAAACATGTGACAACAAAAACTGTATATAAAAACCTACTGTCTCTGGCAGCATCAGTTTCTGGCATTCACATTTCCAGACACCTTAGTCCCAAAATACAGAGTGGGAGGGGTCGGCAGGGGTGAGGTGAGGCTGGGCTTGCATTCTTCTTCCTTTTTGGGGAGCCTCCTCCCACCTCCGGTGATCACTGTCTCCCATCCCACTGCTGCCTTGTTGGCAATAAATGGCCACTTCACAAGGCTGTGCCATTCTCACTTAGCAAGATATTATCAATACTTTCAATTTCAGTTAATACAGATGAGCACTGTCATTTTTCTCTCTAACGATTATCTTAGTTTTGAGATATATTTGTGTGTGAGTGTGTGAGTGTGTACTCTTTAATCTCTTGAGATACATTTTAATGGAGGTTCATGTTTTGTTTTGGGTGGCATCAACACTGCCATTTTTAATGATGACAGAATATTCTGTTATGACTGCCCCAGGGTGTTAACAAGCCCAAAGTTCCCCACTCACCCCACCCATTGCACACTCCATAGGTTACCTCTCTTTACCTTATCATGGATGGAGTCACAGCATCATCCTCTCTAGCCTGTTCATTTTACAGAACAGAGAAATAGCATCTAACTGATGGTAGACTGGATAGACTCAAAGGGAAGGTGAAGAGTCTTCAGTGCCTTTGTACTGGGCAGTTTACAGACTATTAAAAATGTCCCCTTACACATTTTCACGTTCACTTCTAACCAGTGAGTCTCTACTGTCCCCAGCTGGACAGCGTATTGTTCTGACCTTCTTTCCTGTGCCCTAAAGTGGCATTTTAAGCCCTCCTTACCCTCTCCCAGGCCTGTCCCACCTCTGCAACCCCCTCCCCCCAGAATTGAATTTCCCAAGGGTGACTGCCACACAGGGCCTGCAATCCAGTCACAAGATGGCTAAATATAAACTGTGCAAACTGCAAATAAGCCTCTATGATCATCTGCTCTTTTGTTCAACTTATTACTCTCCCAAATCAGGCTGGAGAGGTGGCATGAGCATTGTCCATGCTGGGCAGGACCTGGGTTTTCGTGTCTGACAGGAGATGCCAAACAGACACTGCTGTGCTGTGAGCCGAGTCATTCCCCGTTTCTAGTGCAGCAGGACTGCTTTCCAGATAAAGCCCACAATCCCCAGCTTTGAGTTTCAAAGCAAATCACTGCAAATCACATCAACATTGGGAATCGATGCAACGGTGTGGCCAACAGTTGTGTGCAGCCAGTCATCCAGGGACATGGAACTGGGGACAAAGGGACACTGGGTGTGGAATGTGTCTCATCTCTGTCTCCTCTGTGTCTCGTCTCCCTCAGGGGAGGATAGTGAATGGGGAACAATGAGGTGGTCAGGGATTCAGGATTCTGTACTGTACAGCCATCCTGCACCATGAGATATTGGGATAGTGACCTCCAGAGGCACATGCTTTTAGGTGAAGACTTGTGATTGATTAGTGATGTTGGGTGGACCCAGTTTGGTGAGTGTTAATATGCATGCTGCACATTTGCCATCTGTGATCTGGAGGAAACCAGTGTCAGTAGATAGGATTTCTTAGCATGTAGGGCAGAGTACAGCTGCCTGAAAGTTATAGGCTTAGCTGAAGCTAATTGTTGTATTGAAACAGCCATATTGTTTAGGACCCCAAGGAAGATTGGTTTTCCCAGCGATTAGAGGTCCATTCTGAACCTTGGGTGGTAATGGGAACAAGGAATAGGCAATATACTGTGTTTGGAAAGGACCTGGATTTTGATCTCTGTCATGAAAGGGCAAAGGGCACTGATGGCCTCCATTGCTAATCTGATGGGTATTTTTCAGCCTTTTAAACAAACTATTTAATTTATTTTTATTTTTAGAGAGAGATAGAGAGTGAATCGGGGAGAGGGGCAGAGGGAGAGAGAGAGAGAGAGAGAGAGAGAGAAAATCCCAGGCCGGCTCCATGCTTAGTGTGGAGCCTGACACGGGGTGGGATCATGACCTGAGCCAAATCAAGAGTCGGATGCTCAGCTGACTGAGCCACACAGGCACCCCTCAGCCTCTATCTTAAATGAACCCTTATCAGTACTTGGTGGTAAGGCCATTTCTTTGTTCTTGAATTATGCTTTTTCCTTGGTTAAAAACACTATTCTGCTTTTCCTTCTGTCTCTCTGGTTTCTCTAGAGGTTCATCCCACTCTGTCATTAAATGTGATGGTTCCTCAAGACTTGGTCCTAGGTCCACTTCTTTTCTTATCTTGTACCTTGTCTCTAGGTGATCTTATCCTGGCCAATGACTCTAATTCCCACCTATGTAGGTGTAGTTGGTATTTTATATCTTGAGCCACAATATATACTCAGCTCCAGTGGCCTGTTTGACATTTCTACTTGGATGTCTCAAAAGTGCCTCAAACTCAACACACTGAAAGCAAGTCTGATCTCTCATCTGTGCCCTGCCTACCTGGGTCTCTCCTGTTGTTTCTTATTTCATCGAATCACACCAAAGTGAAACAGAAGTGTCATCCTGAGCATGCCCCCTCCTTCTTCCTTCTCATGTCCAATCCATCACCTAGCCTGGATGATTTTGACTAATGAATATTATTGAATCTGTCCACTTTCCTTTCATGTTTCCTTCCATCCTAGTTCAAGTTACTGTCATCTCTTGCCTTGACTGCAAATGGGACATCTTCCCCACCCCTGGCCCCACCCAATTCTTTTCCTTAAATGGTCTTTGTCAAAGGGCATGTTGGATCATCCATTCCCTTCTTTCTGCTCTTAGGGTTTCTACTCTGGTGCTGGCTTTCTGTTCACTGCAGTGCTATCAGAAGGACAGATAAGACACCCACATTCACATGGGACTCTCATTGCCAAAGTACTTTTGTTCACCTTGCCCCATCTAGTTCTCAACTAGCCCTGTGAGTGGGTCACAATCCGTTTTAGGGATCTTACCTGTTTCTTTGGAAATGGTCTCTGAGAGGTGAATTAGCTCTTCTGAGGTCATCTAGCTGGTCAGTGAGAGGCCTCAGCTTTCTGACTCCTCAGACAAGCCTCGTTGTTTCTCCCCTAGTCTAAAGAGGGCTCCAGGTTAGCCAGATGCTCTGGATGACACATTCCAGCTCTAACAGTATGTGAATCTGTGGTTTTCAGGGACCAAGAAGAAGTTGCAAAAATGTTTCAAAGGGAAATTTATAGGCAAGGTTGAGAGAAAAGGTTCAAAGTGAAACTTGTATTTCTTCAGCATGAACTTCAGATATGTAGCCAGAGACAACAGATTAATTCTTTCACCCTTATGTATTCTTCTGCAGCCTCTCAGGGACAATGACTGGAGGTTGGGTTACAGCTTGGTTGTTACCAGAGAAGGGCTAAGGAGTTTTAATCTTGCTTGGGAAAAGATTGAATGTAGAAGGAATGAACACCTTCACTGTTTTGACAAAGAGAATAATGAGAAATGCAAACAACCGCTGTGAATGAGCCCCTGTGACAACTTGAATAAAGGCACGTGGAGTCATAGGAATGGAGAATTTGGGGCAAGGAAGAGTCAAAACAGTCAAGGGCCAGTGATTTTGTTCCCAAATGTGATCCACACAGTTCAAACCTGAGAACACACCAGAAATTTCTGTATGTGGTATAGATTGCTACATCTTCTCTTATTACATATGAATTAAGGGATTCTCAAGCTGCAAAAAGATTGTTAATGGACTGAATGAGTCCAGGAAGGACTCTTTTTGATGAAATGACCATTCTTCATGAAATTTTCTTTAGGCTAGAGACAAAAATATAGACATTTCCCTATCCTGGGGATGAATATGGTAAATGGCCAGTCTGTGGGCCATTTAGAGCAAGGGATCGTAAATAGGTTTAACTTCCTGTGGGATCCCTGATTAATTGCATGGCGGTGACTGTTTTGAGCACTAGGAAGAGAAAGATTTTAAGGCTGGACATGGGCTTGATGAGGAAATGTGTAACGATTGATTATTGATTAGCAATGTCTGCTATGGCTAGGAATTATATATTGGGAGCATACGTACGGACCTGAATCAGTGCTTTTAAAGTGTGGTTGGCAGTTGGATGTAGGCCTACGAAATATTTGTTACCTATGATGAAATGATTACAGAAATGGGAAGTAAGCGTTTAGAAACTTTATAGCAATTTGACATCGCTGCCTCATCCAAGTGAATAATTTCTGTATTTTGTAAAGTATGGATCTCTGATGGATTGAAAATGAAAATAAAACCTGGCCCCTTACCAGAGATAGTTTGAGATGAACTGACCTGGAGGGATCTATTTGACCCCATTAGTTCCTGGGAAAGATTTTGAAATGCCCTGGACTTGGGGAGCTTATGTATGCAGCCAAAGTCCTATGCACATCAACATTTACATGGACTTGTTCACTGAATGTGGGTGTTTGCCAGCTTTCCTCCTCTTGCTTGGCAGAAAGACTAAGATAATAACTACTCAGAGTTTGCCAGAAATGCCTTTCTGGCCTTCTCTATTCATTTCTACTTTCCATTTATTCCATAAAGCCTTCATTGGCATTGATTCCTTCCAGTGGACAATCAGTGAGGCCAGCGAAGAGGTTATGTCATTGAAGGTACTGGAGAGCACAAGTAGAGAGAAGTCTCCACCATCAGCTATGGAATTGGCCTGGGTGGCCACTGGGATCATGCATTAAGTCATCCATTCATTTACCTATTCATGCATTCATATTCATTTATTCTGTCATTCAACAACTCTTTGTGGAATGCCAACTATGAGCACCACAGTGCCAGGTACTGGGGATCTAATAGTGATGAAGGCTGAGAAGTTCTTTGGTTTTATGAAATGGACAGTCTAGGAGGGGAGACAGAATCAAATCAATAATGTATATAAGTAGCAATAAAAATTCTGGTAGGTGCTGTGATGGGGAAGCATTGGTTGCTCTGAGAATATCAAGCAGTTGTGCTATCCTAGTTAGGGCATCTTGGCCCCCTAGAAAGTAATGTACCTGTTGGTGTGGCTGGACTATGATGGATCAGTGGGGAGCAGAGGAGGTGACTCAAGGTGATTCTGCAGAGGTGGGCAAGGGACATATGGTGCCAGGCCACAAGAGTAGTTTGCACTTGATACCCAGGGCAGTAGGAAGCCTAATGGAATTACAGATATGGTTAGGACATGGTCTCTGCTCTCAAGAGGCTATCAGCCTGGTCAGGGAGAAAAGATACCTAAGCAGCTAGCTATAATAGAATGTGACCTGGTTAATGAGAGGTGTACACACAGATGGGAAATGATGGGGTTAGGTGGATTACAGTGATTTGACAGAAGAAATTTGACTGTGTCATGCTCCTGTTTTCAATACTTTATAGCTGTCTGTCCTTAGAATACAGACAAAATCTGTTTACATGGCCCCACATGATCTGGTTGCTGCCTCCCTCCTCAGACTCTTCTGGGGCATCCTCTCTCTTGTTTCCTCCACTCCTGGCATCCTGACTGATCTTTCCTTAGATCCCCACATACACACACTTTCTTCCTATTGTGTGGTCTTTTGTTTGGAAGGCTTTCCTTATGCCCCACCTCTCCCCTGTCTGCCTTACTAGTTCTGATTTTTCAGGTTTCAGCTTAAATATCCCTAGCTCCTCAGAGGACCCTGTATATCCCCTTACTAGTGCTTATGACAAGTGGAGTTCTTTATTTATATGATTAGTTGTTTAATGTCTGTCTCCCCTGATGACTTTAGCACTCGTACATGTTGGACAAATGGCTGAATGAGAAGACAGCTGGCCTGACTAGGAGGATACCACAGTGCTGGTGTGAAAGACAGTGGACATGGGGTGTGGAGTTGGGACCGAGGGAGGAGGGGTGGCCATGGCCCACCCCGGAATACAGCCATTTCCTTCTTGCTGGCTTCTCCTCTCTACCAAGTGTGAATGAAATGCACTACAATATGATGGGACTCTCTGAAAGGCTACTTGGCAAGGATTATCCATGCCAATATTTAGCTCTTTAAGGCAAGCAAACATCCCAGGTAGATAATCTGTGCTTAGTTCTATCTCTGTGAATTAATTTTTTTAATGTTTATTTTATTTTTGAGAGAGAGAGAGAAAGAGAGAGAGAGAGAGAGAGAGACAGAGTGGGGGATGGGGAGGGCAGAGAGAGAGGGACACACAGAATCTGAACCAGGGTCCAGGCTCTGAGCTGTCAGCACAGAGCCCAACATGGGCTTGAACTCATGAACTGTGAGATCATGACCTGAGCTGAAGTCAGACTTCCAACCGACTGAGTCACCCAGGTGCCCCCTACCACTGTGAATTATAAGAAAAACCTTCAACCTTAAAATTGCTCAGAGCTAACGAGCTTCTTTTGTTGCACCCTGCAACATTGCTCAGCAAGGTGACCAGCATGTTGAAAGGCTGGTGGCTGGGGCAGCGGTCAGGGACAACTGAGACTGATCCTCTGTGGATGAGGTCTTGCTGGCTTTAACGTTATGTTTAAAACCAGGAGGCTCAATGTCTGTAAACTTTCCTGTTTGAGTCATCTATTGCCTCATAACAGCTTATCCCTGAATTTGGTGGCATAAGATAATGACTGTTATTTGATATCTCTCATGGTTTCTGTGGGTTAGAAATACAGAGCATAGGGGCATGACGTGTCTCTGGAGCCTCAGATGGGGAGGGTGGAAGGCTGCATGTTGGAATCATCTAAAGGCTTATTCACTTACAAGTCTGGCAGTTGATGCTGTTGGCTGGGGGCCTAGCTGGCTGGGACACCCAGATGTAGCTTCTCCATGTGCTTTGGGCTTCTCTACAACCCAGTGATTGGATTCCAAGGGCAAGTGTCTAAAGAGCCAGGTGGAAGCTGAATCATTTTAGAACCTGATTCTAGAAGTCACACAGCATCACTTCTGCCATGTTTTATTTGTTAGAAGAGAATCACTAAATCACTATGTTCAAGGGAGAGGAAATTAAACTCCACTTTTTACAGGCATATTTTAAAACCACCATATTCCCTTTAACAAAAGCCCAGAGAGGACCCTGGAACAGTGATACAAGCTCATGTAAAAGAGAGGCACTATAGTAACAATTTGTTTTTTGAGATTTTGTAGGACCCAATCCTAGGCAGTGTTTTGGCAGCTTCCTCCAGCCTCCATCTCCCAGATGTTGTGGCTTCTAAGAAGTTTCTCTACCTTTGGCTAAACAAATGTAGGACAATCTGATTTTATTTTCTGTGCATGTGTATGGTGGGGTCCATCCATAGTTCACCTGAAACACTGCAAATACGCTAGTTACAGTCCTGGAACATTAGGCAGATTCTCAAAGTTCAGTATAAATTTGTGATATTTTAGAGCTGCCCAAAGATTAAAATAAATAAATATACCATACTAATAGTGAAGAGTTATATTTAAGGGAAGGTTCTTTGGCTGAACTAGTTTAAATGTTAATTTTATTACTCAAGGGGGCACTTTGGAACTCCCTGTCATTATCAAACAATTAAACTCAGGTTCCTTATTAATTTTTACTGCCTTACTAGGGTAATTAGTGGCTCATAATGTGAATTGCATCCAATTAATGAATAGATTTTTGAATGTGAGTGGGCAGAGCCTATTATTTGGCTATCCAACAAGACAAGGCCCATGAAAGGAAAAAGTGTGAGCCCTTCCCAGAATCGAGGGCCTCTGCACACCTTTCTGGGTCTAGAGTTAACCCTGGCAATACCTTATATAAAACACGCAGTCATCAAGCTTTCAGGAAGGTATGATGGTTCTGGTTCTTTCCTTGAACTCAAAGTTGGTAGTCAGAAAATGGGGAGTCCTTTTGGAACACAAATTTGGAAACCAAAACCAGGATATTTAGATTTCTGAAGTCCTAAAGGAAGACTATTACTTAGGGATTCATCTCTTTGGTTTGTTGAAAGGTGCATTTATCAGGCACCTAGTATTTGCCTGCTACTTTGCTAGGCAATATGAGTTCTCAACACTACCTCATGAGATTGCTATTATTATTTCCATTTGACAAGGAAAACCCATCTCAGGCTTAAAAGCATGAGATCATATACTAAGTGACAGATCTTGGCCCTAAGCCCAGGTCTGGCTGAGTCTAGAGCCTGAATTCTCAACCACTGCATCTTACTGCCTGTTGGTCTGGCCACAACTTTATTCATATGTTCAATCCAGTCACTCTGATTTATTTTAACTTTTTTCTTGTTTGTAGATTCTTTAACAAAATAGACTGCTAGCATTGAGAGGACCTTAGAGATGTAATGTGATCCCTTTTCCTTATAAGTGAGGAAATTGAGGCTCAGGAGAGGAGAAAGGACTATCTGTACCAGTTACAGAGAAGTGGATCTTGTACAGCCTAGAGGTAGTGGGGGTCCTGGCTGCCAGCCATTCTCCTGATACCTGCTCTGTCTACATAATCATCAAATCCTAAGAGAGAAGTCGAACTCTGGCTTCCCAGGTAGGCTTCTCACTGGCAGTGTCACCTGCTCTGAGAATCTAGGTAGGCCACATTCCTCTGTATGGGAAAACTGTAGCCAACTCTGTCTTGTCCACTTGCAACCCAAATGCCACCAGCCTGGAAATACAAATTGTGTTGGCACAAGCCTTCACCTGCTTGGCTGACAGCATTTGTCCCCTCAAGGTCTTCCCTGGTGATTTCTGGGATTGCCAAGTCTCATCTCAGGTTCTCCTACATCCAGTCTATCAGCTGCAGTGTCTACATGGCCTCCTCTCACCTCTCTTCTGCTTCCACCCGATAGGGTCTGCTGCCTGGGAAGCCACCTGCTGAAGCTTCCTCAGTGCCCATCATGAGGACATTGTAGGCTTTCCATGCCAAAGGGGGTTCTCTGGATGCTCTCAAAGCTTGCAGCTTCTTATGTGCAGAGCATTGCTGGGTTATGTGGTGGCCCAGAGAAGGGCCCCTTGCCAGCCCTGTGCCCTGAAATCACTGGATCCTTGTGAATAGTGTCAGGAGCCCCTAGCCATCATCCCTTATCCAAAATATCACCAGGAGTTATGGTCATGATCATGAATTATGATTCTATCAATTTCTGGCTTTCATTGCCTTAACCATAGCAGCTTAAACCTATTCCAAGAATAGATGGGAAGCAGATGCCACCCCATTCCTTCCATCCTCCTCTGTTTTCCTCTTTGAACTCAATCCACACTCCTCTCTCCATTCTTAGCTACAGAACAAAGGCGTTTATTGACTTATTGAATATGTTTTCATTGAGTGCTTGCTAAGTTCCAGGCCTTCTGCTGTGTGCTGGGCATTAGTTATTATTTGCCAAACCCTCTTTTCTTCTTTTCTCATAGAACTTCAATTTTATGGGAAATTCTACTGGGGCAAGAATTTGTCTGACTCAGTGAAGACTTGTGATTATTGTAAACTGAGCAGAATATTCTCTCCTCCTCTCCCCCAACCCCCAATCTAGTAGCCACGTGATCCTAAGCTAGATGAGATGTAAGAGGAAGGATGGCTGCTTCTGGGGAAGCATTTTCTTTCTGGACAAAAAGGGCAGACATGAAAGGTGGTGCCAGTCCTTCTCCTGTTCTCCTTCCTTGAGCGGGGAGTTGGTGCCTAGAGCTCGAGAGACTGGCGCATTAAGCTTCCATAGAGAGAACCAACATGAGGATGTTAGAACAGAAATAAAGGACAGACTGGATCCTGATGACTTGGTTGAGCTGTCAGACCAACCTCAGGCTGCCTTCCTCTGGGCTCACTTAGAAAACAATCAACTCAGAATGGTTTAAGTTACTCTAAACCTCTTTATCAGTCTTAACAGATACCATCATGGTGAATGAGAGGAGTGACTCCCTGCCCCCAGGGAGCTTACATGCAATCAATGGGTGAGAAAGAGGTGGGGATCAGTCCAGAGCGAAGTTGTCAACTCAGGCAATGCCTGGGTGCCAACTCAACCTTTGTCTTTTGCTTATCAGAAGAGAAGAACAGCATTCCCTGCACACTGTCTTTGCTCCACATAATTAAATTCCATCTTTATTTGCTTTTACTTTTAACTTCCAATTTCTCAGAGTAAATATGAGCCAGGAAGAACTGATCAAGGAAGCAGCTGCTCCTAGGAGCCTGGCTGGTCTGCAGACCGTAGTAGATTGTGAGCTCATTTAGAGAACGCTCTGGATCGATAATGATTTCAGTTACACCAGAGGCAAAGTGTTGGAAGCCAGTGACGGGAGGAGGGATGGTTACATTTACAGTGCTCCGGCAAAGAGTAGACTCTTTCCTTCTCTCCTCCTCTGCATAGGGAGAAGTCAGCATTGTTTGTTTGTTTGTTTGTTTTTGTTTTTGCAGTATACCAGGTTAGTCAGCCCTGGGAATGGTTGATTCACAGCCTGGGTTTTCTCTCACAGATGGCATGTTCTGCCAAGAAAGTGGCAGTGGAGGGTGGTGGTGAAGAGTGTCTACTCAGAATCCAGGCTGTGCTGTGTGACCCTAGGCAATTTATTCAGCCTGGCTGAGCTTCAGTTTCTTTATTAGGAGTCTGTGGATAGTCACAGTAGACAGGGCTTCTGTTGGTTCTTAGCATTCAAAGATTCATAAATCTTGTGAGAAGCATGATTGCCAAGACTGGAACCATGAGGAGGTGAATTTGTGGAATGCATAGAAATGAAAACGTCTTGGGTGTGTAACATAAGTAAAGGTGCAGAGGTAAAACCAAATCAAACCATATGAACCCCCCCAAAACTTGTGGGGGGAGGAGTACCTAGGGTGTTTTCAGGAGATATGGGAAAGAACTATGTCTTCTTGCTTAATTCTTTGTCCATGGGTACTGTAAGGATCCTGTCCTGTGAGAAGTGTCCCTGTTAAAAAAGAACTAAAATACTCCCCAAGCACAGCAGCCACAAATATATATTTTTAGTGATATTCAAATTAGGCACTTTTGTGCTACTGGAGATGTGTATCTTATTAAAATTTCTTAGGACAATTTGTCAATATGAATCAAGAGCCCAAAAAGTGTTCAGATTTTTTGATATAGTAATTCCACTTTCAGGAAGTGATTCTAAGGGAAAAATATGGTTATGGGAAAATTTAATTAACATGCTTTTTATATAGTGTAAAAACAGAGAGGAACTGTCCAATAATTTCTTAAATCTGTAAGGTAGAATACTATGTTACCATTAAAAAATGTAGAATGTTATTGAAAATCTGAGAAAAGTTTCAATTTGGATGCAGATGTGAGGCACAAAGACTCTGGACTTACACCATTGAGGTTTAAACCTGCTTTTACTATTTCCTATCTGTGTGATGTCGGACAAATTACCTGACTTCTCTGTATCTAGGATTCTTCATCAGAAATAGGGAGTATCAGGGTGCCTGGGTAGCTCAGTCAGTTAAGCATCTGACTCTTGATCTTGGCTCAGGTCATGATCTCATGGTTTGTGAGTCTGAGCCCCACATTGGGCTCTGCATTGACAGTGTGGAGCCTGCTTGGGATTCTGTCTCTCCTTCCCTCTGCCCCTCCCCTGCTAGTGCTCTCTCTCTTTTTCAAAATAAAAATAAATAAACTTAAAAAAAAAGAAATAGGGGGCATAAATAATAATTGCTTTATGGGTTTGTTGTAAGTGCTCCCCAAACTCATAGGACAATGATAAGTATATGACAAGTGCCTTACCTATCATTGAGTGAAAGCTGTGAGGACATGTTTCAGAAAAAAGGGAAGAAAAGTCTATGTGCAAGGAGAAAAGATAGAATTTGTTTACTTATTCAACCTTTGGAATACAGTGATGAATAAAAGAAACAGATATCTGCATTAGGATCTTATAAAAATTGCTGGGTGGGCCTTTAAAAAATGCAGGTACTGGGGACCCATCCACCCCCAGATATCTGGCTTCTGCAGCTGTGGCCCATGAATCTGTGGCCACAGAAGCTGTGGCTTCTGTAGGCCCATGAATCTTCATTCTGTGAGTGCACAAGTAAATTCTGCTCTGGCCTTGGGAGACCACTAAGCAATGGTTGGAGAAAGATTAGGAATGATCTTAGTTTTTGTCCTTGTACTTTATAAAATTTCAACACGAAGTAAGAATTTTTCTTATGATCAGAAAAAGGTAAAGATTTTATATGCAAAAATATTCAGCAGCTATGCTCCTCTGGTCTGCCTTTGCCTGTGTCCAGCGCAATGCTCATTTCTTCCACAATCATAGAGGCACATCGCATAGACTCCTATTAGGAAAAGCCACTGGGAATGGATGGTGGGGCTGTGATTCCCAGATACCTCCAGTATCATAAAGGGAAGGTGAAAAATATCTTGCCCAAAGCATCTACTTTTGTTTGAATGTGCTCCAGAGCAGCCTCTCCTGGGCAGAGGGCCCTCTTTAAAGATGCGTTTCATTTGCTTTCTTTTTCCTGCAAATTCTCCTGACCTTGAGATTTACCCAGTGGCTCTAGTAATTGGTGCAGTTTCCAGAGTCATTTGTATGGACACTGTGTAATGCAGAGGTGGGGAGGGGGAGAAATCTCCATAGTCATCATGTGCTTGTATCAGGTGAATTTATATTTTATGGTTTTTGGTCAGATTGATTTTTGTGAAACACCCTGGGGTGTTTGCAAATATGAAAGTTCTTGTAGTGTTGGTTGCTTGTTTGCATTTACAGGAAGAATAAAAAGAAGAAAAAAACCTGCTCTCCCTGCTGACAAACTCCATTGTCCCCAAGAGTGTGGTAGAGAAGGAGATGAAGGGCTTCCAACAGGAGAGAAAATTAGAGGCAGGGAGATAAAAGATTAGGGCTGATCTGCACCAGGAATCATGGGCAGGTGGGGGCTGCAGGTTTTCAAGTGCTGGGTAGGTCTCTAGGTCTCACGGAAAAAACAGGTTAAGATAAACACAGCTGCTATGATTAAAGCCTTTAAATTCCTTGAACTCTCTTGTGAGTGAGCTCTGTGGTCCTGCCTTGAATTCATTCTAGGGCATAACATCTATTTTGGGCTGATCTTATGCATTAATTACATAAGTATAGAGAAGGCATACCTGCCAACTTAGTTATAAAATTTGAAAAACATATATAATTTGAAAAATGAAACAAAACCAAACAAGAATACCCAACTTCTTGCATCAGTTGGTTCTGATGCATGAAATACTTTTAATGTGGTCCTTTTGGTCAAGGTAGGCATAGTAAGTATGGTGTATGCATAGCATTACTTCTTACTGCTGAGCCCATGGCAGACAGCACTAGTCACTTATAGTATTCTACCAAGGCCAGATGTTAGCATGAGTGCTTACATATTTTTACTTATAGTTTGGGGCAGAACAGTCTTTTTGGGTTGGTCTTAAGCATAGGTAGAGTTGGTAGTTAACCTAACTGACAGAAATTGTAAGACCTTTCCTACTCCATAACACTTTCCCCATTAAGCAGCCTTAATGCCTGAATTTCCCACCATGATAGTTATCCTTTTTGGATATAGCAGAGTTGGCAAATACAAAGCATCTGCACTGTTATTTCTACTGCAATTCCTGACAGGTGGTAATTATAAATCACAACATTCACGATGAGCTTAGGCGTAACCTTAGAATCTTTCTCAGTACAGTTCTTACAGCCTTAACCAAATACATGGGATTTTGCATGGAACGGGAAAGGTCTTTTCCATTCTTGGGTTTCTGAGGGTGAGGATGCAAGGCATCTGTCATTAAGCCCTGTTTGTGAGTTATTTCATCGGATTAGTGTCACCAGTGGATGGAGGGAGCAAGGGCAGGTATGAACTCTTCTGTCTGGTCCTTAAGACCCTTCATGGTTTGGCCTCCATTTCTATCTGTAATCAAACAGCCTATATGAGTTCAGAGAAACCATCCCACTTACTTTTATACATCTCATCATTTTCCCTTTTTGGGTCTCTTGTTCACTGTTTCCCCCTTTAGGAACACCCTCACTCCTGTCCTTCCAATTCCTGCCATTATTTAAGGCCTAGCTCCTGCTCCATCTCTTTCAGCTGTCTTTTCTATAAATATCAGTAATGATTTCTCTGTGGTTTAGAGCCCCATGGCATACAATTCATTCACCTCACTTGGCATCAAATGTCTTCCCCTCAAGTGTTTGTTCCCTTTTAATGTCTATGTGTTCAAATCTTTTAACGTAGATGATAAACCAAAGGTCTGGACCTTTGGCCTTCCTTTGTCATTAAGTGTGTATTTTGGGCAAGAACCATTTGTCCAGTGGTCGGAGGAGGAGATGTTGATGGAAGGGAAATGAACCCCACTTCATTTGTTCTGGGCTCTGGTGGAAGCTCCTCTCTGCTTCTGTTTGAGGTCTCTTAAATAGGATTCAAAACATAGACTAGGATGTCTGTAGTTTTCTAAGGAAAGTTAATGCAATATTGAGAGATATTTACGGGGGGACCCAGAGGATGCTAAGCAGTCTCTTATCCCTCTGGTCATTCCTGCCCTAGGAGGAAGTTATGAAGATACCCAATCTTCAAAATCATTTTATCTTCAGTCCTGCCATTAGGCAAGAATCACATTTAACCAAAGCAACTAGCTTTACTACCACTATTAGAATAGGCCATCAGAGAAAGTAGAATTTATTCTGTACATTTGACATATTTCTCAGTAAGTTTTAAAATATTAAGTTTCAGAGTATCATTTCATAAAAATGATATAAATTTCATTGTTCAAAGCACAGAGAAGATAACAGAAATAAGACATAATACTTGCTCTGAGTTTTTTTTTATGTTTTTCCAAATTATACAATGATGTTTTATTTGAAACAATTTTCCTTAATTGTAATGTCAACATTTTTATTTCACATTCATATTTAAATTCACAACAAATCCACGAATTCCTAAGTGTATTCACTGAAAAAGTGGTGTGACCGAACATGTAAGCGATCACTCTTTTTGTGGTAATAGATACTTAGACATAAGTTATTAAGAACAGAAAGTTCAGTCAAGAAACTGAAACCCAAAGAACAAGGGACTTGGCCAAGTCCCAGGCTTTGATAATGCAACTTGAAAAACAGCCTAAATTCTCTTCCACATTCTAGCATGCACAAATTCATTTCCATAGCTAGTGGATAAGTTCCTTGGTATTGGAGATTCAGCTTCTAGCCCAGGCAGTTTGTGTCTGATTAGCTGTGTGACCTTGGGTGGAAATTAGACCATTAGGTCCCATAGTCCTCATCTGGGAGATGAAAAGATTAGATGAATTGTGGTTTCAAACTGTGCTTTTTGGTACCCTGTGGTTCCCTGGGGAGGGCAAGAGGGCAGGTCTCCATTTACCAACCTCTCCCAGTAGAACAGCTCTCTTTTTAATTACTTTTTTAATTACTATTTTTTTTTTTTGGCTATGTGTTATAACTAAGATTTGATTCAGCAAATATGGACTGGATGTTATCCAAGTTATTGCTCAGCTTTAAAAAATTTGAAATCTATGTTTAATTTTTATTCCCTAGGGCTAGTTTAGTGAACACAAAAGGGCTTAATAAATTTTATTGGCTAGAAAATAAAAGGAAAAGTTTTGTAAATAATGAGCTATCCATTATGTGCTTAATGCTTCACAATGATTATTTCATTGACAATGGCCCTATGAAAGTAGGTTCTGCTATAATCCTTACAGAGAAACTGAGGTTTTTAAGCAACTTGGATAAGGCACATAATTAGTAAGTGGAACTATGTTGATATTTTAAAATTATGTACAAAGTAGTCATATTTGGGTTCTACTCTTAAAAACTTTGTGTACAATTGTAGTTTCCCTTTTACATCTCTGGTCTCCTCCATCCAAAAGTTCATAGCTCTCCTGAGTCAAAGTTTTAAATAGTCTCAGGAGAACAATAGAAAATTATTTCCCTAGATCTGAGCTCTTGAGGCTGCTTTAAGCATTTAGCCCAAGAGAGGCAGAAGACTAGACGAACCATCCTAGTGAGGTTTATTTCCAAGTTTCTTTCTCATACAATAATGGTCAAGATACCTCTTGCATCAAAGGCCATGTTTCTGAATTGGTTTCTGTCTTCAGCATCCAGGTAACATTTGCCCTCTAACACCCACTTTTCTGGAAACAAAGATAAATTATATTCCTTAGGTGGTTTGAGATGGGGATTATGAGGCTACATGTGGAAGCTAGGTCAAAGGCATTATGTTCTTCCCTCTGTGGTAGAATGTTTTGCCAATGTTTCCAACATATTCTCTGTAAATAGCAGGAGGAAAAAAAGATAGCATCTGGGGTTTCCCTATGCTTGAGTCCTCTTAAGAATCAGTGGGATTGGTGAGTGGTAGAGTAAGCTACACTGAGAAACCATTTAGTTCACCTTACCCTCTCCCTGTCTCTATACCAGTGGTTCTAAGCACTTAGAGGGCCTATGTCCCACTGATAATCTAATGAAAGGTGCAGTCCCTTTTTCTGAAAAACTCATGGATGCACAACATTTTGCACACAAGCTCAGTGGATGCTAGACCACCTAAAGACTTATGTGACAATCATTTATTTATGTTACTCATTTATTTACTTACTTGCTCCTTCACTTATTCGCTTTTTGATTCATTTACTATTAACTGGCATGATCCAGGTGCTGTGTTAGATATTGGAGACTTATGAACAATGGTCCCTGCCCTCAAGGAATTTGTAGTCCAAGCTTATATAGGGTAAATAGATCATATGTGATGGCAAAAATGTTTAAAGTTTTTATTTAAATTCCAGTTAGTTAACATACAGTGTAATACTAGTTTCAGGTATACAATTTAGTTATTCAACACTTTCATACATCACCTGGTGCTCATCACAACACATGCACTCCTTTATCCCTATCACCTATTTTACATATGCCTCCCCCCTCCCCCACCTCCCTTCTGGTAACCATCAGTGTGTTCCCTATGGTTAAGAGTCTGTTTTTTTTTGGTTTACCTCTCTCTCTCTCTTTTTCCCTTTGCTCATTTGTTTCGTTTCTTAAAATCTGCATATGAGTGAAATCATATGGTGTTTGTCTTTCTCTATTTCACTTGGCATTATACTCTCTAGATCCATCCATGTCATTGCAATTGGTAAGATTTCATTCTTTTTGATGGCTGAGTAATATTCTATTGTGTGTGTGTGTGTGTGTGTATGTGTATGGATGTACCACATCTTCTTTATCCATTCATCAGCTGATAGACACTTGGGGTATTTTCATAATTTGGCTATTGTAGATAATGCTACTGTAAACATCGGGGTGCCTGTATCCCTTTGAATTAGTATTTTTGTATTCTCTTGGTAATTACCTGGTAGTGCAATTGTTGGATCATATGGTAGTTCTATTTTTAATTTTTTGAGGAACCTCCACACTGAGTGGCTATACCAGTTTGCATTCCCACCAACAGTGCAAGAGGGTGCTCCTTTCTCCCCATCCTTGCCTTGTGTTGTTGATTTTAGCCATTCTAACAGGTGTGAGGTGATATCTCACTCTAGTTTTGATTTTCATTTCCCTGATGATAAGTGATATTGAGCATCTTTTCATGTGTCTGTTGGCCATCTGTATGCCTTCTTTGGGAACATCTCTAATCATGTCTTCTGCCCATTTTTAAATTGGATTATTTGTTTTCTGGGCATTGAGTTTTATAAGTTTTGCATATATTTTGGATTCTAACCTTTTATTAGATGTATTATTTGCAAATATCTTTTTCCATTATGTAGGTTGCCTTTTAGTTTTGTTGATTGTTTCCTTCATTGTGCAGAAACTTTTTATTTTGATGTAGTCCCAATACTTCATTTTTGCTTTTGTTTCCCCTGCCTGAGGAGATGGAATCTAAAAAGAAGTTGCTACAACAGATGTCAAAGGCGTTACTACTCGTGTCCTCTTCTAGGAATTTTATACTTTCAGGTTTCACATTTAGGTCTTTAATATATTTTATTTTTTTATATGGTATAAGAAAGTGGTCCAGTTTCATTCTTTTGCATGTTGCTGTCCAGTTTTCCCAACACCCATTTGTTGAAGAGACTCTTTTTCCCATTGGACATTCTTTCCTGCTTTGTTGATGATTAACTGGCCATATAATTGTGGGTTCAGTTCTGGGATTTCTATTCTGTTCCATTGATCTGTGTGTCTATTTTTGTGCCAGTACCATACTGTTTTGATGACTGCAGCTTTGTAATATATAAATCTGGAATTGTGATGTCTTCAGTTTTGCTTTTTTTTTTTTTAATATTACTTTGGCTATTTTCAGTCTTTTACGGTTCCATACAAATTTTAGGATTGTTTGTTCTAGCTCTGTGAAAAATGCTGTTGGTATTTTATAGGGATTGCATTAAATGTGTAGATTGCTTTGGGTAGTTTAAACATTTTAACAATGTTAGTTCTTCCAATCCATGAGCATGGAATGTCTTTCCATTTCTTTGTGTCATCTTCAATTTCTTCCAACAGTGTTTTATAGTTTTCAGAGTACAGGTCTTTCACCTCTTTAGTTAGGTTTATTCCTAGGTATCTTATTGTTTTTGGTGCAATTGTTATTGAAATAGATTCCTTAATTTTTCCTTATGAAGCTTCATTATTGTTGTACAGAAATGCAACAGATTTCTGTACATTGATTTTGTATCCTGTGACTTACTGAATTCATTTATCAGTTCTAGTAGGTTTTTTTTGGTGGAGTCATTCATGAAGGTTTTTTATATATAGTATCATGTCATCTGCAAATAGTGAAAGTTAGATTTCTTCCTTGCTGATTTGGATGCCTTTTATGTCTTTTTATTTTCTGATTGCTGTGTCTAGGACCTCCAGTACTATGTTGAATAAAAGTGGTGGGAGTGGACATAGGATGGTAAATTTTATATGTCAACTTGCCTGGGCTAAGGGATGCCCAGATAGCTGGTAAAACATTATTTCTGAGTGTAAGGATGTTTCTGCCAGTGATTAGCATTTGATTAGCCTTAGCTAATCACATTAGTGATTAGCATTAGTTGGTAAACTGAGTAAAGAAGTCCTCCCTCACCAATGTGGGTGGACATCATCCAATCCACTGAGGACCTGAGTAGTACAAAAGGCGGGAGGGAAGGACCAATTTATTTTCTTTGCTGGAGCTGGGACATCTATTTTCTCCTGCCCTCAGCCACCAGCATTCCTGGTTCTCGAGCCTTCAGACTTGGACTGGGACTTACATCATTGGTCCACTGGGTCCGCTTAGGCTGAATTACATCGCTGGCTTTCTTGGTTCTCCCAGCTTGTATTTTTTTATTGTGGTAAAATGTATGCAACACTAATTTTCATCATTTTAGCCATTTTTAAGTGCACAATTCAATGACATTAAGTACATCCACACTGTTGTGCAACTATGCCACTATCCATTTCCAGAACTTTTTTATCACCCCACACAGGAACTCTACTTATTAAATCTCCTCTCCTGCCTAGTTCCTGGTAGCCTTTTTTCTCCTTTCTGCTTCTATGAATTTGCCTATTCTAGGTACCTCAAATAAGTTGTATACTGCATTATTTGCCCTTTTGTGTTGACTTACTTCAGTTAGCATAATGTTTTTTTTTCATTTAAAAAAAATAAAAAAAATCTTAGAGAGAGAGAGACAGAGAATGAATGAGCAGGGGAGGGGCAGAGAGAGAGGGAGAGAGAGAATTCCAAACAAGCTCCACACTCATCATGGACCCTGACATGGGGCTTTATCTCATAACCCTAGGATCATGACCTGAGCAAAAATCAAGAGTTGGACACTTAATTGACTGAGCCACCCATGTACCCCTAGCATAATGTTTTTAGGTTCATACATGTTATAGCATGTATCAGAATTTCATTCCTTCTTATGGCCAAATAATCTGTTGCATATATAGATCACATTTTGTTTATTAATTCTTCTATTGATGGACACTTGGGTTATTTCCACCTTTTGGCTATTGTGAATAATGCTGTTGCAAACATTGATGTATAAGTATCTGTTTGAATTCCTGCATTTCTTTTGGGCATATCTCTAGGAGTAGAATTGGTAGATCATATGGTAATTTTATGTTTAACTTTTTGAGGGTATGTTTTTTCCCAGTAGAAATTTTGAAAGGATTTTCAAATTGCACTTTGTAAATTTACTTGGCTACTTGCTATTATTTAATTCATGATTGGTTATTTTAATTTTAATCACATAATATTATTATTATTATTTTTTATTTTGGTAATCATCTAGCACAATCATTTTCATATTTACACATATATCAGAATCACTTGAAGGGCTTGTGCAAACAGATAATTGGGCTCCATCGTCAGAGTTTCTGATTTAGTAGCTTTGAGGTGAGGCCTAAAAGTTTTCATTTCTAGCAGTTCTTAGGTGAGGCTGATGTCGCTGTTCTGGAAGCCACAATTTGAGAACACTGATCATGCATACTTGGAATTCTTAAGGTGAGAATATAACTTACCAATTGTTTTCAAATGTAATAAAACATTTTATGAATAACAAACCTAATAATTACTGAAGGTGATATCATATTATGTTTTATAGACCAACATTTATTCATTGCAACTTTGCAGTTTTATTTTTATATTTTGTAATCAACATTTTTTTCAGGTGTCTAACATTTATAGACCTTAATTATTATGCTCAAAGCATTGATAGAATGGCTTTGCCCAATACCTATAGATTTGCTTTATTATCGTTATTTTTTCAAAGACTGGTAAGTATCTCATTGTGTGGATACACCATAATTTAATTAATCATACCCAATCAATAAACTATAAGTTGTTTGCATTGTTTTCCTTCCATAAGCAAAACTTCAGTGAACACCCTTCTGTATCAAGGGTTCACACTTCTGACTGTACATTAGAATCACCTGTAGAGTTTTACTATTCTTATGCTTGGACCTACTACGAGAGGTTCTGATTTTATTGGTCTGAGTGCTGCCCAGACATGAAGATTATTTATTTTTAATATTTATTTTTGAGAAAGAGAGACAGAGAGAGAGAGAGAATGAGAGAGGGGGAGGGGCAGAGAGAGAGGGAGACACAGAATCTGAAACAGGCTCCAGGCTCTGAACTGTCAGCACAGAGCTGGATGCGGGGCTCGAACTCACGAACTGTAAAATCATGACCGGAGCTGAAGTCAGACGCTTAACTGACTGAGCCACCCAGGTGCCCCAGGCATGGAGATTTTTAAAAATGTCCTCAGGTGGAGGAGCTAGGGAAGATGGCGGCGGAGGAGGACGCTGGGCCCACCGCGTCCTGCCGATCACTTAGATTCCACCTACACCTGCCTAAATAACCCAGAAAACCGCCAGAAGACTAGCAGAACGGAGTCTCCGGAGCCAAGCGCAGACGAGAGGCCCACGGAAGAGGGTAGGAAGGGCTGAGAGGAGGTGCGCGCTGCACGGACTGGCGGGAGGGAGCCGGGGCGGAGGGGTGGCCCACTCGCCAAGCAGAGCCCCCGAGTCTGGCTTGCAAAAGCGGAGGGGCCAGATGGAGTGTGCTCTGACAGCAAGCGGGACTTAACATCTGGAAGGTTATAAGTTAACAGCTCTGCTCGGAGAGCAGGAAGGCTGGAGGACAAGGAGAGGAAGAGTTGCTGAACCCCAGGATGACAGAGCTCAGTTTGGCGGGGAACAAAGGCGCTCACCAGCGCCATCTCCCTTGCCCATCCCCCAGCCAAAATCCCAAAGGGAACCAGTTCCTGCTAGGGAACTTGCTTGCACTGCGCAAACACCTAACGCTGTGCTTCTGCGGATCCATCCCTCTGGCGGCAGGTCTGACTCCCTCCCGCTGTCACAGGGCCCCTCCTGAAGCGGATCACCAAAGGAGAAGCGAGCTAAGCCTGCCCCTCCCACCCCCGTGCACCTTGCCTATCCACCCCAGCTAATATGCCAGATCCCCAGCACCACAAACCTGGCAGTGTGCAAGTAGCCCAGACGGCCACGCCACCCCACAGTGAATCCTGCCCCTAGGAGAGGGGAAGAGAAGGTACACACCAGTCTGACTGTGGCCCCAGTGGTGGGCTGGGGGCAGACATCAGGTCTGACTGCGGCCCCACCCACCTACTCCAGTTATTCAAGACAGCACAGGGGAAGTGCCCTGCAGTTCCGCACCACTCCAGGGACTATCCAAAATGACCAAACGGAAGAATTCCCCTCAAAAGAATCTCCAGGAAATAACAACAGCTAATGAACTGATCAAAAAGGATTTAAACAATATAACAGAAAGTGATTTTAGAATAATAGTCATAAAATTAATCGCTGGGCTTGAAAACAGTATAGAGGACAGTAGAGAATCTATTGCTACAGAGATCAAGAGACTAAGGAATAGTCAGGAGGAGCTAAAAAAATACTATAAATGAGCTGCAAAATAACATGGAAATGACCACGGCTCGGATTGAGGAGGCAGAGGAGAGAATAGGTGAACTAGAAGATAAAATTATGGAAAAAGAGGAAGCTGAGAAAAAGAGAGATAAAAAAAATCCAGGAGTATGAGGGGAAAATTAGAGAACTAAGTGATGCACTAAAGAGAAATAATCTACACATAATTGGTATTCCAGAGGAGGAAGAGAGAGGGAAAGGTGTTGAAGGTGTACATGAAGAAATAATAGCTGAGAACTTCCTTAAACTGGGGAAGGAAGAGGCATTGAAATCCAAGAGGCACAGAGAACTCCCTTCAGACGTAACTTGAATTGATCTTCTGCACGACATATCATAGTGAAACTGGCAAAATACAAGGATAAAGAGAAAATTCTGAAAGTAGCTAGAGATAAACGTGCTCTAACATATACAGGGAGACCTATAAGACTCGTGACAGATCTCTCTACTGAAACTTGGCAGGCCAGAAAGGAATGGCAGGAGATCTTCAATGTGATGAACAGAAAAAATGTGCAGCTGAGAATCCTTTATCCAGCAAGTCTGTCATTTAGAATAGAAGGAGAGATAAAGGTCTTCCCAAACAAACAAAAACTGAAGGAATTTGTCACCACTAAACCAGCCCTACAAGAGATCCTAAGGGGGATCCTGTGAGACAAAGTACCAGACACATCGCTACAAGCATGAAACCTATGGACATCACAATGACTCTAAACCCATATCTTTCTATAATAACACTGAATGTAAATGGACTAAATGCGCCAACCAAAAGACATAGGGTATCAGAATGGATAAAAAAACAAGACCCATCTATTTGCTGTCTACAAGAGACTCATTTTAGACCTGAGGACACCTTCAGATTGAGAGTGAGGGGATGGAGAACTATTTATCATGCCACTGGAAGTCAAAAGAAAGCTGGAGTAGCCATACTTCTACAAGACAAACTAGACTTTAACTTAAAGGCTGTAACAAGAGATGAAGAAGGGCATTATATAATAATCACAGGGTCTATCCATCAGGAAGAGCTAACAATTATAAATGTCTATCTGCCGAATACAGGAGCCCCCAAATATATAAAACAATTACTCACAAACATAAGCAACCTTATTGATAAGAATGTGGTAATTGCAGGAGACTTTAACACTCCACTTACATATATGGATAGATCTTCTAGACACATGGTCAATAAAGTAACAAGGGCACTGAATGAGACATTGGATCAGATGGAATTGACAGATATATTTAGAACTCTGCATCCCAAAGCAACAGAATATACCTTCTTCTCGAGTGCACATGGAACATTCTCCAAGCTAGATCACATACTGGGTCACAAAACAGCCCTTCATAAGTATACAAGAATTGAGATCATACCATGCATACTTTCAGACCACAATGCTATGAAGCTTGAAATCAACCACAGGAAAAAGTCTGGAAAACCTCCAAAAGCATGCAGGTTAAAGAACACCCGACTAAAGAATGAGTGGATCAACCAGGCAATTAGAGAAGAAATTAAAAAATACATGGAAACAAACGAAAATGAAAATACAACAATCCAAACGCTTTGGGACGCAGCGAAGGCAGTCCTGAGAGGAAAATACATTCCAATCCAGGCCTATCTCAAGAAACAAGAAAAATCCCAAATACAAAATCTAACAGCACACCTAAAGGAACTAGAAGCAGAACAGCAAAGGCAGCCTAAACCCAGCAGAAGAAGAGAAATAATACAGATCAGAGCAGAAATAAACAATATAGAATCTAAAAAAACTGTAGAGCTGATCAACGAAACCAAGAGTTGGTTTATTGAAAAAATAAACAAAATTGATAAACCTCTAGCCAGGCTTCTCAAAAAGAAAAGGGAGATGACCGAAATAGATAACATCATGAATGAAAATGGAATTATTATAACCAATCCCTCAGAGATACAAGCAATTATCAGGGAATACTATGAAAAATTATATGCCAACAAACTGGACAACCTGGGAGAAATGGACAAATTCCTAAACACCCACACTCTTCCAAAACTCAATCCAGAGGAAATAGAAAGCTTGAACAGACCCATAACCAGCAAAGAAATTGAATCAGTTATCAAAAATCTCCCAACAAATAAGAGTCCAGGACCAGATGGCTTCCCAGGGGAGTTCTACCAGATGTTTAAAGCAGAGATAATCCCTATCCTTCTCAAGCTATTCCAAAAAATAGAAAGGGAAGGAAAACTTCCAGACTCATTCTATGAAGCCAGTATTACTTTGATTCCTAAACCAGAGACCCAGTAAAAAAAGAGAACTACAGGCCAATATCCCTGATGAATTTGGATGCAAAAATTCTCAATAAGATACTAGCAAATCGAATTCAACAGCACGTAAAAAGAATTATTCACCATGATCAAGTGGGATTCATTCCTGGGATGCAGGGCTTGCTCAACATTCGCAAATCAATCAACATGATATATCACATTAATAAAAGAAAAGATAAGAACCATATGATCCTGTCAATCGATGCAGAAAAGGCATTTGACAAAATTCAGCAACCTTTCTTAATAAAACCCTCGAGAAAGTCGGGATAGAAGGAACATACTTAAACATCATAAAAGCCATTTATGAAAAGCCCACAGCTAACATCATCGTCAAGGGGGAAAAACTGAGAGCTTTTCCCCTGAGATCAGGAACATGACAGGGATGCCCACTCTCACTGCTGTTAACATAGTGTTGGAAGTGCTAACATCAGCAATCAGACAACAAAAGGAAATCAAAGGCGTCAAAATTGGCAAAGATGAAGTCAAGCTTTCGCTTTTTGCAGATGACATGATATTATACACGGAAAATCCGATAGACTCCACCAAAAGTCTGCTAGAACTGATACATGAATTCAGCAAAGTTGCAGGATACAAAATCAATGTACAGAAATCAGTTGCATTCTTATACACTTGTAATGAAGCAACAGAAAGACAAATAAAGAAACTGATCCCATTCACAATTGCACCAAGAAGCATAAAATACCTAGGAATAAATCTAACCAAAGATGTAAAAGATCTGTATGCTGAAAACTATAGAAAGCTCATGAAGGAAATTGAAGAAGATATAAAGAAATGGAAAAACATTCCGTGCTCATGGATTGGAAGAAGAAATATTGTCAAAATGTCAATACTACCTAAAGCTATCTACACATTCAATGCAATCCCAATCAAAATGGCACCAGCATTCTTCTCTAAACTAGAACAAGCAATCCTAAAATTCATATGGAACCACAAAAGGCCCCGAATAGCCAAAGTAATTTTGAAGAAGAAGACCAAAGCAGGAGGCATCACAATCGCAGACTTTAGTCTCTACTACAAAGCTGTCATCATCAAGACAGCATGGTATTGGCACAAAAACAGACACATAGACCAAGGGAATAGAATAGAAACCCCAGAACTAGACCCACAAATGTATGGCCAACTCATCTTTGACAAAGCAGGAAAGAACATCCAATGGAAAAAAGACAGTCTCTTTAACAAATGGTGCTGGGAGAACTGGACAGCAACATGCAGAAGGTAGAAACTAGACCACTTTCTCACACCATTCACAAAAATAAACTCAAAATGGATAAAGGACCTGAATGTGAGACAGGAAACCATCAAAACCCTAGAGGAGAAAGCAGGAAAAGACCTCTCTGACCTCAGCCGTAGCAATTTCTTACTTGACACATCCCCAAAGGCAAGGGAATTAAAAGCAAAAATGAACTACTGGGACCTTATGAAGATAAAAAGCTTCTGCACAGCAAAGGAAACAACCAACAAAACTAAAAGGCAACCAACGGAATGGGAAAAGATATTTGCAAGTGACATATCAGACAAAGGGCTAGTATCCAAAATCTATAAAGAGCTCACCAAACTCCACACCTGAAAAACAAATAACCCAGTGAAGAAATGGGCAGAAAACATGAATAGACACTTCTCTAAAGAAGACATCCAGATGGCCAACAGGCACATGAAAAGATGCTCAACGTCGCTCCTCATCAGGGAAATACAAATCAAAACCACACTCAGCTATCACCTCACGCCAGTCAGAGTGGCCAAAATGAACAAATCAGGAGACTATAGATGCTAGCGAGGATGTGGAGAAACGGGAACCCTCTTACACTGTTGGTGGGAATGCAAATTGGTGCAGCCACTCTGGAAAACAGTGTGGAGATTCCTCAAAAAAGTAAAAATAGACCTACCCTATGACCCATCAATAGCGCTGCTAGGAATTTACCCAAGGGATACAGGAGTACTGATGCAGAGGGGCACTTGTACCCCAATGTTTATAGCAGCACTCTCAACAATAGCCAAATTATGGAAAGAGCCTAAATGTCCATCAACTGATGAATGGATAAAGAAATTGTGGTTTATATACACAATGGAGTATTACGTGGCAATGAGAAAGAATGAAATGTGGCCCTTTGTAGCAACGTGGATGGAACTGGAGAGTGTGATGCTAAGTGAAATAAGCCATACAGAGAAAGACAGACACCATATGTTTTCACTCTTATGTGGATTCTGAGAAACTTAACAGAAAACCATGGGGGAGTGGAAGGAAAAAAAAAATAGGTTAGAGTGGGAGAGAGCCAAAGCATAAGAGACTGTTAAAAACTGAGAACAAACTGAGGGTTGATGGGGGGTGGGAGGGAGGGGAGGGTGGATGATGGATATTGAGGAGGGCACCTTTTGGGATGAGCACTGGGTGTTGTATGGAAACCAATTTGACAAATTTCATATATTGAAAAAAAAAAAAAAGAAATTGTCCTCAGGTGATTCCAATGTGCAGCCAGGATTGAGAAATATTGTTGTACATGCATCTTTGACCACTTGTGCTGTGTCTTGTCTAGGCCAGGACATTCCCTTGAGAACTGATGCTAACCCAGAACATGACCCATCAATATCTTTATTAAAATCGATGTTGAAATAATTCTCCTGTAAGTCAAGACATGGTATGTTGTTACAACTTTGGCAGTGGAAAAAACTGTCCTACTAGTTCTCCTCTGCTCTGAAACACACACACACACACACACGCACACACACACACACACACACCCTTCTGCAGCACCGATGCTTGTCTTTTAATTGCTAGGGAGAAGGGGAAAAGAGCATTAAAAAGATAAGCTTCATTGAAGGGATCAGGATGGTAGCTCATTCCTTATCCTTAATAGAGTCTCTGTGTTAGTTGTTTTCATTATTTAAACTCTAACATTGAAGAAATATTCAGTGTAGAAACATTAGGACAGATTAATAAGTAAAAAGAAAACTACGTAAGCATCTATTTTTTATTTAATGAAGAATAATGAGAATGAAGTGTAATCATCTTAATCAAATGCAGTGTGCAAATGTTACATTTTGGGTTGGAGAAGATGAATGCCTGGCAACAGATGCAGAGATTTTATCATCGTTGTATGTATTTGGAGGCAGATGTGACTCAACGAACCAAGACAAAAAAGCAAGGGTAATGTCCAAAACATATAACAGCTGGTGTGTCATGGGGACTGATACTGGCCAAGACTCATCGCTGGCCTGTTTTGACAAAAACTCAACCCTCCAAATACATTTGGTGTAGAAGTGTTAAAATTCTCCTCTCACTAATCTACCCTACTTGCTTGTCACATTGCCTGGGATTCTACCACTCAACGGGGTAAAAATTTTTATCTTTCTTGGAATGTAAATATAGATACCTTTTAAAGGATTTTATGTATATGTGCATGAGACCTTAATCTCTTTTTTTTTTTTTTTTTTTAAATTTTTTTTTTCAACGTTTATTTATTTTTGGGACAGAGAGAGACAGAGCATGAACGGGGGAGGGGCAGAGAGAGAGGGAGACACAGAATCGGAAACAGGCTCCAGGCTCTGAGCCATCAGCCCAGAGCCTGATGCGGGGCTCGAGCCCACGGCCCGCGAGATCGTGACCTGGTTGAAGTCGGACGCTCAACCGACTGCGCCACCCAGGCGCCCCGACCTTAATCTCTTAAGAGCCATTTCCCTTGGTATTGATTACTTTATAGTTTATAACATGACAAGATTCCCTGTTGGAAAGGTACCCTGATGGATAGAACACAGTCTTGATGGAGAGAGAAAATTCAGGACCATGGGCTCATCTATGAAATGACATCATTAGGAGTGGAATGGGAAGAGGACATAAAGATCAGTCTGGCTTGTTTCTATCGTTTTGCCAAGGAATTAACTTTATCAAAGATCACTGGATCTGGAAGGAACTGTGGAGATCACCTCTTCTACCCGCCCTAGTTTACGTCTGAAGAAACTGAGCCCAGAGAGGGAAAGTGACTTGGTTAAGGCCACAAGCTATTTAGTTTGGCAATGTGGGAAGAACTTTAGTGTCAGAACTTGTTTTAAAGTATGGCTTTTATTCTGCTGAGGTGTGGCTCTTCTGCTATCCTTGAGACTTAAATTTCCTGAAAATTGGAAAATCAAGTTTCAAAAAAAAATTAATACATGTGAAGGTATAGAATATGCTATGGTTGCATAAAAGTTACTTCGAGCAGAAGGATTTGAGATCCTCAACTCCCTTATCTGCCTAAGAGAAGAGACTTTCAAAAGAACTCAGGAGAACTCAATGGTCACAAATCCTTTCCTTCTAATCTTGGTGATGAGAAGTTGGTACCACATCAAAACAGGCATTGTCACAAAACTATCATATCCCCATTTCTTCTAAGTGCTCTTTTCCTGCATTCCTTTTTTTTTTTAACTTTTTTTAAATGTTTTATTTATTTTTGACAGAGAGAGAGAGAGAGAGAGACAGACAGAGCATGAGCGGGGGAGGGGCAGAGATAGAGGGAGACACAGAATCCAAAGCAGGCTCCAGGCTCTGAGCTGTCAGACCAGAGCCTGACGCGGGGCTCGAACTCGTGAACCACGAGATCGTGACCTGAGCTGAAGTTGGATGCTCAACTGACTGAGCCACCCAGGCGCCCCTCCTGCTGTCCTTCTAAGAAGTCATTTTCTTCCCACAAGTGCCTATTCCCCCTCCACCTCCCCTATTAAGATGATATATAAACCCTTTGGTCACATCTTTTTGTATAAACTACCATACATACGGGATTAAAATCTGTTTTCTCTCTTGCTGATCTTTCCATTTGGTTTAATTTGTAGACTCTAATTTCTGAATGTGAGAGGGTAGAGGAAAAGTTTTGCTCCCTGAACCATGACTCATATGAAAGACAATAAGCATGTGTAAAGATTTTACTCAACTCGTTAATGACTGACTCAGTAAGAGGGTAGAGGTGGTTCAAAAAGAAAATTTGAAGAACAGACATTGATATCATAAGCCAGTCAAAAGGAATGTGGAAATGAATTTGCTAAAAGATACAAAATTGGTTAATGTTCTACAGGGCAATGAAATTGTAACCTTTGGGACAGAAATCTATAAGTTAACATCCTTTTCACAATGTTTGTTCCCTAAACAAGTAGTGAAAGGCAAGATCAAAGTCCTAATTAAATGATCCTCTCATGAGTCTGAGAAACAATGGCATTGAAAGGACAAACATTTCTCACTTCAATTTATTTCCAAGTTTTGGATAATTTGGGATTAGTATGGGATGTGTTGGAAAAAAATGTGTCTGAATGTCCCCCTGGTGTTACTGTTGAGCAGGAAAATGTGCTTCTGGACTTTTCTGGGTCCTTGACTTCAAGAGTCCATCCATCTGTCTATCTCCTATGTACACAATGCCAGAGAAAGTTGTCCTAGGAAAGAGAAACTCCCTTTCAATAATCCTCCCAGCATCAATTAGCCACACTGCTGAGCATTTTAAATCCTAGGCCCTGGAGGGGTCTAGTCTTTGCTTGAAGCCAAAGTGAACAGATATATTTGTCAGTTTAGCAAAGAATGAGTGGAAATAAGCCAATGATGTAAAGTTTAGAGTAGAGGGCCTGTTGTATGAGGGGTGGCCGTTGGGCAATAACAGCTTTCCTCTTCTATTTTGGGGGAGGGGAGAAGAGCCTGATATCATTTCACTTCCTTTTCTCATCCAAGTAACAAAACATGGCCACACACCCTGGTGCTTCTCCAAGTCCAGGCCTTGGTCAAGAGGTCTGGTTTAGGGCTGAATTGGCTTCTCTTGGGACAGCCTATTTCTGAATTTGCCTCTGTTTGCATTTAAAATTAATTATTTAGTTAAAAAATAGGCTGTTCCCTGTTCTCAGGCTGGTAGTGACCCCCCTGAAAAAGTGTTTGGAAATACTGCATATGTTTGTATCACAGCTCATGTCTCTGGGCTGAACTCTATAGCCACTTTTTCTCACATAGCTACAGTCAGGGCTGTCTTGGCCTTATTTTGAAGTTTTGGGGAACATATTCCTCCTTGTGCCTTTGACCCTATTAGCCAGTTCTCATATATTCTACACTCCCCATTAGAACTTGTACATGCTTGATATACACTCCATTTGGGAAGAAATGACTGACAGCTTTTAATTTGTTAACTATCCCAGAGATCTTATTTTTAAGAAATGCATTTTTTTTAAATAAGAAAAGTTCTTGCTCATTATTAAAGGCTTAGGAAATACAGAAATGTGTTAAGAAGAAAATTTAAATCACCCAGAATACCACTATCCAGAGATAACAAATGTGGTTAACGTTTTTCTCTATTTCCTTCCAGATATGCATGTATTTTAGAACAAATTAAGATTATGCTGTTTTATTAACTTTTTAATTGTGGTTGAAGCCAGTTCCAAGGGTAGAATTTCATGTATCAGTCAGGGGATTGCAAAGATTTGTTTTTGAGGCAGGAGAAGAAGTTCATGGCAGTGGGAGCTTATGACACTCATGAACTCCATCCAAAGAAATGATCCTCTGCCCACATGTTGGGCTGGCTGAGATGGTCTCTTAAAGATTTTTGGAGCTATTTATATTACTGTGTGTTCAGGGAGTAGGAAAGCCTAAAGCACTGTTTTTCCAGTTTGGGAACGCAGGTATCCAGCCTTCCCCATCTCTGTACATGGCACCATTGCCCACTGAGTTAGCTGACTGGAATTTGATTCTTATTTTCTCTTACCTCACCTCTTCAGGTTCTATCTGAATCTGCTCACTTCTTGCCATCTTCATTGTTACCATCTTGATCTAAGACCCCATGATTTTTCACCTGAATGAGTTTAGTTAGGGTTTGTGAAAATAAAGACCAACATAATGGGAACATGGGAAAGCTATTTATTCAGGGCTTGCTGTGTATCAAGGGATCCAGCCACCATTACTTTTGTTTTGGCTGTGACTCAAAAGCAGGCAGAGGAGTGGGAAAGCTTTAGAGGGGAGAAAAGGGAAGACTTCAGGTATATCCAACTTAGAGGCTGTTAGCATGAGGAAGTTGTAAGTGGGCTAACCAGAAGCAGGACATCTTGTGTGATTGGTTAAGGGTGCCTATTTGGCTTTCTCTGGTTGGTTCTAAGTTATAAGGAGAAAATTTAATGAAGGTGCAAGTTACTAATGAAGTTCTGCCTATTGGGGGATGATTGTTTCAGGAGTTATTTGGTTTCATGGATTTTTTTCTAGAGATTAGTGGTCTTTTGACTTTTTGCAAGTCTCACTTATAAATAGTGAGTAGGCTGGTTTCCTGGGCTCATTACCATAGATAATGGGTTGGTTTCCTGGGCTGAGTGCAGATAGTAGGCTAGAATTTTATTTTTACAGATGATCTAGCCTTTGTCTCTTAGTCTCTCATGCTGCATTCAAAGTTTAATGTTGTCCCTTTGGTGAACACTTGGTACCAACTTGACTCTGAAGTTGCTGTTATTATTATTATTATCCTTATTTGCCTAGGAAGTACTTGAGAGTTAAGTAAGTGGCACAAGTTCACATGGTAAGAAAAGCCTGACTTTAACCTTGGCAGTTTTCACTCCAGAAATCACTATCTCAGATTACCTCCTTAAGATACTTAGAGACTGGGCTCGTCCTGTCCTTGCCATTGTGTTAGCAGATAAGAATTTAAAATGTAAGAGGTTTCTTTATTTAAATACCAGTTAGTTAACATATAGTGTAATATTAGTTTCAGGAGTAGAATTTAGTGATTCATCATATTGATATGTATAAATAAAAACTTGAGACAAACAAAAAGTTCCTCAACTATAAAAAAGTATTTAAATGTCAATTACTCATAAATAAGCACTATTTCCACTTGAATATATATAGTTTTCAGAAATTTTACTATGCAAATGTAATTATATTTAAAAACAAATAAAATGTCTTTCTTAATAAAATGGAAGAGGTTTCTCCATCAGCAGAATTTGCATTTTACCTCTACTAATTCTTATCCTGAGGAAGTCAATCTATTCTGTATGACTTTACTCATCTTTTATCCTCTCAGTGAAACTGGACCCCATTTATCCCATTCTCCTCTTAAATACTCAATGGACTGAAGGATACAAAGGAGTGAATCACATAGAGGGAAATGGAAAATGTTGGGACATCCCTAGTATACACACTTAAAAGTCAGACTGCGTAGGTTTGGTCTTCAGGTCCCCCACTTAGTAGCTAGAGACCTTGGGCTGATCCCTGAATTTATCTAAGCCTGTTTCCAAATTTGTAAATAAGGATGATGATAAAATACTACCTATCCTGTGAAGATGAGAGTAAAGATTGAAATAACAGACATAAAGCACTTGAATAATGCCAAGGCAGATGGTAAGTGTTCAATGTAAATTAAAATGCAAATAGCCTTAGAAGATTCTTTCCTATAACCTTAACTAATGTAATAGGAAAATGGGAATTTGAATTGTTGACAGGGCTAGAAAGGAAGGAGAGAAATATCATATATAGTACTCTTTTTCAAAAAATGTCTGTGAAAAGTGAAGAATTTTTTTGAAAGTTCACATCAAGTGACATTTCAATCTCCATCTCACCCCCACACATACTTCCCACCCCCAAACACTATTCACATTTGAGATGCTCCAATGATTACAAGGGAAAAAGACTGAATAAGATTTTATTTTTACTGATTGAATTGAACAATTGGTCTTGGTAAATCCAAATAAACACACAACACATTAAGGACTCAAATCCTATTTTATTTGTCTTCTCTGGGCCACTGTATTTGAAATAAGTAGAAACCAGATGAATAGGAGGAACAATACAGGGAACAATACAATATAGGGATGCCTAGCCTTTCACTTGTTGAAATAGTAACATATCAAGGGCCTTATCCTCTACTTGCATACAAAGCACAAAGGAATAATTTAAATTTCTAATTTAACAGAAGAAAAGAGATCCACATCCCCACCACAGTTTATTTGCTGTCTCCATGGTATCATCCTATCCAGGGGAGCTAGAGAATTTGTCTCAAAGAGGGCAGAATGTGGCTTAGTGGCGTTACAGGGTCTGGAATCCTTGGGTGGCCAGAGTGGAAGGTGTCTGGAGCCTGACATCACACCCATTGGAGAATGTAGGTCGGCAGGCAGGAGAGTGAGATGACATGGGAGCTAGTGGAAGTTCCTGATTGCCTTTATTTTCTTAATAATTTAGAGAAGTCAAGTCAAGGGCTGAAAATTGAGAAGGGGACTCGGGGTTTGCAAAGAGGAAAAGTCATGAAAGAATCATCAAGGGGGGGTGGAAGAATGAATGGGCTCCTGCTTGAGGTTCACAATCAAGACTTCGGCGACCCAGTCAGCATGGTTATATTTCTCTCTAGCAACTCTTAGCTCTCAGGTTGTGGGTTGAGCAGGCAGAGACTTAATTCCAATGAAGAGATGTATTGTTTAGCCAGTATGACAAAGTGAAGAGGCCAGAGGATTGGACAAGAGGGAGCAATGATGACAATGGACTAGGGAATCTGAGCCTCTGTCACTGTCACTCATCCTGTCCCCTGTGTCATGTCCTCCCTTGGAAAGTGGTATGCTTGCAAGTGAGAGTTTGGAGAGGTTTCAGTGATTGGTAATGACAAAGTCTAGAGTCTGGGATGAGGCCATGGAAGTGACTGGTGAAGTGGGATGGAGAACCAGTTCACTGCAGGTGAGAAAAGTAAAGGAAGTGAGTGAACAGGATATTGGAAGGGTCAACAATGTAGATGTGGAAATCACCAATAATTAAGACAGAACTGGTATTGGAAGGAGGGAAGATAAGCCAGGGGTAAACATTTTAGGAATAAAGGGTGGGACCTAGGGAGTGGACTGTAATAAGGAGAGGTGGTGAGTGGTGTAATCTGATAACTGGTGATTCAAAGCTGCAGGGGTTTTACTGAGGAAGGAAGGGGAGTCGTCTAGAAGAAAGGATAAAGGATACTACCCTGTCTGCAGGTCTGGTGGAGGGGAGACAGTACAGTCCATACTGGAAGAGTCTTTAGAGAAAGTCTCATTCTCAGGGTGGAGCCAGGATTCTGTTAAAAGGGTCTCTTGGAAATTCAGTGAATAGGGTATAGGGAATGAGAAATAGTAGTGATGAAATGGAGTCTGTTAGATGTGCTGCTGTGTTTGCTCTGAGGAGGTATGTGGGAGAGGATTTTTGATAAGAAGTTTTGATAAGAAGTGATAGTAGTTTTAAAGGATGGGTAGAAGTTCTCCAGGCAGATAGGGAGGAAGGATGGAGAAAGAATATCATGGACAGGGGCACCTGGGTGGCTCAGTTGGTTAGGCATCCAACTTCGGCTCAGGTCATGATCTCAGTCTGTGGGTTCGAGCCCCGCATCGGGCTATGTGCTGACAGCTCAGAGTCTGGAGCCTGCTTCAGACTCTGGGTCTCCCTCTCTCTCTCTCTGCCCCTCCCCTGTTCACGCTCTGTGTCTTTCTCTCTCTCAAAAATAAATAAACATTAAAAAGAAAAAGAATATCATTGATAAAGGCCTGGTGGCCTGGTTGGATTTGGGGAACTGAAAGTGGACGGGAGAAAATGGAGGAGGGGCGAGGGGCCAGGCAGTCCCAGGCAGGGCCCCCATCATGAAGGGCCATGAATATGCCATATTTGGAAGTGCCATTGAAGGAGTGTAAACAGGACAGTGTCTGGGTTTAGAAAAGTATTGAAATCAGTAGAACCATTGTGTGATTTGCATTTGTTTATTCGTATATGTATCTATGAATACAGATTGATCTATCTTCTATCTAACATATCATCTCTATGATGTTGACTCCAGTTGTTCCAGTTTAGACTGTTGGCATCTGGACTCAACCAAATACTGAAGATTTGAGGCAGAGACCAGAACACTGAGTGCCTTGGGGAAGGGGCTAAATTTAGAGGCCCAATGGTTCTGAGTCTGCATAGACTTACGTGTGATCTGGATTTCCAGGTTGTCACTTACCAGTTTATGGCCTGGGACAAGCTACTTAATTTCTCTCATTCTCCTAATCAGTAAAATGGGAAGAATAGTCCCTGCTTGAAAGGTTCCAGTGTGGATTAAATGAGATCATACAGTAATGTACTCACTGGAGTGACTGTCACATGTTAAGGGTTCAATAAATATTTGCTGTTATCTTATGGTTATGAATTTCAAGCCCATGAATTTCAAGTAATGCTCCTACATTACTCTCTGGTTTGGCTGCACATCCAATGTTCGATGAAGGTTGCATGCTAGACCCCAAACCAGCAGCATTAGTATCACCAGGGAATTAGAAATGCAAAATTCAGAACCTCTGGGGGTGAAGCAGCAATCTGTGGTTTAATAAATTCCCCAGGTGATTCTAATGCACACTCAAATGTCATAAGTATGATCTAAGGCTAGCAATTCAGAGAGTGGTCATTTCAGCTGTTAGCATCTCTTGCAACTGACCTGACAGTGTCGATGCAAAATAACCAAACCTTTTAGAATCTCTAAAACTAAGAAAGAGTTTTATCTGAGCCTGAGTTTGGACAATTGTCCCGGAAACATACTCTTCATGGGGAAAAAAGTGTTCCAGAGAATGAACAGTTTTCATAGGGTTATATACTTTCCTATCTTGTAAAGGATCAAAAGATTATAAATGAGCATATAGGCAGGAGCCACAAGTTTTAACGTCAAGTAATGCAGGGAGTAGGAGCACTGATTGATATCTTAAGGACAAGATGGTTTTCCTTTAGGCTACTCATCCACAAAGCAGGTACACAAGGTATGCTTGGTGGGCCATCAATCAGAGTTTTTGGTTGAAGCAAAGTTTATGTACAATCATGTTGACTTAGAAATCTAAAATGCTTCCTTTATATCTCAGGCCTTTAGAGAGTTTTTTCTCTCATCAGAAGGGATCTCACATCCTCCCAAAGCCTACCTGCTCTGAGTACCCCTGCCCAGTTCTGCTTTCCTTTTTTTTTTTTTTTTTTTTTCCTTCAGGGGAGAATGGTTAGATTTTGGATTGAGATTTCTTGTTTTTTGGTTTACTTCATTTTGTATGTTTTATTTTGCTTCTTTCAGGTACTCTTGCATCTTCTCAACAAACTATAGGTGCTGGATACTAGGGAAGGAAGACACAGTTCCTAATCCCATGGAATGCCCAATTGTGATACTGTGATTTATAATATATATGCATTTGGTCTTCATTCCCATTTCTGGCACTGTGGTCCTAAAAGCCTTGGAATTTCCTGTGATAAGAGTGACAAAGGTGTTGTATTAATGAGGTGACAATGGATGACACCTAAGGATGGGGACTGGTTGCCAGGAGAACCAACCATATGATTCAAAGTTCAAACTTTCAACGTTAGCCCTCTGAGCTCCAGGGAGGAGAGAGGGTCTGGAGATTGAGTTCAGTCACTAGTGGTTAATGCGTTAATCAATCATGCCTGTATAATGAAGCCTCCATAAAACCCCCAAAGCTCTGGGTTCCGAGAGCTTCCAGGTTGGTGAACACACAGAGCTTTGAGCAGAGGGGCTTGCCCTGAGAGCACGGAGTCTCCTCACCCCTTCCCCATACCTTGTCCCATGCATCTCCTCTGGCTGGTTGTTCCTGAGTTACCTCCATTTGTAATAAACTGACAACCTTGTAAGTACGATGTTTCTTCAGGTTCTGTGAGCTGCTCTAGCAAGTTAATTGAAAATAAGGAGCAGGTTGTTGGAACTTCCAACCCATAACCGATGGGTCAGAAAACTTGGGCTTATATCTGAAGTGGAGGTGGAGAAGCAGTCTTGTGGGGCTGAGCCCTTAACCTTTGGAACCCGATGTTATATCTCGGTAAATAGTATCAGAGTGGAGTTAAATTACGGGACAACCAGTTTATGTTGGAGAGTCGTTTAGTGGGGGAAAGAACCCCCTACACATTGGAATCAAAATTTTAGTAATACGTTAAAAATAAAAGTGGCTAACTGGGCCAGTCTTGGGTAGACTTGTGAGGGGTAGTTTAGGTCCTCACTGTGACTTTGTCCTATCTGCCTGCCCATGTGGAAACTTGTTCTCAGGTTTGGATCTGACCTCAGTCATTTGTAATTTGAGCTATTCTGGTATGTAGGGTTTACTGACCAGATGGCATGCACCTGAGGAAAGAATCTGTAGGCATGTATTTCTCCCAGGTCACATTCCTGCAATAACATGCCACTTGCACTTTAAGTGGTATAGTGCTGAAGAGTACTGGATGGGCACCACAGATAAGGGTTTTGGTCTACAACTTGTTAGCTGCATAAACTTGGGCAAGTCCTGGCATTACTTGGCACCTCAGTTTTCTCATCTATAAAATGAGCTTGATGGTTTTTTTTTCTTTCAAGTTTTTATTTAAGTTCTAGTTGGTTAACATACAGGTGTAGAATTTAGTGCTTCATCAGTTACATACAACACCCAGTGCTTTTCAAAGTGCCCTCCTTAATATCCATCACCCACTTAATCCACCCCCCAACCCACCTCTCCTCCAGCAACCCTGTTTGTCTCTATAGTTAAGAGCCTATTTTATGGTTTGTCTCTTTTTTTTCCCTCCTATGTTCCTCTGTCTTGTTTCTTAAATTCCACATAGAAGTGAAATCATATGGCATTTGTCTTTCTCTAATGGACTTATTTCACTTAGCATAATACTGTCTAACTGGCAAGATTTCATTCCTTTTTTGTGGCTGAGTAATATTCCATTGTATATATGTATACCACATCTTCTTTATCTGTATGGGCTTGATGATTTTTAACCTCATATAGCTGTGAAGACTATATAAGCTAATGCATAAAAAATATTTAGGTCAGTACCCTACCTAGAATATGGAGGGTGCATAATGAATGGTACTTTTCTTTTAATATTTATTTATTTTTGACAGAGAGACAGAGCATGAGCAGGGGAGGGGCAGAGAGAGGGGGAGACACAGAATCTGAAGCAGGCTCCAGGCTCTGAGCTGTCAGCACAGAGCCCAATGTGGGGCTCGAACTCACAGACTGCGAGATCATGACCTGAGTCGAAGTCGGATGCTCAACTGACTGAGCCACCCAGGCACCCCGATACTTTGTTTTTTAATTAAAATTTTTTTTGAGCGAGCTCATGCACGAGTGAGCAAGTGGAGAGAGGAGCAGAGGCAGAGGAAGAGGCAGAGGGAGAGAGTCTTAAGCAGGCTCCATGCTAAATGTGAAGTCTAACATGGGGCTCGATCCCACGACTGTGAGATCATGACCTGAGCAGAAATCAAGAGTCAGATGCTCAGCTGACTAAGCCACCCAGGAACCCCTGAATGGTGCTTGTTAATGATTGCTATTAGACTTCATTTTCTGCTATGGAATGATAGGGTTTTTAAAAAATGTTTATTTATTTATATTGAGGGAGAGACAGAGCATAAGCAGGGGAGGGGCAGAGAGAAAGGAAGAGAGAGAATCTCAAGCAAGCTCTGCTCAGACAGCATGAAGCCTGACAGGGGGCTTGATCTCATGAACCATGAAATTATGACCTGAGCTGAAATCAAGAGTCAGACTCTGATCTGATTGAGCCCCAGAAGGATAAGTTTTATCCAAGATAATGTCATGAAGTGAATGTCAGACTCCAGTGAACTGTTGGGAAATTTTCATGCCGAGTTTATTTTCCCTGAGCTATCACTTCTACTGTAACAGCCCCCTTTCCAAGGAGCCTAGAACTCCCCTCCTCACATGTGCCCAGAAATGCCTGTGACCAAATCCTGTTTTCCTGTGGTGTCATCAGTGCTGGTGCTGAAGTGGCCTTGATCAAGTCCTGAATCTCTTCAGGGAGTTTAATGCCTTGCAAAAGCCTCAAGCCTATTTTAATTCAATTATTTCATTCAGTGTCAGACTTAAAGAGCACCCTACAGCGTCTTGGTTCTGAATGAATGCATTAAAAAAATCAAATAGTATCGATTATAGCATAATCTTCAAGGGAGATATAAATAGAATCCCCTCTGTTGCCTTTTCATTTCCCTACCTTAGTTAATAAACATACTTTTATAGCATCTGCTTTTCTTTTTTCTCCCCTAATGCCCTTTAGTTGCGTTAGTAAGAAGGAAATAAAATTCAGAATATAACAAGATGTTAGTAAAGAATTTACCATCTGATTTTCAGGGCTGGAAGGGGTTTTCAACATCACCTGGTCTAACCTGCTTAATTTACTTAGTGTGAGGTAGAGGGGTAGAGCAGGAGATGGCTTGGCCAAGGTCACAGAACTTGACCTCCAATGAGCTTAGCTTGAAAACAATATGTTCTTCATCAAGGACAAGTATTGAGAGCCATGGTGAGACATGGCTTCAAAAAGATAAACTGAGGGGATGCCTGGGTGGCTCAGTCAGTTAAGGGTCTCTCAGTTTCGGCTCAGGTCATGATTTTGCGGTTCATAGATTCGAGCCCTACATCAGGAGGAAAGAGCCTGCTTGGAATTCTGTCTCTCTCTTTCTCTGCCTCTCCTCTGCTCACTCTCTATCTCTCTGTCTCAAAAATAAATAAACATTTAAAATATAAAAAAAAAAGTAAACTGAGTAGACCAGGGCAGTGGTTAAGGGTGGTGCTCTGGACTCAGAATACCAGGGTTTGAATCTTGGTCCACTTCATGCCATATGCCTTTGGGCACATTATTTAATATTACTAGGTCTTTAGTTTCCTTACTCCCAAGTAGGGATTTATAATAGTACATATCTCAGTGTGCTGTTGAATCCAATGACCATTCACTAAAAAGCTTAGTACTGACACATAGTAAGTGCTCAATGAATTTTAATTATTATAGTTATTAAAGATTTTTTAAAAAGGTTCTTATTGGGATAGTAATGGAAAGTCCTCCACCTTCGTGCTTTACAGTAATAGTTTTGTGCTCCCCATGAGGAGTGAATTTCTGACTCTGTAAGAAGAAAATCCCAGGGGTCCTTTACCTAAGGGCAGGCCTATCTGAGAATTAGAGTAGAAGGGCAGGTGTCAAAGGATTAGCTCCATCAGAGATGACTGGAAATGATGCAAACTGATTCTTTGAGAGAATAAAATACAAAGTGGATTTAAGTGCTTAAAAAATGTGGGAGCTACATGAAAGGGAGGTGCTAGTACCAGTAAAACTAATATTCCTGAGTATATTAACATCCTTCATCTCATTAGATTCTCAAAATTACATATGAATACATATTATATAGATATTATATAGTAAATGCTCAATAACTCTGTTGAATAAACAAATGAAGAGTTGGATATGCATTAACATCCCATTTAAATGAGGAAATAGAGACTCAGTCCCAACCTTTGCTCTGTAACAAACCACCTCAAAGCTTACTAGCTTAAAGCAACAATGACTCATTCTTTGTGCTTCTGTAGGCTGGTAGGGTGGCCTCTCTGCTGGTTTTTCTTGGGCTCAAAATTCTGGTTGATGGAGGGTCAATTGGATTGGAAGCTCCAAGAAAGCTTCACTTGTATGTTTGGCAGTTGATGTTAGATGTGGGCTATGATGCCTTGTTTCTTCCCCATATGGCTTCTTCTTTTACAGAAGGCTAGATTAGTTTTCTTATGTGGTATTCTCAGGAAAACATTCCAACATGGTGGAGACAGAAGCTACAAGGCTGTGGAACTTGCACCATGTTGCTTCTGCCACATTCTATTAGTCAAAGAAATTGTAAGACCAGCCAAGATTCAAAGGTTGGAGAAAATTGCCTGTTGATCAGGAAAGCCACAAAGAATTTGTAGTTACATTTAATTAACTAGGAGATCAGCAGATATAATCTTTTATCACCTGGCCAAGGTTTTAGAGCCCATAAGAGTTAGAGCTATGACTTGAACTTGGGTCCTATGACTTAAGGGCTTCTCGCCTTTATCCTATAGCATGGCCACCTTTATTGCAAGAGTAAACTCAGCTCAGGGATGAGGGAAAAAGTGTTTTGCCCTTAGACATCATGGGACATTGGGCACCTGAAAAGTTGGTTGAATAATGCCATAATCCAGAGTCACTGTGGTTTGGACATAACTTAGTTCTTTGTATATAAAAATACTCATAATATTTTTACGTAGTGTAATTCAATGTAGACCCTTTAAAATGAGAAGCTAACAGAATGGCTTTCCCTTTAAGAAGTACCAGTGTGCCTGTGTGTGCCTTAATTCAACAGCAATCCATTTAGGTTTCACCCTCTCAATTGTCCACAGAAAACTGGCCAAGGAAAACAAGCCCTTTATAAATGGTCTGGTTTGCTTAAAGGTCATGTGGTTCCTTGGCATTTGGCTGAGGCTTGAGAAGATGAAAACGGGAGGCTGAAAGCAGAGAAGACATTAAAATCCAAGTCCTCAGGGGCTCATTTAAAACCTTGTTGAGAACAGAACCATCTGTAGAACACAAAACCTGTAGGTTTTGTCCAAATAGATTCCAACTACAGTGATCTTTTCGGAGCAATAGAAGGAACTGATTCACACAAGGAGTGGATTTCCAGTGCTTGTGAGAACTTTACTGCAGGCTGACCATGTACCTGATGATACTACAAATAGTTTCTTAGAGGGGAAAGTGGTAAAGAGTACATATTCCATCCCCCATTCTTGCCTGCTAAGGTGGAGGGGATCCGCTGCTCAGCACCAGTCTCCCTGGTGCTAACTGAGGCAGTGGACAGAGTAGCCATGGAACTGAATTAGTGAGTACAGGGCAGGCCCAGGCCACCAGGGAGAAAGGAGCAGAGAGGCTGTGGGGAAACAAGGACTGCAGCACAGGGGGTAACTTTGGTCGCAGGAAGTGTGGACGGCCAGGGAGGATTTTTAGGAGGTTCAGTTTTGCTCTCTAGTTGTGGTATAATTGCTTTTCTCAGCATCTTCTGGACACCTTCCTTAGAGACTTTGTTACTCTTTGAAGCTTTTGGACTCTGTTTGTGTTTATTTGGAATATGACCACAACAGAGAACAGCTACAAAGCAGGAGCCAGGAGACCTAGTTGTATTCTGCTTATGCTTGTTTTTTTCCTAATCTGATCTTTTCTAGGTGATTTTCACCTTTGTAATCATGAATTTTTTCAGTTGGTGGTGGTAGTGGGGTGGGGAGAGTACCAATTCCCCCATCATTAAGTTAGTTTTATGGATATTGTTTTGCTAGTGGTGAGTTCTAATATCTGTCTACAAGGCTGAACAGTGTGCCCTGCATCGATGGTGAGAGTGTAAGAAACTGCTGACCCAAGACCAGGCTTTTTCAGGTCCCAGCACAGGCTGGAGCTGCGTGTTTGAGTGCTGGTCTGGTTTCCCTAGCACAGTTTTGCAAGTGATTTAGACACCAAGATGGTACCCTAGAGTCACCCTGACACTGGAGCCAGCAGGTATTAAAGTCCAGGCCTTGGTGTACTTACACAAGCTTTGTTACTCCGGTTGGAGTTCATTGTGCTCTTGTTCCATTTCCCACTTCCTGCCTTGTCCTGTTCTTTTGGTGGCTGTGGGATTGGGGTAGAGGTGTATTTGGGTTGTGATGAGAAAATAAGAGACTTCCCTGGGGTAGTCATTAAAGGTATAATAGATAATGAAAGCTTAATGCATACACACACACACACACAGAGTTTCATAGACTCAACAACCTTAGGGGTAGGAATATCTAAATTTTGCAGATGAGGAAGCGGAGGCTGAGAAAAATCAGACAATTAAGATCACACTACCAGTCAATGGCAAAGCTGATATCTGAACCCACATCTCAGTGTAAGTTCTTGGCCCTTCTGTGGTAGGGTGCCTTCTGGATGAGAGCCAGGAGGTCTGGGTCCTAACGGCTGCCTGTCTTTGTGCAAGTCTCAGCTTTCCCAGGTAGAAAGTGAAATCTGGATGTGATCTCTAAGGTCCATTTCAGCTATACGAGTCTGTGATTCAAGTATTTATAGACACTTCTTATGTGCTAGTATGCTGATCTTATAACAAGAGGGTAGGCATTCCTGCTTTCTGGATGGGCAATGGAATGCTTGTAGACTAACAGGAGAGAGAAGTACAGGAATGAGATGATGATGCTGCTGGCATGTAGTAGGCAGAGGTGATGCTTAAAATAGTTAATAACTTGTTTGGTAATTTAAATCAAAATATAAAAAAATATAAAAACTAAGTTTCAAAATTCCTTTTAGTTGGAGCACCTGCGTGGCTCAGTCAGTTAAGCTTCTGACTTCGGCTCATGTTATGATCTCCTGGTTCGTGGGTTTGAGCCCTGTGTCGGGCTCTGTGCTGACAACTAAGAGCCTGGAGCCTGCTTCAGATTCTGTGTCTCCCTCTCTCTTTGCTCCTCCCCCCACTTGCACTCTGTCTGTCTCTCTCAAAAAAATAAAGATTAAAAAAAATTAAAATTCCTTTTAGTTGATATACTATATATTTCTTTTTTTGGGGGGTTGTAAAACTATTCCTATTTACAGATGACATAATAATATATCCAGAAAATCTTACATTCAATCATAAAACTAAAAAATAATTCAGTAAGGTAGCAGGATATAAAATTGACATAAAAAAATTAATGGCCTTTAAATATACAAATAATAACCAAGTAGAGATATATGATAGAGAAGCCTTCATCTATAATAGCAAAAGAGAAGATTAAATACTTAGGAATAAACTTAAAAAAAGAAATGTGTCCAACCTATTCTATTTTATGACAATTTTTTTTAAAGTCCAAAAAGACACAAAAGTAAAATTTGAACAAATGGGAAAATACCCTTATTCTTACATAGGATAATGCAGCATTATAAAGATGTCTGTGTTCCCTAAGCTAACTTATAAATTAAAGTCCCAATAAAATTTTTTTCCAATGGAATTAGAAATGTTGATACTAAAATTTATATTAAAAATTCAGAAATATTCAGGGCAACAATGAAAAAGAAAAACTGAGGGGGATTAACCCAATCACAAATTTAAACATAATCAAAAGTGTCTATAATTACAACTTGGTACTGGCTTGTGAAAACACATATACCAGTGAAATAAATTATAGTATATATTCCTTAAAACCGCTTGGCAAATTATATAAATTGTAGTGCATATCATTGGTTAAATTATTCTAATTTCCAAATTGCTTGTTGAATTTTTTCCAGCTTTATTGAGATATAATAGACAACTCTGTGTAAGTTTAAGATGTACAAGTGTTGATTTGATACACCTACATATTGTGAAATGATTATGTCCTGGCATTAACTAATTCTTCCACTTCATTACATAATTATCAAGAAACAGACTCTTAACTATAGAGAACAAGCTGGTGGTTTTCAGAGGGGAGGTGGGTGTGGGGATGAGTGAAATAGGTGATGGGGATTAAGGAGGGCATTATGAAGAGCACTGGGTGTTGTATGGAAGTGTTGAATCACCATATTGTACAGCTGAAACTAATAGTACACTGTATGCTGAGTAACTGGAGTTCAAATAAAAACGTGGAAAAAAAATCACCTTTTCTTTTTTGTGAGGAGAACATTTAAGACCTATATTCTTAGCAACTTTCAAGTATATAAACACAGTATTACTGGGATGTCCACTCTCGCCACTGTTAATCAACATAGTATTGGAAGTCTTAGCCTCTGCAATCAGACAACACAAAGAAATAAAAGGCATCCAAATCAGCCAGGAGGAGGTCAAACTTTCAGTCTTCACAGATGACATGACACTCTATATGGAAAACCCAAAACATTCCACCAAAAAACTGCTAGAACTGATTCAGGAATTCAGCAAAGTTGCAGGGTATAAAATCAACGCACAGAAATCGGTTGCATTCCTATACACCACCAATGAAGCAACAGAAAGAGAAATCAGGGAATTGATCCCATTTAAAGTTGCACCAAAAACCATAAAGTACCTAGGAATAAATCTAACCAAAGAGGTGAAAAATCTATACACTGAAAACTATAGAAAGCTTATGAAAGAAATTGAAGAAGACACCAAAAAAATGGAAAAAGATTCCATGCTCTTGGATAGGAAGAAAAATATTTTTAAAATGTCGATACTACCCAAATCAATCTACATATTCAATGCAATCCCTATCAAAATAACAGCAGCATTTTTCACAGAGCTAGAACAAACAATCCTAAAATTTGTATGGAACCAGAAAAGACCCCAAATAGCCAAAGCAATCTTGAAAAAGAAAACCAAAGCAAGAGGCATCACAATCCCAGACTTCAACCTATACTACAAAGCTGTAATCATCAAGACAGTATGGTACTGGCACAAGAGCAGACACTCAGATCAATGGAACAGAATAGAGAACCCAGAAATGGGCCCACAAATGTATGGCCAACTAATCGTTGATAAAGCAGGAAAGAATATCCAATGGAATAAAGACAGTCTCTTCAAGTGGTGCTGGGAAAAGTGGACAGCAACATGCAGAAGAATGAACCTGGACCACTTTGTTACACCACACACACAAATAAACTCAAAAATGGATGAAAGACCTCAATGTAAGACAGGAAGCCATCAAAATCCTCAAGGAGAAAGCAGGCAAAAACCTCTTTGATCTTGGCCACAGCAACTTCTTACTCAACACGTCTCTGGAGACAAGGGAAACAAAAGCAAAAATGAACTACTAGGACCTCATCAAAATAAAAAGCTTCTGCACAGCAAAGGAAACAATCAGGAAAACTAAAAGGCAACCAACAGAATGGGAGAAGATATTTGCAAATGACATATCAGATAAAGGTTTAGTATCCAAAATCTATAAAGAACTTATCAAACTCAACACCCAAAAAACAAATAATCCAGTGAAGAAACGGGCAAAAGACATGAATAGACAGTTCTCCAAAGAAGACATCCAGATGGCCAATCGACACATGAAAAAATGCTCAAATCATTCATCATCAGGGAAATACAAATCAAAACCACAATGAGATACCACCTCACACCTGTCAGAATGGCTAACATGAGCAATTCAGGCAACAACAGATGTTGGCAAGGATGCAGAGAAAGAGGATCTCTTTTGCATTGTTGGTGGGAATGCAAGCTGGTGCAGCCACTCTGGAAAACAGTATGGAGGTTCCTCAAAAAACTAAAAATAGAACTACCCTATGACCTAGCAATTGCACTACTAGGCATTTATCCAAGGGATACAGATGTGCTGTTTTGAAGGGGTACATGCACCCCCATGTTTATAGCAGCACTATCAACAATAGCCAAAGTATGGAAAGAGCCCAAATGTCCATCAATGGATGAATGGATAAAGAAGATGTGATATATATATATGTATATATATATATATATATATATATATATATATATATATATATATATATATATATAAAATGGAGTATTACTCGGCAATCAAAAAGAATGAAATCTTGCCATTTGCAACTACGTGGATGGAACTGGAGGGTATGATGCTAAGTGAAAGTAGTCAGAGAAAGACAAAAATCATATGACTTCACTCATATGAAGACTTTAAGAGACAAAACAGATGAACATAAGGGAAGGGAAACAAAAATAATATAAAAACAGGGAGGGGGGCAAAACAGAAGAGACTCCTAAATATGGAGAACAAACTGAGGGTTACTGGAGGGGTTGTGGGAGGGGGGATGGGCTAAATGGGTAAGGGACACTAAGGAATCTACTCCTGAAATCATTGTTGCACTATATACTAACTAATTTGGATGTAAATTAAAAAAAATAAACAATAAAATTAAAAAAACACCAACACAGTATTACTAACTATAATCACTATGCTGTACATTTTTCCTCAGATAACTAGAGTTTGTACTTCCAACCAATGTCTCCCTTTTCCTCCAACCTCCAGCCCCTCATAGCCACCATGCTAGTCTCTTTTCTATGAGTTCAGCTTGTTTTAGATTCCACATATAAGTGATAGTACAGAATTTACTTTTTCTGTCTTATTTTTCTTAATATTATGCCCTCAAGTTCCATCCATGTTGTTGCGAATGTCCTGCTTTCTCATGACTAAATAATACTAGTGTGTGTATGTGTGTGTGTGAATCACATCTTCTTAATCCACTTATCTGTTAACTGACACTCAAGTTGTTTCCATATCTTGGCTATTGCGAATCATACTGCAATGAATATGGAAGTGCAGATTGCTCTTCAAGATCTGTTTTCATTTCTGGGTATATGCCCAGAAAGGAATGAATGGTTTGTGGGGAAATAGGTTCTAGTTACATAAATAGGTTAGAAAAAAAGCTTAGGGCAGAAAGCCGCCACTACAGGGAGAAAGTGCCCGAGGTTAGTTAGTGAGATATTATAATGGATTCACGAGAAACTTGTATCACCTGCAGGAAGTTACTTTCCATCTGATGCCAATATACTAATGTACCTTGATCACAAACTCCACTTAGCCCCCAGACCCTTTGCTTCTTACACACACAAGTTAATGATTACTATCTGATTGTTTTCTCCATGTTCACCTGTGTAAGATCTTGTTTTCCTCACATTCACCACGTGGGTAGAATCTTGTGGGCTCAATAAATACGGAGACGAAACGCCTGGTCGGGGCTCTTGTCTCCTCCTGCATATTCACCTTTTTCATGTTCAGTTCTGCATCCGCTCTCTCATTGGACAAGAGAGAATTCCAGACTCACAGTCTGTGACAATGGATCAGGTAGTAATTCAGTTTTTAAAAAAATTTTAATATTTATTTTTGAGAGGGAGAGGGAGAGAGAGTGCTTCGAGCACGAGTGGGGGAGGGGCAGAGACAGAGGGAGACACAGAATCTGAAGCAGGCTCCAGGCTCAGAGCTGTCAGCACAGCTTCACTCAGGGACTTGAACTCATGAATCACGAGATCATGACCTGACCTGAAGTCAGAAGCCCAACTGACTGAGCCATGCAGGTGCCCCAGTAATTCAGTTTTTCTTTTCTTTTTCCTTTTGCTACACTGTTTTTCATAGTGGCTGCAACCATTCACATTCCAACCATCAGTGTACAAGAGGGCCTTTCTAACAGGTGTGAAGTGATCTCATGGTTTTGATTTGCATTGCCCTAATGATGAGTGATGTTGAGCATAGACCTGCTGGTGTACCTGTTGGCCAGTTTCATATAACTGTTTTTTTCATATACTTGTTGGCTACTTGTAGGTCTTTGGGAAAAATGTCTGTTCAGTTCTCTGCCCATTTTTTAATTGGATTGTTTACTTTTTTGCTGTTGAGTTGATGAGTTCTTAATATATTTTGGATCTTAACCTTTTATCAGATATGTGGCTTGTAAATATTTTCTCCCATTCAGTGCTTTTTCATTCTGTTGGTTTTCTTTGCTGTGCAGAAACTTTTTAATTTGATGTGGTCCCACATGTTTGTTTGTTTGTTTGTTTTTGCCATTGTCTTTGCTTTTGGTGACAAATCTGAAAAATGATCACTGAGAATTATGTCAAGGAGCTTATCCCTCCCTATGTTTTCTTCTAGGAGTTTTGTGGTTTCAGATATTATGTTTAAATCTTCAATCCCTTTGTTGATTATTGTGTATGGTGTAAGGTAAGGGTCCATTTTCATTCTTTGGTATGTGGCTATCCAGTTTCTCAGCATCATTTATTGAAGAAACTACCCTTTTTCCCTGTTGTATATTCTTGGCTCTGTGATCAAAAATTAATTGACACACACACTCTCTGTGTGTGTATCTCTCTCTGTGTCTCTCTGTGTGGGCCTCTCCCCCCACCCACCTCTCTTCCACCCCCCCCCCGTGTGTGTGCCTCTCTGTCTCTCTCTCTCTGCATGTGTGTGTCTCTCTCTCTGTCTCTCTCTCTCTCTCTCTGTGTGTGCCTGTCTCTCTCGGTCTCTCTCTCTCTCTCTGCGTGTGCCTGTATCTCTATCACTCTGTGGGTGTGTGTGTGTGCGTCTGTGTGTGTGTGTGCATCTCTGTGTGCGTCTGTGGGTGGGTGTGTCTCTGTGTGTGTGTGTGACTGTGTCTCTCTGTGCGTGTGTGTGTCTCTGTGTGTGTGTCTCTGTGTGTGTGTCTCTGCGTGCGTCTCTGTGGGTGGGTGTGTCTCTCACTGTGTGTGTGTCTCACTGTGTGTCTGTGGGTGGGGGTGTGTCTCTGTGTGACTGTGTGTGTCTCTGTGTTTGTTTCTGTGTGTGTGTCTGTGTGTGTGTGTCTCTCTGTGCGTGTCTCTGTGGGTGGGTGTGTCTCTCACTGTGTGTGTATCTCTGTGTGCATCTCTCTGTGTCTGTGGGTGGGGGTGTGTCTCTGTGCGTCTGTGTGTGTCCCTCTGTGTGTGTGTGTCCCTCTGTGTGTGTGTGTCCCTCTGTGTGTGTGTGTGTCTCTGCGTGTGTGTGTCTCTGCGTGTGTGTGTCTCTCTCTGTGTGTCACTTTGTATCTTTCTGTCTCTGTGTGTGTCTCTGTGTGTGTCTCTGTGTGTGTCTCTGTGTGTGTCTCTGTGTGTGTCTCGGTGAGTGTGTCATCTGTGTTGTGTGTCTCTGTGTGCATGTGTCTCTGTGTGTGTCGCTGTGTGTGTGTGTCTCTGTGTCGGTGAGTGTGTCTGTGTCTCTGTGTGTGTCTGTGTCTCTGTGTGTGTCTGTGTCTGTGTCTGTGTGTGTCTGTGTCTGTGTGTGTCTGTGTCTGTGTCTGTGTGTCTCAGTGAGTGTGTCGTGTCTCTGTGTCGTGTCTCTGTGTCGTGTCTCTGTGTCGTGTCTCTGTGTCGTGTCTCTCCCCGTGTGTGTGTCTCTCCCCGTGTGTGTGTCTCTCCCCGTGTGTGTGTCTCTCCCCGTGTGTGCGTCTCTCCCCGTGTGTGTGTGTGTCTGTGTGCGTCTCTCTGTGTGTCTGTGGGTGGGGGTGTGTCTCTGTATGTGTGTCTCTGTGCATCTGTGTGTATCTCTCTGTGAGTGTCTGTGTCCCTCTGTGTGTGTGTGTGTGTCTCTCTGTGTGTGTGTCGCTGTGTGTGTGTGTGTCGCTGTGTGTGTGTGTGTCGCTGTGTGTGTGTCGCTGTGTGTCTCAGTGAGTGTGTCGTGTCTCTGTGTCGTGTCTCTGTGTCGTGTCTCTGTGTGCGTGTGTCTCTGTGTGTGCGTGTGTCTCTGTGTGTGCGTGTGTCTCTGTGCGTGTGTCTCTGTGTGTGCGTGTGTCTCTGTGTTTCTCTGTGTCTCTGTGTGTGTGTGCATCTGTGTGTGTGCGTCTCTCTGTGCGCGTGTCTCTCTCCGTGTGTGTGTGTCTCTCCCCGTGTGTGTGTGTCTCTCCCCGTGTGTGTCTCTCCCCGTGTGTCTCTCACCGTGTGTGTGTGTCTCTGTGTGCGTCTCTCTGTGTGTCTGTGGGTGGGGGTGTGTCTCTGTGTGTGTGTGTGTGTGTCTCTGTCTCTCTGTCTGTCTCTGTCTCTCTCTCTGTGTCTCTGTGTGTGTGTGTGTGTGTCTCTCTCTCTGTGTCTTTGTGTCTGTCTCTCTCTCTCTCTGTGTGTGTTTCTCTCTGTGTGTGTTTCTCTCTGTGTGTGTTTCTCTCTGTGTGTGTTTCTCTCTGTGTGTCTCTATCTCTCTCTGTGTCTCTATCTCTGTGTGTGTGTGTGTGTCTCTCTCTCTCTGTCTCTCTCTGTGTGTCTGTGTGTGTGTGTGTCTCTCTCTCTCTCTGTCTCTCTCTGTGTGTCTGTGTGTGTGTGTGTCTCTGTGTATTTCTCTCTATATATATCTGGATTTATTTCAGGGCTCTTGGTTCTGTTCTATTAATCTATGTCTTTTTCAAATGCAAATACCATACTATTTCGATTATTACAGTTTTGTAATATTGTTTGAAATCAGGGTGTAGGTGCCTCCAGCTTTATTCTTCTTCTCAAAATTGCTTTGGCAATTTGGAGTCTTTAGTGGTTCCATACTAATTTTAGGATTTTTTCCCGTTTCTGTGAAAAATGCCATTGTAATCTTGATGGGATTGTATGGAATCTGCAGATTGCTTTAGTTAGTATGGACATTTTAACAATATTCTTCCAACCCATGAGCACAGACTATCTTTCCATTTATTTGCATATTGAATTTCTTTCATCAATGTCACAGTTTTCAGTGTACAGATCTTTCACCTTCTTGCTTAAATATATTCTAAAGTATTTTATTCCTTTTGGTGCTATTGCAAATGAGATTATTTATTTAATTTCTCTCTGATAATTATTAGTATATAGAAAGGCAGTTGCTTTCTGTGTATTTTGTATCTTGAAACTTTATCAACTTCATTTATTTTAGTAATTTTTTGGTGAAGTCTTTAGTGTTTTCTATTTATAATATCATGTCTTCTGCAAATAGACAAAACTTTCTTTCTTTCTGATTTGGATGCTTTTTATTTCTGAATCATGGGGTACTGCATCAAAACCTTTCAATGACTTTCCCAGTATGGATGGTAATTAGGTCCCCCAGAGTCCTGTACTTTGCTCTAGTAGGTGGGTGGTCAGGAGCACTGCCCAATAGTCAGGGGACAGGAACATTCCTAGATGCCAGCGGTTTGCATTTGGCGTGACACTGAAGGTAGAGACAGAGGCACAGACTGACTACACCATCTGCTTTGATGCCCTCTTCAGTGCTGGTTCTTTGCAGGGCAGTAGGTGCAGCTGTACAACCTTGCTTCTACCACCATTGCTCTTTGCATAGTTGCAAAGGGCTACGCACATCCATGCAGGCACTGCTGTTAGACCCCACTGCCTGACTCTGACCATACCTGGGTGTGGTTATTAGGTGATTTGTAATCTCAACAAGTAGGGAATTCTGCAATCTCAGTAAGCAGGGAATTCTGCTCTACCAACCACTCTGGATGTGTTTTGGTATGTTAGCAATTAATAGGACATAGTAGATTGAATTCTCACATGTTTAATCTCTCTGCCATGGGACCCTGCAGTGCACTAGAGTGGAAGGAGTATATATCCCAATTCTATTGATGTTGGGCTTGGCTATGTGGCTTGTTTTGGCCAGTGGGATGTGGGCATAATTAACAGTTTGCCAGGTCTTTCTGAGAAGCGCATGCTACAGATTACCATTGCTCCTTCAGCCTGAGTTCAGAGTGAGACCAAGGGATTAGATGGAAACTGACCTGAAATTGGAGCCAAATGTAGCTGCCCTAACACTGGAAACAACCTGCAGTTCTATGAGCAAGAAAGTCCATGATTGCTATTACAAGTTGAGTTTTGGAATGTTATGCAGAAGTATTGCAGCAACAGCTGTCTGTACATAGGGCCAACTTGCTGTATACTAGTATATGTTAGCACTAAGAGTAAATGAAAAATTTTTTGTTGTTACAGTTATGTGAACTGCCTGAGGAAGCATCAAGGAGGAGGCAGAGAAGGAAGAGGCCAGAGCAAAGATTTATAGGCAGCAATGTTCAAAGGCTACAAAGGGACCATGAGGAGGCCAGCCTGTTTGGAAGAAAAAGCAAAGCACCAGCATTCAGGGCGAGGCCTCCAGGCTTTTTGATGTGTACTTTCTTCCTTTTCTCCATCTGGGGCTCATAAATCCCCTCTTGTGAAAAATCTCATGTCATCAATGGGATGTCCACTGGTTTAGCCCTGAAGAACAATTTGGCAAAATCTATCAAAGCATTAAATGGGATTATTTGCCTTTTATTCTGCTATTTGTCTTTAAGACTGTATCCCAAGGCAATAATTGGGCAAATGAGAAAGATGGTACAAGAATATTTTTCCTTAATTTATAGTGTTGAAAAACTGGTTATTCAACACTAGAGGACATTGGATATCCTAGGTGTCCAACAATGAATTATTTAAATTCATACATAGTGAGACCCCTTCCAGCCTTGAAAATGTAAAAGCAAAGATGTTTGTGATAGAGTAAATGAGATTAATGACTATATATTGATATTACCTGTGTATATAGGTACAGTCTTAATTGTGTTTATGGGATTTTGACTATAAGATACTGTACGCACATACACACATCATTGGAGACCACTCCATTCTCTTAGGGAGTGTATTTTGTTGGCTAAAAATAAATGCTTTGGTTGGGGGCAGGGTATGAATCCTGAAAAACAATAAATAAAAACCCTAAGTAACAAAAAATTGTCACCTACTTGCCCTGAATAGTAAAAGAGTATTTTGGAGGGAGGCAGGATACAATAAGCCTGAACATGAGGTACGGGAAGGGAGGAGAAGCTCCATATTCTTCCTTGGTCCCGCTCTTTGCCTTCTCCTTGACTTGCCCCTTGCCTGCCCTAAGTACAGCCTGGGAGGGACTTTGAGAGGGCAGGGAGATTTAATGAGGGAAATTAGAAGTGGCTTCTGTGGAGTGTGTGATGAAGTAATCTCCCATCACACACGTGTGATGTATATACAAAATATATTAATTTGTATTAAACCCTATTCTTGTTGCTTAGGTAAACTCAAAAGAATCTGCCTCTTTGGGTTCCTCCCTTCAGACAGGAGTTCTTTGGGGCATTTTCTCCTCATAGGACAGGGGCAGGTGGTTGGCTTCTGCATTGGTCCTCCACATCAGTTGTCATAGGTATGGGTGCTTTTCAACCATCACTATGGGAGTTTGTTCATGATGCTCTGATAAAACTGGAATCTGGGGATTTGGATGTATACCAGATTCAGTTTTTTAATTTTTTTTAGAGAGCAAGCTTGGAGAAGAGACAGCCAAATCTGAATGCATTAACTTTTTATAAACTTTGTTTCACTTATTTCTCACAATAGACTTTATTTAACAGTGGAAAAAATTGAGGTTCAGAGAGGTTAATGACTTGTAGAAAGTCACCCAGTAGATCTAATTTATCCAAAACCAATCTGATACTAAGGAGATTTGTTTGTTTTTTGCCTTTGCTTTTATCTTTTTAATTCCAAGGGGCCATCTGGCTGGGACTATTTAACCTACTTTAAGTAAAACATTGTTTTACCCCATATCTCTCAGCCACTGTCTTTTTTTTTTCTTCTTAGAAAGAAATAAGAAGAAAGAGAGAACTGTACCTTGAGGGAATGAAGGTAACAATTATGGAAAAAAGAACCCTTGGCAGTGTTGCGATGTTTCTTGGACACTGGAATTGGTTAGCAAATATTTAATCGGACTGAGTTTTTACCTAGAGTTTTTGCCTTTAACTCTAAACTGCCTGAAGGATGAGAGCATAGACAGGATGATCCCTATATCTCCTTCAAAGCTGTGTTTGACAAAGAATGGTCTGAGACCACTCATATTAAAATGATCTGGGATGTTTCAGTGGGAGACTTGCATTCTTAACAAGTTGCCTGTATCAATCATGGTCCAGTCAGAGAAAATGCAATGGAAGAGAGATTTAAGGTAAACAATCAGTTACTGTATCAGTTTCCTTTGTGGGATAACAAAACACCCTAAAATAAGTAGTTTAGAAGAACAATTTGTCTGCTATTCCTTACCAGTCTACTGGCCAACTGGATCATTCTTCAGATCTTGACTGGGCTCCCTCCTGTGTCTGTGGTAGGTGTCAGGACAGCTAGGTAGCTTGGATTCTGGGATTTGGCTGCTTATTGGCCTGGGTACTTGGGTCCTCCTCCACGAGGGAGGCAGGTGCTCCTCCAGCCAGTTAGCCTAGGCTCATTCACCTGGCAGCTCAGTGGGATTCCAAAAGGAAGCATGCAAAGGCTTCAGGTCTAGAATCAGAACTGGCACAAATTGCTTGCTTGCACTGCAATTGGTTGACGAAAGGAATAAGGCCAGCCCAGACTTGAGATGGAGAAATTGACTCCATTTTTTGATGGGGGCTTTATGATCATATTGCAAAGGGGAATAGATTGTCAGGAATTAATTGGGACCGTTTTGCCAACACCTTACCATTGTTATCATGGTGTGCAGGAAGGCTGCAGGAGCAAAAGGAAGAAGAGGTGTGATAAGGGTTAAAAAGGATTAGGGGAGTTCCTTTGATGAGGAAACTGCTAGCCTGGAGCCCACACAGGCAGTGCTGGGACCTTGGTGGGAGGTACCCTGCTGCTGCTGGTGCTGCTGCTATTGTTACTGCTGGAATTGCTAAAGAGACACCAACTCTGCTGGAGCTGGCACCAGGATTTCTTCTCCTTTCTGGCTGCCAGTGGTTCACACTGACTGAATCTAATGAGAAACCCTTGGCAAGACAACCTGGGACCTTCAGCATGCAGGCTTCTAGGCCTGGCAGTATAGAATAGGGGATAGAAGGGAGAGTGTGGGGATTCAAGCAGGTAGGCAAACAACTGTCACTGTGGAATTCTTACTACATTAAAGTTTTGAAACCCATTGTTCTAATATGCTATGATTCCAGAAGAGGGGTGAAGTACAAACCCCATTCCAAAGATGAAAGTTGGCTGAGTCGACTGTGGATTGGTAAAGAATTCCCAGGGAATTATTCTTGTTGACCTGTAACTTGGCTGGACACAGGGGTATGGACAACATGACTAGTTAGAATGGGCAAGAGAGTCAGATTTCAGTCTCCTTCATTTTGTCAAAGGAGATGACCTGTATGGAGAAGCCATAGACCTAAAAATCTTGATGTTTACCATCTGATCTGCTGCTTGCCTGATGGTCTTAGCCATCAGTGCTGAGAGTGTTGCCTGCAGGTGTACGTGAGTAGGGTATAGAGAGGCAGGCAATCAGAACAAAAAAAAATGCAAGGATATTAATCAAATGGAGATGATTAGGCAAAAAAATCAGTCTTTTAAAGGTCAATAAAAAGACAACTCCAGATTCATTAATGAGAAGAAGGAATTTACAGACCTATTGATAGAGAAATCCAGTAGCTTCCACTTGAGAGTCAGATAATAATTAACTCCTGCAGCTGCAGGAGAACCTAAGCAATGGGTCAGGGGGTGGGAAGGCAGAAGGCAGGGTGACAAATAGTGCAAGGATGACTCTGCTACCGGGGAGTTTATAAAAATTCTACACTGAACACCTCAGAAGTCTAATCATGGATCCTGAAGATATTTAAATACATAATGGACTGATCTGGCACAAATATGTTTTAAATATGTATTACTTTCTTGTAAGAACTATTTAACAGTGATATTCATACTGGGGCTTAATCAATGAATATTTGAAATTGGCCTGAAAATGTGAAAAAACACAGCTATATAAATTTAGCTCCTCAAGACCCTTCAGAATCCTCACTCCTTCTCCCCTGTGTGTAAATGATGAAGTGGGCCCAAAAAGCTGGAGTGGCTGGTCTGAGGTCACACAGCTGATTGAGACAAAATCAGGACTAGAAGACCACCTCCGTGATTCCCATTGGTGGGTTTCTATTCATTTACCATAATTTGTACCTTGTGTTTTGACAGAGGCTAGGCTTGTATCTCAATGAAGTATGATAGACCATGTTTTCTAGATTGATCAGACTTAGCCATGGGTAGTTTTTCCAAAATAGATCTGCCTGGAGCCCAGCCCAGAAATTGAGAGGCAGAATTCTGGGGGTGGGAGAACAAGGCCTTAGGAAAGTATATGTTCAAAAAAACTTAAGTGTTTCTGATGACCTGCCCCATTCTGTGTAAGGACGTGGTTTTAGGCATTGGTTGGCAGAAGAGATTGTTTCCAGATGTCTGCATACTTCCAGTTAGGTAAGGCTTTTGCCTGAAGCCCTACTTGACTGAGTGGCTTCCTGAGTGGTTCATGTGTGGGACACCCTCACTAGAAATTTGCATGGATCCATTCTTTGTACTGAAAGTAGCAATATTGAAGGTGCAGCATTATCCATCAGGTTGGCTCTTCCAACTATCTGCAGTCCAGAAAATTGTACAATGATACTCAGTTCAGGATACCTCCTGTATTGATCCTCCAGTACCAGGCTATTGGTGTTTATCCAAAGGTGAGGGTAAGTTAAATGTACCTAAATATAATCAGGAGGGAAACTAGGTCTAGGGATAAGTGGGTTTCTCTTGTTTAGTGGAATATCTGTGGCTCCTAAAATAGTACCTGGAATATATTAGGTGCTTAGTAAATATTTGTTGATTTCATGAATGAAAGGGAGCCCTATATTGGGTGCCAACTATGAAATAGCTGTACTTAACATATCTTGAGTCACTAAGTGTCCTCTTTCTGGAAGTGTGGGTAGATTCTGGATATAGTTGGGATTCATCCAGTAAAGCTCCACAGGGCGTAATGTATGATGATAAATCATAACCCTCCTAGGTGTTCAGAATCAATTTCACACCTCATCTGTTACCATGAGCAGAATGTGAGAAAGTCCCCTCATTGTGGTAATACATCAGCTCACACACAAAAAAAATGCCTGAAGATCAGAAAAGGGAACACTGTTACAGTCCATGGTGCTTAATCAGCTATCCAGACATTGATGGATTTTAGGGGCTATTTACATTTGAATCATGGCATCCGGAATGTCTCAAGCAGAACCCATAGTTTTATGGACAGCATGGAAGCAATTTTAAAAAATCATTATCTGTTAGTGAGAAACTAGGTCTCTCTTTATAGAAATACTCTCTAAGTAGAAAAGTGAGAAAAAACTGAGGATAAAGTACTATCTAGATAACAGTCTGGGCTGCCAGAGTTTCTCACTGTGTCCGTGACTGATCAGAGTATATTCTCTTGCTGTATCTGGTCCAATCTCCTCATTTCTCAATCCAAGGCTCTAAGAAGCCACTCTTAGTTGGTCTGAGTTGGCTGAAGTGAAATTCCATATCACGGATCAAGAGTTTGACTATTTCCATAGAAAGAATTCTAGTAGGTAATAAGATAAAGGGAAAAATGAGACCTAGGTTTGGAAAATATCTTGAATTGGGTAGAATTCTGCCTATCTTGTTTCTGGGCAGAATAATATTCAAAGCTATGAGTTGAAGATAAGTTCCCTGATGGCAGTATTTTACCAAATGAGTTCCTCCCCGGCCCCAACCCTATGGAGAGAGAGTCAGGCAGAGGGAGAGAGAGAAAGAGAATCTTTTTTTAAAAGTTTTTTTTTTTTATGTTTATTTTTGAGAGAGTAGGGGAGGCGCAAAGAGAGAGAGAGAATTTTAAGCAAGTTCCATGACTGACACGTGCCTTGATCTCATGACCATGACAACATGACCTGAGCTGAAATCAAGAGACACTTAACTGACTGAGCCATCCAGGTGCCCCATAAACTGAGATTTTTGGGTCCTATGCATCAGAATCACTTTGGTAATAATGTAGGTGCTTGTGCCTCAAATTCCTGGATCTGAACCTCTGGGCTTGAAGCCAAGGACACTGCATTGGGACAAGTATCCTCAATATGTCTTATTCATGCTCAAGTTGGTAAACCAATGCCCTGGTAAACCTAAGGAGACCTGGGTTCTAGTCTCAGCTCTGCCCATTCACCTGCTGTGTGGATTTGGGCACACCATTTACCTGATCCTCAGTTTGTTTATTAAGGAGTAATCATAACATCTTACAGGGTAGCTGTGAGTCTCATTTGAGATTAAAAAAAAAAAAAACTTTAAGGATGCTTTGAAAAGGTGCTATAAAGATGGAGTGTATTATTGTCCGCTGATTAAACTTGGCGGGGAGTTGGGGAATTGAGTTGGATTTTTGAATGTTTATTCTAACTATCAGGAATCTGTGATCTACTAAAAACCACAATGACAAAGGAGGAATGCAATCCTTCTGAAGAGACCAGAGCAGTAGTTATCAACCATGGTTACAAATCAGAATCATCAGGGAAAATTTAAAAATTACCTAAGCCAGCCCCCCCATCCCAGAGACAGTTCAATTTACAGAATACAGAAATGTGGGTTGGGCCTTGGCAGCTCTTGTGGGAGGTGTTCTAGTTTCCAGGCTTCTAGAAGAATGGCTGACCTGTTTGTCTCTCAAGATTCTGGGCACTCCAGTATTCTTCCAATACCTTAGAAAAAATTGTTTATTTATTTGGGGAGAGACAGCAAGAGTGAGTGGGGGGGAGGTGCAGAGAGAGAGGGAGATGGAGAATCCCAGGCAGGCTCCATACTGTCAACACAGAGCCCAATGTGGGGTTCCATCCCATGTACTGTGAGATCATGACCTGAGCCGAAATCAAGAGTCAGACGTTCAATTGACTGAGCCACCCAGGCATTCCCATTTCTTTTTATCTAAGTTACTTAAACTCGTGTCTGTTGCAACCAGAAAACCATAACCAACATCTCATTAGCCAGTTAACCCCCCAAACAGGGACTGTGGATGTCTTTTTTACTTCTGGATCTTTAGTGACAAGCACAGTTCTTGACACAGAGTGGAGATGAAAAATTGGCTTAACAAATAAATTGAGAGCTACCGAATTACTGGTCCTAACTGGGATAGATTAAATCTAGGTTTCCTTGAAGCAAAGAGATAATGTACGTAAAGTTCCTGGCATTTATATGTGGATACTCAGGGAATGACTATGCTGGTGTTTTTTGAACATTAAGGAGATACAAAGGTGAGTAAGACTCAGTCTCATAAGTGAATTCACTTATAAAATTTATTTACTCCAAAGAATTAAAGTAAATTTTTATTGGAAAATAAAAAATGCTCATTCATTTATGTGTTGTCTGTGACCTTTTTTGTGCTATGACGGCAGAGTTAAGTAGTAGCAATTGTATGGCCTGCAAAGGCTAAAATACTTACTATTTGATTCTTCATGGAAAAAGTTTGCTGTCCCCTGGTCTAATAGTCTAGATTTAATAGATGAAGTTTTCCACCCCTTCCATCCAGCTCTGAACCTCAGGAGGCTGGCCTGTCTAGTAGAGCCTATGGCAGTTATTCTCACTGTGTGTTTAGAGATCAGCATCTTACTGCATCAATGGTGATTTTCTGGCAAATTCTTGAGCTCCACCCCAGACCAAATGAGTCAGAAAACTTGGGGGTAGGGCCCAGAAATATTTAAAAAAATGTTTTAGTGTTTATTCATTGTTGAGAGAGCATGTGAGAGACCAAGCGTGAGCAGGGGAGGGGCAGAGAGAGAGGGAGGCACAGAATCCAAAGCAGGCTCCAGGATCTGAGCTGTCAGCACAGAACCTGATGTGGGGCTTGAACTCCTGAACTGTGAGATCATGACCCGAGCCAAAGTCAGATGCTCAACCAACTGAGCCATCCAGATGCCCCAGGACTATTTGTTTTCACAGTCCTTAGGTGATTCTGATGTAGAGTGTGAGACCCATTGGTATATAGCAATGAGTTTCCTTGACCTTCTGCTTCTGGTGGGAGGGAGGAAAGAGAGCAAAGTGAAGTAGTTATTTTTTCTCCCACTCTGTGGGTTATTTCTTTAAAAATGCATTTCTTTGAAATGCCTTAGCTCCTGTAAGGAAGCCTTCTTGGTATTGGGTTTCATTAGGTACAAAAATTCTCTCTTCTCACCCCTTTCAGGCCTAGGAATGTTCATAGATGCCAATAGGGCTTTTGAGGGTCTTGGAGGCAGAGAAGATTTGGGGAGGGCACCTGAATACTCATGCTGCTTTGTTTTTGTGCTGAGAATGTGAGAGCCTGAGTAGGCTAATATTTTTTTTACATGTATTTATTTATTTTGAGAGAGAGAGAATCCCAAGTAGGTTCCACACTGTCAGCTCAGAGCCCAACACAGGGCTCAGCCTCCTGGACCATGAGATCATGACCGGAGCTGGGATCAAGAGTTGGTGGCTTAACCAGCTGAGCTATCCAGGCTCCCAAGACTGGTACTTTTAAGTATTTCTCATAATTCTTCTTTAAGACTATTTATATAGGACCAGACATAAAAGGACAGTTATGTGGCAGAATCCTGTCTGGCCTCCATATCTGTGTGGAGGAATCGCCCACAGCCACATGTTCTGTTAGGACACCGGGGATTCAGGAAGAAGAGTCAACACCTTTTCCATCAATGTGGTGAATTCTTGGCCAGATAAGTTGGCTCCTTACCATTCTGAGAAAGCCTTGCTGATAGTCCAGGCTGCGATGCCTCTACTGGGGTCCCCAGAGCCTGCTCTACTTCCCCCATCAGAAGCCTCATCACACTGTATTGTTTTTGTCTATCTGTATCTGACCCCCATGAGACCATAGGCCATTTAGGGTGAACAGGTACTGTATTTGTTTTTATTAGGTCCATTATTCAATTCCCAGAGCCTTACACACTACTAGGCACATAGTAGATATTTGATTGATATTTTATATATTGAATTAAATTGATTATCAGTGGTCCTAGAGTAGAGGGTAGCAAGTGTAATAAAAGGAATTTGGGGTCAGGACTTGAAGGCCATTAAGCCTGACAAAACATTGAATTTGATGAGTGGGCAGGAGAGTGCTGGCCAGCAGAGTAAGAGAATAATAAACATCAAACTGTATTGCCTGATCCCATCTCAGCAGAGCAATGCAGATGAATGGAATATAATTAGTAAAATCATTAGCAGGGTGATAACCAGAATCTCCTCATGCTGGGAACTGGGAGGTAACCAGGGGGTATTCTCTGCTCCCAGCTTCCATGCTTTTCAGATCACTGTTGATTTACTGCTGAGGACAGAATAAGTGATGTTCAAAGCCAGCTGGCCCTGGGTCTTTTTGGAAAGGAGATGAGATCTCTGAGGGAGAGAGGGAGGAAGATAGGGAGCAGAAACAGCAAGTTGTATCCATTTATCCCAGTCTGTTGGCGGTAGATGAGCAGTCTCACTTACGCACTGAGATTTGCAGTCTGAGTTGGGGCTTTGTTTTTGTTTTGTTGTTTATTATTTTTTGAGTAGAGTTGACACCCAACATTACATGAGTTTCAGGGGTATAACATAGCAATTCAACAAGTTTATACATCATGCTATGCTCACCACAGGTGTAGCTACCGTCACTGTACAACAATATTGCAGTATCATTGGTTATATTCCCTATGCTGTATCTTTGATTCCTGTGACTTATTCATTCCATATCTGGAAGCCTGTACCTCCCACTTCCCTTCACCCATTTTGCCCATCCCCTCTACCCCTCTCCTCTCTGGCAACCATCCGTTTGCTTTCTGTATTGATATGATTTTGCTGTTTGTTTTTTAGATTCCACATATAAGTGAAATCATGCCATTTGTCTTTCTCAGTTTGACTTATTTCACTTAGCATAATAGCCTACAGTTCTATGTTACAAATGGCAAAAAAAAAAAAAAATCGCATCCTTTTTTATGGGTGAATAACATTCCCTCATATATCTATATTTCACATCTTTAGCCATTCATCCATTGATGGACATTTGGGCTCTTTCCATAGTTTGGCTATTTTTGATAGTGCTGCTGCAAACATTGGTGTACATGTGCCCCTTTGAAACAGCAAACCTGTATCCCTTGGATAAATACCTAGTAGTGCAATTGATGGGTTGTAGGATAGTTCCCTTTTGAATTTTTTCAGGAAACTCCATACTGTTTTCCAGAGTGGCTGCAACAGCTAGCATTCCACCAGCTGTTCAAAAGAGATCCTCTTTCTCCACATCCTTGCCAACATCTGTTGTTGCCCAAGTTATTAATATTATCCATCCTGACAGGTGTGAGGTGGTATCTCACTGTGGTTTTGATTTGTATTTCCCTGATGATGAGTGAAGTTGAGCATTTTTAAATGTGTCAGTTGGCCATCTGGATGTCTTCCTTGGAGAAGTATCTATTCATGTCTTTTGCCCATTTCTTCACTGGATTATTTGTTTTTTGGGTGTTGAGTTTGATAAGTTCTTTATAGATTTTGGATACTAACCCTTTATCTGATATGCCATTTGCAAATATCTTCTCCCATTCTGTCAGTTGCCTTTTAGTTTTGCTGATTGTTTCCTTTGTTGTGCAGAAGCTTTTTATTTTGATGAGGTTCCAGTAGTTCATTTTTGCTTTTGTTTCCCTTGCCTCTGGACATGTGTTGAGTAAGAAGTCGCTGTGGCAGAGGTCAAAGAGGTTTTTGCCTGCTTTATCCTCGAGGACATTTTTTAAATTTTAACTTGTTTTATTTTTTATTTTTAAAATTTATATCCAAATTAGCATATAGTGCAACAATGATTTCAGGAGTAGATTCCTTAGTGCCCCTTACCCATTTAGCCCATCCCCCCTCCCATAACCCCTCTAGCAACCCTCAGTTTGTTCTCCATATTTAGGAGTCTCTTCTGTTTTGTCCCCCTCCTGTTTTTATATTATTTTTGTTTCCCTTCCCTTATGTTCATCTGTTTTGTCTCTTAAAGTCCTCATATGAGTGAAGTCATATGATTTTTGTCTTTCTCTAATTTCACTTAGCATAATACCCTCCAGTCCCATCCACGTAGTTGCAAATGGCAAGATTTCATTCTTTTTAATTGCTGAGTAATACTCCATTGTATATATATATACCACATCTTCTTTATCCATTCATCCATCGATGGACATTTGGGCTCTTTCCATACTTTGGCTATTGTTGATAGTGCTGCTATAAACATGGGGGGTGCATGTGCCCCTTCGAAACAACACACCTGTATCCTGTGGATAAATGCCTAGTAGTGCAATTGCTGGGTCATAAGGTAGTTCTATTTTTAGTTTTTTTGAGGAGCCTCCATACTGTTTTCCAGAGTGGCTGCACCAGCTTGCTTTCCCATCTCCTTGAGGATTTTGATGGCTTCCTGTCTTATATTTAGGTCTTTCATCCATTTTGAGTTTATTTTTGTGGATGGTGTAAAAAAGTTGTCCAGGTTCACTGTTCTGCATGTAGCTGTCCAGTTTTCCCAGCACCATTTGCTGAAAAGACTGTCTATTCCATTGGATATTCTTTCCTTCTTTGTCAAAGATTAGTTGGCCATATGTTTGTGGGTCCATTTCTGGGTTCTATATTCTGTTCCATTGATCTTAGTGTCTGTTTTTGAGCCATACCATACTGTCTTGATGATTACAACTTTATAATGCATCTTGAAGTCTGGCATTGTGATGCCTCCAGCTTTGGTTTTCTTTTTCAAGATTGCTTTGGCTATTTGGCGTCTTTTCTGGTTCCATACAAATTTTAGGATTATTTGTTCTAGCTCTGTGAAGAATGCTGGTATTACTTTGATAGGGATTGACTTGAATATGTAGATTGCTTTGGGTAGTATCGACATTTTAACAATGTTTGTTCTTCCAATCCAGGAACATTGAAAATTTTTCCTTTTTTTTTGTGTCGTCTTCAATTTCTTTCATAAGCTTTCTATAGTTTTCATGTATAGATTTTTCACCTCTTGGTTAGGTTTATTCCTAGGTATTGTATGGTTTTTGGTGCAATTGTAAATGGGATCGATTCCTTGGTTTCTCTTTCTGTTGCTTCATTGGTGGTGTATAGGAATGCAACCGATTTCTGTGCATTGATTTTATTGAATTCATGAATCAGTTCTAGCATTTTTTGGTGGAATCTTTTGGGTTTTCCATATAGAGTATCATGTTATCTGCGAAGATTGAAAGTTTGACTTCCTCTTTGCTGACTTGGATGCCTTTTATTCCTTTGTGTTTTCTGATTGCTGAGGCTGACTTCCAACACTATGTTGAATCACCACAGTGGCAAGAGTGGACATCCCTGTCATGTTTCTGACCTTAGGGGGAAAACCCTCGGTTTTTCCTCATTGAAGATGATATTGGCGGTGGGTCTTTAATATATGGCTTTTATGATCTTGAGGTATGATCCTTCTATCCCTAGTTTCTTGAGGGTTTTTATCAAGAAAGGATGCTGTATTTTATCAAATGCTTTCTCTGCATCTATTGAGAGGATTATATGGTTCTTGTCCTTTCTTTTATTGATGTGGTGAGTCACATTGATTGTTTTGTGGATATTGAACCAGCCCTGCATCCCAGGTATAAATCCCACTTGGTTGTGGTGAATAATTATCTCAATGTTTTGTTGGATCTGGTTGGCCAGTATCTTGTTGAGGATTTTTGCATCCATGTTCATCAGGGAAATTGGTCTGTAGTTCTCCTTTTTAGTGGGGTCTTTGGTTTTGGAATCAAGATAATGCTGCCCTTATAGAATGAGTTTGGAAGTTTTCCTTCCATTTATATTTTCTGGAACATCTTCAAAAGAATAAGTGTTAACTCTTCTTTAAATTTTTTATAGAATTCCCCTGGAAAGCCATCTGGCCTTGGACTCTAGTTTTTTGGGAGATTTTTGATTACTAATTCAATTTCTTTGCTGATTATGGGTTTGTTCAAATTTTCTATTTCTTCCTCTTTCAGTTTTGGTAGTGTATATGTTTCTAGGAATTTGTCCATTTCTTCCAGATTAGCCATTTTATTGGCATATAATTGCTCATAATATTCTCTTATTATTGTTTGTATTTCTGCTGTGTTGGTTGTGATCTCTCCTCTTAAATTCTTGATTTTATTTATTTGGGTCCTTTCCTTTTTCTTCTTGATCAAACTGGCTAGGAGTTTATCAATTTTGTTAATTCTTTCAAAGAATCAGGTTCTGGTTTCATTGATCTGTTCTACTGTTTTTTGTTTTTGTTTTTTTTTTTGGTTTCAATAGCATTGATTTCTGCTCTAATCTTTATTTCCTGTCTTCTGCTGTTTTGGGGTTTTATTTGCTGTTCTTTTTCCAGCTCTTTAAGGTATAAGGGTAGGTTTTGTATTTTAGACCTTTCTTCCTTTTTAGGAAGGCCTGGATTGCTATATACTTTCCTCTTATGATTGCCTTTGATGTGTCCCAGAGATTTTGCTCTGGTATTATCATTATCATTGGCTTTTATGTACTTTTTAATTTCTTCTTTAACTTCTTGGTTATCCCATTCATTCTTCAGCAGGATGTTCTTTAGTCTCCGAGTACTTGTTATCTTTCCAAATTTTTACTTGTGTTTCATAGTGTTGTGGTCTGAAAATATGCACGGAATGATCTCGATCCTTTTGCACTTGTTGAGGGCTGATTTGTGCCCCAGTATGTGATCTATTCTGGAGAATGTTCCATGTGCACTGGAGCAAAATGTGTATTCTGCTGCTTTAGGATGAAATGTTCTGAATATATCTGTTAAGTCCAGTGTGTCATTCAAAGCCATTGTTTCCTTGTTGATTTTCTGTTTAGATGATCTTTCCATTGCTGTAAGTGGGGTGTTGAAGCCCCCGACTATTATGGTATTATTATCAATGAGTTTGTTTATGTTTGTGATTAATTGATTTATATATTTGGGCACTTCCATGTTTGGAGAATAAATATTTACAATTATTAGACCTTCTTGGTGGATAGACCCCTTAATTATGAGATAATGCCCTTCTTCATCTCTTATTAGTCTTTATTTTAAAATCTAGATTGTCTGATGTAAGTATGGCTACTCAGGCTTTCTTTGGCAACTACGAGCATGATAGGTGATTCTCATCTTCCACACTTTCAATCTGAAGGTGTTCTTTGGTCTAAAATGGGTCTCTTGTAAATAACATATAGATGGATCTTGTTTTTTATCCATTCTATTACCCTATGTCTTTTTATTAGAACATTTAGTCCATTGCCATTTAGAGTGAGTACTGAAAGATATGAATCTATTGCCATTGTGTTGCATGTAGAGTTATAGTTTTTGGTGGTGTTCTCTGGTCCGTTCTAGTCTTTGTTGCTTTTGGTCTTTTTTTTTTTTTTTTCTTTATCTTTTCTCTCCTCAGAGAGTCCCCCTTAAAATTTCTTTCAGGGCTGGTTTAGTGGTCACAAACTCCTTTAATTTTTGTTTGGGAAACTTTTAATCTCTCCTATTTGGAAAGATAGCCTTGCTGGATAAAGAATTCTTGGCTGCATATTTTTCTGATTCAGCACATTGAATATATCCTGCCACTCCTTTCTGGGCTGCCAAGTTTCTTTGGATAGGTCTGCTGCAAACCTGATCTGTCTTCTCTTGTGGGTTAAGGACTTTTTTTCCCTTTCTGCTTTCATGATTCTCTCCTTGCCTGAGTATTTTGTGAATTTGACTATATATGCCTTGTTGATGGTAGGTTTTTGTTGAATCTAATGGGAGTCCTCTGTGCTTCCTGGATTTTGATGTCTGTGTCTTTCCCTCAGTTGGGAAAGTTTTCTGCTATGATTTGCTCACATAAAACTTCTACCCCTTTTTCTCTCTCTTCATCTTCTGGGACCCCTATGATTCTGGTGTTATTTCTTTTTTAAAAATTTTTAAATATTTATTTTATTTTGTTATTATTTTTAAAAATTTTATTTTTTATTTTTTAAAATTTACATCCAAATTAGCATATAGTGAAACAATGATTTCAGGAGTAGATTCCTTAATGCCCCTTACCCATTTAGCCCATCCCCCCTCCCACAACCCCTCCAGCAACCCTCAGTTTGTTCTCCATATTTAGGAGTCTCTTCTGTTTTGCCCCCCTCCCTGTTTTTATATTATTTTTGTTTCCCTTTCCTTATGTTCATCTGTTTTGTCTCTTAAATTACTCATATGAGTGAAATCATATATTTGTCTTTGACTAATCACTTAGCATAATACCCTCCAGTTTCAGCCACGTAGTTGCAAATGGCAAGATTTCATTCTTTTTGATTGCCAAGTAATACCCCATTGTATATATATACCACATCTTCTTTATCCATTCATCCATCTATGGACATTTGGGCTCTTTCCATACTTTGGCTATTGTTGATAGTGCTGTTATAAACATGGGGGTGCATGTGCCCTTTGAAACAGCATACCTGTATCCCATGGATAAATGCCTAGTAGTGCAATTGCTGGGTTGTAGGGTAGTTCTATTTTTAGTTTTTTAAGGAACCTCCATACTGTTTTCCAGAATGGCTGCACCAGCTTGCATTCCCACCAACAATGCAAAAGAGATCCTCTTTCTCCACATCCTCGCCAACATCTGTCATTGCCTGAGTTGTTAATGGTAGCCATTCTGACAGGTGTGAGGTTGTATCTCATTGTGGTTTTGATTTGTATTTCCCTGATGATGAGTGATGTTGAGCATATTTTCATGTGTCGTTTGGCCATCTGGATTTCTTCCTTGGAGAAGTGTCTATTCATGTCTTTTGCCCATTTCTTCACTGGATTATTTGTTTTTTGGGTGTTGAGTTTGATAAGTTCTTTATAGATTTTGGATACTAACTGTTTATCTGATATGTCGTTAACAAATATCTTCTCCCATTCTGTTGGTTGCCTTTTTAAAAAAATGTTTTTATTTATTTTTGAAGGAGAGAAAGAGACAGAGCATGAGTGGGGGAGGAGCAGAGAGAGAGGGAGACACAGAATTTGAAGCAGGCTCCAGGCTCTAAGCTGTCAGCACAGAGCCAGGTGCAGGGCTCGAACCCACAAACTGTGAGATCATGACCTGAGCCGAAGCCAAACCTTCAACCGACTGAGCCACCCAGGCACCCCATGGTTGCCTTTTAGTTTTGCTGATTGTTTCCTTTGCTTTGCAGAAGCTTTTTATTTTGATAAGGTCCTAGTAGTTCATTTTTGCTTTTGTTTCCCTTGCCTCCAGAGATTTGTTGAGTAAGTTGCTGAGGCCAAGATCAAAGAGGTTTTTGCCTGCTTTCTCCTTAAGGATTTTGATGGCTTCCTGTCTTACATTGAGATCTTTCATCCACTTTGAGTTTATTTTAGTGTGTGGTGTAGGAAAGTGGTCCAGGTTCATTCTTCTGCATGTCGCTGTCCAGTTTTCCCAGCACCACTTGAAGAGACTGTCTTTATTCCATTGGATATTCTTTCCTGTTTTGTCAATGATTAGTTGGCCATACATTTCTGGGCCCATTTCTGGGTTCTCTATTCTGTTCCATTGATCTGAGTGTCTGCTCCATGCTGTCTTGGTGATTACAGCTTTGTAGTATAGCTTGAAGTCTGGGATTGTGATGCCTCTTGCTTTGGTTTTCTTTTTCAAGATTGCTTTGGCTATTTGGGGTCTTTTCTGGTTCCATACAAATTTTAGGATTATTTGTTCTAGCTCTGTGAAGAATGCTGGTATTGCTTTGATAGGGATTGCACTGAATATGTAGATTGCTTTGGATAGTATTGACATTTTAACAATATTTGTTCTTTATCCAGGAGCATGGAATCTTTTTCCATTTTTTTTGTGTCCTCTTCAATTTCTTTCATAAGCTTTCTATAGTTTTCAGTGTATAGATTTTTCACCTCTTTGGTTAGATTTATTCCTAGGTATTTTATTTTATTTTATTTTATTTTGTGCAACTGTAAATGGGATCAATTCCTTGATTTCTCTTTCTGTTGCTTCATTGGTGGTGTATAGGAATGCAACCGATTTCTGTGCATTGATTTTATATCCTGCAACTTTGCTGAATTCCTGAATCAGTTCTAGCAGTTTTTTGGTGGAATGTTTTGGGTTTTCCATATAGAGTATCATGTCATCTGTGAAGAGTGAAAGTTTGACCTCCTCCTGGCTGATATGGATGCCTTTTATTTCTTTGTGTTTTCTGATTACAGAGGCTAAGACTTCCAATACTATGTTGAATAACAGTGGCAAGACTGGACATCCCTCTCTTATTCCTGACCTTAGGGGGAAAACTCTCAGTTTTTCCCCATTCAGGATGATGTTAGCATTGGGTCGTTCATATATGGCTTTTATGATCTCGAGGTATAATCCTTCTATCCCTACTTTCTTGTGGGTTTTTATCAGGAAAGTATGCTCTATTTTGTCAAATGCTTTCTCTGCATCTATTGAGAGGATCATATGGTTCTTGTCCTTTCTTTTATTAATGTGATGAATCATGTTAATTGTTTTGTGGATATTGAACCAGCCCTGCATCCCAGGTATAAATCCCACTTGGTCGTGGAGAATAATTTTTTTAAAGTATTGTTGGATCTGGTTGGCTAATATATTGTTGAGGATTTTTGCATCCATGTTCATCAGGGAAATTTGTCTATAATTCTCCTTTTTTTGTGGGGTCTCTGTCTGGTTTTGGAATCAAGGTAATGCTGGCTTCATAGCGTTTGGAAGTTTTCCTTCCATTTCTATTTTTTGGAACAGTTTCAAGAGAATTGGTGTTAACTCTTCCTTAAATGTTTGGTAGGATTCCCCAGAAAAGCCATCTGGCCCTGGACTCTTGCTTTTTTGGCAGATTTTTGATTACTAATTCGATTTCCTTACTGGTTATGGGTCTGTTCAAATTTTCTATCTCTTCCTGTTTCAGTTATGGTAGTGTATATGTTTCTAGGAATTTGTCCATTTCTTCCAGATTACCCATTTTATTGGCATGTAATTATCACAATATTCTCTTATTATTGTTTTTATTTCTTTTGTGTTGGTTGTGATCTCTCCTCTTTCATTCTTGACTTTATTTATTTGGGTCCTTTCCTTTTTCTTCTTGATCAAACTGGCTAGTGGTTTATCAATTTTGTTAATTCTTTCAAAGAACAAGCTTCTGGTTTCATTGATCTGTTCTGTCTTTTTGGTTTCGATAACATTATTTTCTGCTCTAAACTTCATTATTTCCTGTCTTGTGCTGGTTTTGGGTTTTATTTGCTGTTCTTTTTCCAGCTCTTTAAAGTGTAAGGTTAGGTTGTGTATCTGAGATCTTTCTTCCTTCTTGACTGCTATATACTTTCCTCTTATGACTGCCTTTGCTGCATCCCAGAGGTTTTGGGTTGTGGTGTTATCATTTTCATTGACTTCCATATACTTTTTAATTTCCTCTTTAACTGCTTGGTTAGCCCATTCATTCTTTAGTAGGATGTTCTTCAGTCTCTAAGTATTTGATACCTTTCCAAATTTTTTCTTGTGGTTGATTTTGAGTTTCATAGCATTGTGGTCTGAAAATATGCACGGTATGATCTCGATCCTTTTGCACTTACTTACGGCTGATTTGTGTCCCAGTATATGGTCTATTCTGGAGAACATTCCATGTGCACTGGAGAAGAATGCATTTTCTGCTGTGTTAGGATGAAATGTTCTGAATATATCTGTTAAGTCCATCTGGTCCAGGGTGTCAGTCTAAGCCATTGTTTCCTTGTTAATTTTTTGAGTAGATGATCTGTCCATTGTTGTGAGTGGGGTGTTGAAGTCTCCTATTATGGTATTACTATTGATGAGTTTCTTTATGTTTGTGATTAATTGATGTATATATTTGGGTGCTTTCACATTTGGCACATATATGTTTACAATTGTTAGGTCGTCTTGGTGGATAGACCCCTTGATTATGATATAATGCCCCTCTGCATCTCTTGATACAGTCTTTATTTTAAGGTCTAGATTGTCTGATATAAGTATGGCTACTCTGGCTTTCTTTTGATGACCATTAGCATGATAGATGGTTCTCCATCCCCTTATTTTTAATCTGAAGGTGTCTTTAGGTCTAAAGTGGGTTTCTTGTAAACAGCATATAGATGGATCTTATTTTTTTTATCCATTCTGTTACCTTATGTCTTTTGATAGGACAGTTGAGTCCATTGATGTTTAGAGTGAGTACTGAAAGACATGAATTTATTGCCATTATGATGCTTGTGAAGTTGGAGTTTCTGGTAATGTTCTCTGGTCCTTTCTAATCTTTTGTTGCTTTTGGTATACACACACACACACACACACACACACACACACATATATATATATATATATTATTATTATTTTTTCATCTTTTCTCCCCTCAGAAATTCCCCCTTAAAATTTCTTGCAGGGCTGGTTTAGTGGTCACAAACTCCTTTAATTTTTGCTTTTCTGGGAAACTTTTTATCTCTCCTTCTATTTTGAATGGCAGCCTTGCTGGATAAAGAATTCTTGGCTGCATATTGTTCTGATTCAGCACACTGAATATTTCCCACCACTCCTTTCTGGCCTGCCAAGTTTCTGTGGATAGGTCTGCTGCAAACCTGATCTGTCTTCCCTTGTTAAGTTAGGGACTTTTTTTCCCTTGCTGCTTTCATGATTCTCTCCTTGCATAAGTAAGGAGAATTTGACTATGATATGCCTTATTGATGGTGGGTTTTTGTTGAATCTAATGGGAATCCTCTGTGCTTCCTGGATTTTGATGTCTGTGTCTTTACCGAGGTTAGGAAAGTTTTCCACTATGATTTGCTCACATAATCCTTCTACCCCTATTACTCTCTCTTCCTCTTCTGGGACCCCTATGATTCTGATATTGTTCCTTTTTTGAGTCACTGATTTCTCTAATTCTTAAATCGTGCTCTTTTGCCTTAATCTCCCTTTTTTTCTGCTTCGTTATTCTTTATAAGTTTGTCCTCTATATCGCTGATTCTCTGCTCTGCCTCATCCATCCTTGCTGCTGCTGCATCCATCTGTGATTGCAGCTTGGTTATAGCATTTTTAATTTCATTCTGGCTAGTTTTTACTATTTTTTTTATCTGCAGAAAGGGATTCTAATCTATTTTCCACTCCAGCTAGTATTCTTATTATCGCGATTCTAAATTCTGGTTCAGACATCTTGCTTGTATCTGTGTTGGTTAAATCCCTGGCTGTCGTTTCTTCATGCTCTTTCTTTTGGGGTGAATCCCTGTGTTTTGAAGGGAGAAAAGGAATTAATGAGGTAGAAAAATTGAAATAAAACATTAAAATGAAAAAATATTGACATTAAAAATTACACACACACACACACACACACACACACACACACAAATCAAATAGATGATACTAGATCCTAGGTGTGTTTTGATCTGGGTGTTGACAGTGATTTGACAGATTAGAGAAAAAAAAAGGGAGGGGGAAGGAAATCGTTTGAGAATTTGAAAAATTGAATACACTGAAGTAGACTAAAATGAGATGATGGGAGTAAAATAGATTTGAAAAAACACACATAAAAGTAAAGAATGTAGGGAGAGAAGAGGGGAAGATGGCGGCACAGGAGGACGCTGGGCTCACCGTGTCCTGCTGATCACTTAGATTTCACCTACACGTGCCTAAAAAACCCAGAAAACTGCCAGAAGACTAGCAGAATGGATTCTCTGGAGCCAAGCGCAGACTAGAGGCCCATGGAAGAGGGTAGGAAGGGCAGAGAGGCGGTGCACACTACACAGACTTGTGTGAGGGAGCCAGGGCAGAGGGCAGCCCGCTGGCCATGCAGAGGCCCCGAGTCTGGCTTGCAAGAGCAGAGGGGCTGGATGGAGTGTGTTCAGGCAGTAAGCAGGACTTAACATCTGGAAGGTTATAAGCTAACAGCTCTGCTTGGAGAACGGGAGGGCTGGAGGACAACGGAGGGAGAGTTGTTGAGCCTTGGAGGACAGAGCTCAGCTTGGCGGGGAACAAAGGCACTCACCAGCGCCAGCTCCCTCGCCCATCCCCCAGCCAGAATCCCAAAGGGAACCAATTCCTGCCAGGGAACTTGCTTGCACCATGCAAACACCTAACGCTGTGCTTCTGCGGATCCATCCCTCCGGCGGCGGGTCTGACTCCCTCCCAGTGCCACAGGGCCCCTCCCAAAGTGGATCACTGAAGGATAAGCGAGCTGAGCCTACCCCTCTGCCCTTGTGCACCTTGCCTATCCACCCCAGCTAATATGCCAGGTCCCCAGCACCACAAGCCTGGCAGTGTGCAAGTAGCCCAGATGGGCCATGCCATCCCACAGTGAATCCTGTCCCTAGGAGAGGGGAAGAGAAGGTACACACCAGTCTGAGTGTGGCCCCAGTGGTGGGCTGGGGGCAGACATCAGGTCTGACTGTGGCCCTGCCCACCAACTCCAGTTATTCAAGACAGCACAGGGGAAGTGCCCTGCAGTTCCGCACCACTCCAGGGACTATCCGAAATGACCAAACAGAAGAATTCCCCTCAAAAGAATCTCCAGAAAATAACAACAGCTAACGAACTGATCAAAAAGGATTTAAACAATATAACAGAAAGTGAATTTAGAATAATAGTCATAAAATTAATCGCTGGGCTTGAAAAGAGTATAGAGGACAGCAGAGAATCTATTGCTACAGAGATCAAGGGACTAAGGAATAGTCAGGAGGAGTTAAAAAAATTCTATAAAGGAGCTGCAAAATAAAATGGAAATGACCATGGCTTGGATAGAAGAGGCAGAGGAGAGAATAGGTGAACTAGAAGATATAATTATGGAAAAAGAGGAAGCTGAGAAAAAGAGAGATAAAAAAATACAGGAGTATGAGGGGAAAATTAGAGAACTAAGTGATGCATTAAAGAGAAATAATCTACGTATAATTCATATTCCAGAGGATGAAGAGAGAGGGAAAGGTGCTGAAGGTGTACTTGAAGAAATAATAGCTGAGAACTTCCCTGATCTGGGGAAGGAAAAAGGCATTGAAATCCAAGAGGCACAGAGAACTCCCTTCAGATGTAACTTGAATTGATCTTCTGCACGACGTATCATAGTGAAACTGGCAAAATACAAGGATAAAGAGAAAATTCTGAAAGCAGCTAGGGATAAACGGGTTTTAACATATAAAGGGAGACCGATAAGACTCGTGACAGATCTCTCTACTGAAACTTGGCAGGCCAGAAAGGAATGGCAGGAAATCTTCAATGTGATGAACAGAAAAAATAAGCAGCTGAGAATCCTTTATCCAGCAAGTCTGTCATTTGGAATAGAAGGAGAGCTAAAGGTCTTCCCAAACAAACAAAAACTGAAGGAATTTGTCACCACTAAACCAGCCCTACAAGAGATCCTAAGGGGGATCCTGTGAGACAAAGTACCAGACACATCGCTACAAGCATAAAACATACAGACATCACAATGATGCTAAACCCATATTTTTCTATAATAATACTGAATGTAAATGGACTAAATGCACCAACCAAAAGACATAGGGTATCAGAATGGATAAAAAAACAAGACCCATCTATTTGCTGTCTACAAGAGACTCATTTTAGACCTGAGAACACCTTCAGATTGAGAGTGAGGGAATGGAGAATTATTTATCATGCTACTGGAAGTCAAAAGAAAGCTGGAGAAGCCATACTTCTACAAGACAAACTAGACTTTAAATCAAAGGCTGTAGCAAGAGATGAAGAAGGGCATTATATAATAATCACAGGGTCTATCCATCAGGAAGAGCTAACAATTATACATGTCTATCTGCAGAATCCAGGAGCCCCCAAATATATAAAACAATTACTCACAAACATAAGCAACCTTATTGATAAGAATGTGGTAATTGCAGGGGAGTTTAACACTCCACTTACAGAAATGGATAGATCATCTAGACACACGGTCAATAAAGAAACAAGGATACATTGGATCAGATGGACTTGACAGATATATTTAGAACTCTGCATCCCAAAACAACAGAATAGACTTTCTTCTCGAGTGCACATGGTACATTCTCCAAGCTAGATCACATACTGGGTCACAAAACAGCCCTTCATAAGTATACAAGAATTGAGATCATACCATGCATACTTTCAGACCACAATGCTATGAAGCTTGAAATCAACCACAGGAAAAAGTCTGCAAAACCTCCAAAAGCATGGAAGTTAAAGAACACCCTACTAAAGAATGAATGCGTCAACCAGGCTATTAGAGAAGAAATTAAAAAATATATGGAAACAAATGAAAATGAAAATACAACAATCCAAATGCTTTGGGACGCAGCGAAGGCAGTCCTGAGAGGAAAATACATTCCAATCCAGGCCTATCTCAAGAAACAAGAAAAATCCCAAATACAAAATCTAACAGCACACCTAAAGGAAATAGAAGCAGAACAGCAAAGGCAGCCTAAACCCAGCAGAAGAAGAGAAATAATAAAGATCAGAGCAGAAATAAACAATATAGAATCTAAAAAAACTGTAGAGCAGATCAACAAAACCAAGAGTTGGTTTTTTGAAAAAATAAACAAAATTGATAAATCTCTAGCCAGGCTTCTCAAAAAGAAAAGGGAGATGACCCAAATAGATAACATCATGAATGAAAATGGAATTATTATAACCAATCCCTCAGAGATACAAGCAATTATCAGGGAATACTATGAAAAATTATATGCTAACAAACTGGACAACCTGGGAGAAATGGACAAATTCCTAAACACCCACACTCTTCCAAAACTCAATCAGGAGGAAATAGAAAGCTTGAACAGACCCATAACCAGTGAAGAAATTGAATCAGTTATCAAAAATCTCCCAACAAATAAGAGTCCAGGACCAGATGGCTTCCCAGGGGAGTTCTACCAGACGTTTAAAGCAGAGATAATCCCTATCCTTCTCAAGCTATTCCAAAAAATAGAAAGGGAAGGAAAACTTCCAGACTCATTCTATGAAGCCAGTATTACTTTGATTCCGAAACCAGACAGAGACCCAGTAAAAAAAGAGAACTACAGGCCAGTATCCCTGATGAATTTGGATGCAAAAATTCTCAAGATACTAGCAAATCGAATTCAACAGCACATAAAAAGAATTATTCACCATGATCAAGTGGGATTCATTCCTGGGATGCAGGGCTGGGTCAACATTTGCAAATCAATCAACGTGATACATCACATTAATAAAAGAAAAGATAAGAACCATATGATCTTGTCAATCGATGCAGAAAAGGCATTTGACAAAATTCAGCAACCTTTCTTAATAAAACCCTCGAGAAAGTCGGGATAGAAGGAACATACTTAAACATCATAAAAGCCATTTATAAAAAGCCCACAGCTAACATCATCATCAATGGGGAAAAACTGAGAGCTTTTTCCCTGAGATCAGGAACACGACAGGGATGTCCACTCTCACTGCTGTTGTTTAACATAGTATTGGAAGTGCTAGCATCAGCAATCAGACAACAAAAGGAAATCGAAGGCATCAAAATTGGCAAAGATGAAGTCAAGCTTTCACTTTTTGCAGATGACATGATATTATACACGGAAAATCCGATAGACTCCACCAAAAGTCTGCTAGAACTGATACATGAATTCAGCAAAGTTGCAGGATACAAACTCAATGTACAGAAATCAGTTGCATTCTTATACACTTGTAATGAAGCAACAGAAAGACAAATAAGGAAACTGATCCCATTCACAATTGCACCAAGAAGCATAAAATACCTAGGAATAAATCTAACCAAAGATGTAAAAGATCTGTATGCTGAAAACTATAGAAAGCTTATGAAGGAAATTGAAGAAGATATAAAGAAATGGAAAAACATTCCATGCTCATGGATTGGAAGAAGAAATATTGTCAAAATGTCAATACTACCCAAAGCTATCTACATATTCAATGCAATTCCAATCAAAATGGCACCAGCATTCTTCTCTAAACTAGAACAAGCAATCCTAAAATTCATATGGAACCACAAAAGGCCCCGAATAGCCAAAGTAATTTTGAAGAAGAAGACCAAAGCAGGAGGCATCACAATCGCAGACTTTAGTCTATACTACAAAGCTGTCATCATCAAGACAGCATGGTATTGGCACAAAAACAGACACATAAACCAATGGAATAGAATAGAAACCCCAGAACTAGACCCACAAACGTATGGCCAACTTATCTTTGACAAAGCAGGAAAGAACATCCAATGGGAAAAAGACAGTCTCTTTAACAAATGGTGCTGGGAGAACTGGACAGCAACATGCAGAAGGTTGAAACTAGACCACTTTCTCACACCATTCACAAAAATAAACTCAAAATGGATAAAGGACCTGAATGTGAGACAGGAAACCATCAAAAACCTACAGGAGAAAGCAGAAGACCTCTCTGACCTCAGTCATCGCAATTTCTTACTTGACACATCCCCAAAGGCAAGGGAATTAAAAGCAAAAATGAACTACTGGGACCTTATGAAGATAAAAAGCTTCTGCACAGCAAAGGAAACAACCAACAAAACTAAAAGGCAACCAACAGAATGGGAAAAGATATTTGCAAATGACATATCGGACAAAGGGCTAGTATCCAAAATCTATAAAGAGCTCACCAAACTCCACACCCAAAAAACAACCCAGTGAAGAAATGGGCAGGAAACATGAATAGACACTTCTCTAAAGAAGACATCCAGATGGCCAACAGGCACATGAAAAGATGCTCAACGTCGCTCCTCATCAGGGAAATACAAATCAAAACCACACTCAGCTATCACCTCACGCCAGTCAGAGTGGCCAAAATGAACAAATCAGGAGACTATAGATGCTGGAGAGGATGTGGAGAAATGGGAACCCTCTTGCACTGTTGGTGGGAATGCAAATTGGTGCAGCCACTCTGGAAAACAGTGTGGAGGTTCCTCAAAAAAGTAAAAATAGACCTACCCTATGATCCAGCAGTAGCACTGCTAGGAATTTACCCAAGGGATACAGGAGTACTGATGCATAGGGGCACTTGTACTCCAATGTTTATAGCAGCACTCTCAACAATAGCCAAATTATGGAAAGAGCCTAAATGTCCATCAACTGATGAATGGATAAAGAAATTGTGGTTTATATACACAATGGAGTATTACGTGGCAATGAGAAAGAATGAAATGTGGCCCTTTGTAGCAACGTGGATGGAACTGGAGAGTGTGATGCTAAGTGAAATAAGCCATACAGAGAAAGACAGATACCATATGTTTTCACTCTTATGTGGATCCTGAGAAACTTAACAGGAACCCATGGGGGAGGGGAAGGAAAAAAAAAGAGGTTAGAGTGGGAGAGAGCCAAAGCATAAGAGACTCCTAAAAACTGAGAACAAACTGAGGGTTGATGGGGGGTGGGAGGGAGGGGAGGGTAGGTGATGGGTATTGAAGACGGCGTCTTTTGGGATGAGCACTGGGTGTTGTATGGAAACCAATTTGACAATAAATTTCATATATTAAAAAAATAAAAACAGAACAAACTGAGGGTTGATGGGGGGTGGGAGGGATGGGAGGGTAGGTGATGGGTATTGAAGACAGCATCTTTTGGGATGAGCACTGGGTGTTGTATGTAAACCAATTTGACAATAAATTCCATATATTAAAAAAAAATAAAAACAGAACAAACTGTGGGTTGATGGGTGATGGGGGGAGGGGAGGGAGGGTAATGGGTATTGAGGAGGGCACCTTTTGGGATGAACACTGGGCATTGTATGGAAACCAATTTGACAATAAATTTCATATATTGAAAAATAAAATAAACTAGTTCCATCTTAAAAAAAAAAAAAGGAATGGGAAGTAAATGTCCCATTTCCTTTAGGGCAGGGTATTTACACAAACCATTTGGAATTCTTCTGCATAGGAGATTTGTCTTTTTTCTCCATTTTTATTTCTTAAATAATTTATTTGTATTAGTATGGCATCCTTGGTTCCTAATGTTTCTATGACAAAGATTTTATTTAATTTCAATTACATATATAGGCCTTATTCTCACTAGGAATCTTCTTTTTTCTTTTCATGCTTTCCCCTTTAATAAAGTCTATAGAATCATGCTCTTAAAATTTAGGCCAGTAATTTTTTTTATGTAAGAGGACAGATATTAAATATTCTGTCCCTAAAATATTGGCTTTATTAAATAATTTGGGCCTTACAGTTTCTGTTATAACTATGTGAAGGCTGTCAGAGACAACACGTTAAGAATAATTAATTGATGTAGCCAATAAAACTTTATTTACAGAAGCAGGTGGGGCAGATTTGGGTCAGAGGCCATAGATTGCTGACCCCTGTCTTAGAACATTAATTCAATGTCTCTAAGACCTTTACTCCCAGATCCTCTTTCTATGGTTTAATAACCTCTTTCCAGGAATAACTTCTAGTTTTGGGGATTCTTAATTGTCTTCCTTGCTAAGAGATATTTTAAATTTTTTATATGTAATTAAAAGTTAAATTTTTTTATGTGCAATAGAAGTTGGCACATAACTAAGAATGTGAATTCTGAATTCAAGAATTTGTTGAAGAAAGAGTATTGGCACTTTGTCTTTATAGACTTTGGATTAAGACAGCTAAACATTCTGGAGCAAGATACTTGGCTCTGTTTGTTATAAATATTTCTTTATGTTTTCCTTAAAAAAAGTAAAGAATGTAGTATAAAAAATTAAAGAAAAATATTTTTTTTTTTAATTTTTTTTTCAATGTTTATTTATTTTTTGGGACAGAGAGAGACAGAGCATGAACGGGGGAGGGGCAGAGAGAGAGGGAGACACAGAATCAGAAACATTCTCCAGGCTCTGAGCCATCAGCCCAGAGCCTGACGCGGGGCTCGAACTCCCGGACCGCGAGATCGTGACCTGGCTGAAGTCGGACGCTTAACCGACTGCGCCACCCAGGCGCCCCAAAATATTTTTAATAAAAATTAAAAATATATATGAATTTTTAATTTTCTGTATTTAAGAAAAAAGAAAAATGAAAAAGAGAAAGATAAAAAAGAAAAAATCATTTGAAAATTTGAAAAAGTGAATACACTGTAGTAGACTAAAATAAAATGATGGAATTAAAATAGAATTTGAAAAAACATAACAACAAAAAGTATAGTAATAAAAATTTAATAAATATTTTTAATAGGAATTGAAAGTAAAAATGGAGGTTTTCTCTTTCTGCAATCAAGAAAAGCAAAAGAAATGAAAAAGAGGAAAAAAGAAAAAGAAAGAAAAAAGAAAAAAAGGAAATTGAGAATTTGAAAAGGTGAGTACACTGAAGTAGACTAATATAAAATGATGGAAGTAAAGTAGAATTTGAAAAAATTTACACAAAAGTATAAAAATTATAGTAATAAAAATTAAAGATATTTTTAATGAAAATTGAAAATAAAAATGAATTTTATCTCTTTATTCAAGAAAACGAAAAGAATTGTAAAGAGAAAAAGGAAAATGAAGAAAGAAAGAAAATTGAATAGATGAACTTGCTAACAGATTGAAGTAGGACTGAAATTGTTTTGTTTTCCCCCAGAAGTCAGTCTATGTAGCTCTTTATAGTCCATAAATTAAGTTGGCAGTGAGACTTGTTTTCTTGAAGAGCGAAGTTAGCTTGGTTGGGCGGTTGTCAGCGTAACAGCTCTGCTCTCCACTAGGTGGCGCTGCTAGCCTACTGGGGTGGATTGTTGTGGGGCTCATAGGTGCGTATGTGCATGCGTGGGAACAGTGAAAATAGAGCCACCCAGGTACCCAGTCTGTTCTCCCCGATCAGCAATTGTATACCCTCTGTCTTCAGCTCTCGTCCACTTCCAGCTTCTTCACTCTCCATGACCTGGCCCCAGGCAGCACCTCTCTCCCAAACCTTGTCTCAGATACGGCTGTTTTCCCCGACTCCCTACTTCCGAAGGACTGTGGCTTTGACCCGTTCCGCCCCTCTGCAGGAGGGTCTCACCAAGCAATGGCCAAATGAGCAATGGCCAAATATCGCCTGCACCCAGGTACGCCCGCTGGACCCTGTTGTTGCCCGTGCCCTGAGACTGTGGCTAGGTGCCAGCCCATCCCAGAAAATGTTCGCGAGACAGTCTTCTGGAACAGACTGGGTACCTGGGTGGCACCATTTTCACTGCTCCCACGCATGCACATACGCACCCCATCTCAGGGATTATGGAAAATCATAACACACATCTGGCACCAGTCTTCACCCTTAACAACCTTGCCCCAGACCAGTGAACTTGGCTGCCTTCTGGGGTCTGCTGGAACCAGGTGGCTTCAACAGTCTCTACCAAATGTCCTTCTAGCAGTGGAACCGCTTTTCCCCATGTGGCCCTGGCATCTCCCAGATCCCACTCTGTTCATGGGGATTTACCCTTCTCACCAGAGCACCACCAGGTATGAAGCTGCAGAATTGCAGCCTTTGCGCTCCCCTTGTTTACAGTCTTAATGGAATTTAAACCCTCGCCTTTCTCCTTTCTCCCTTTTTAGTTTAGCCCTGTGGCTGTTTCTAATTTTCCACTTTCTTTCCATCTGCTTTTGGGGAGGGGTGATTTTCCCATTTTCTACCCCCTCCCCAGTCTCCATCCTCTCTCCACCCGCAAAAGTGGTTCCCTACCTTTCAGGGCTTCTTGCTTCCCAAGTTCAGCTCTCCACACCACGTACCTGCAATTCGGTGGTTCAGGTTGTGCAGATTGTTGCGTTAATCCTCCAATCAGTTTTCTAGGTATGTAGGATGGTTCAGTGTTGGTCTGGTTGTATTTTATGGATGTGAGACACACAAAAAGCTTCCATGCTCTTCCACCATCTTGGCTCCTCTCTCTGTTATTCCTTTTTAATGAGTCACTGAGTTCTCTAATTCTTATATTGTGCTCTTTTGCCTTAGTCTCCCTCTTTTTTCCTGCTTCATTATTCTCCAGAAGTTTGTCTTGTATATTGCTGATTTGCTGCTCTGCTTCATCCATCCTTGCCACTGTAGTATCCATTCGATATTGCAGCTCAGTTATAACATTTTTTATTTCATCCAGACTAGCTTTTATTTCTTTTATCTCTCCAGAAAGGGATTCTTCTAATCTATTTTCAACCCCGCTAGTATTCTTATTATACTGATTCTTAATTCTGGTTCAGGCATCTTGCTTGTATCTGTGTTGATTAAATCACTGCCTGTCATTTCTTCCTGTTCTTTCTTTTGGGGTGAATTCCTTTATTTCATCATCTTGAAGGAAGAAAAGGAATTAATAAAGTAAAATAATAAAAATTAAAAAATTAAAAACAACACAAAAAATAAAGGGTGCTAGATCCTAGGTATGTTTTGGTCTGGTTGTTGAAAGAAGCTTGGTAGATTAGGAAAAAAAAGGGAAAGATAGGAAAAAAAAAGGAAAGGTTTGAAAATTTGAAAAAATAAATACAATAAAATAGAATAAAATGAAATGATGAAAGTAAAATAGAATTTAAAAATTAAAAAATGAAGGAATAGAGTAGAAGAAAATTAAAAATCTTTTTAATAAAAATGGAAAAAATTATCTTCCTGTATTTGAATGAGAAAAGAAAAGAAAGAAAAAAAGTTAGATAGATGGACCAACAAACAGAATTAAGTATGATTAAAATTACATCTGGTTTCCCCTAGAAGTCAAACTATGAAGCACTTTATAGCCTGTAAACTAAGCAGGTGGAGAGACTTGTGGTGTTTCTCAAGAGCAGTTGAGCTGCTCTTGGCCCAGTTGGGTGGGGTGTAGTGTAACGGCTTCATTCTCCACTAGATTGCAATGCTTAGCTTACTTGGGTGGATTGTTGTGGCATGTGTAGGCATATATGTGCACGCGTGGGAGAGGTGAAAATGGCCTCACCCAGCTACACAGTGTCTAATATCGGAACTCTCTGTTCTCCCCTACTGGCAACCAAGCATCCTCCATTGTTTCCTGCTTTTGTCTACTCCCTGCTTCTACACTGTCCCTGACCAAGTCGTCAGGCCGCCAGGCGGCACCTCCCTCCTGAGTTTTATCTCAGATGGGGCTGTGTTTCCCAACCCCCAACTTCTGAGGGATGGTGCCTTTGACCTGCTCAGACCCTCTGGGGGAGGGTCTCTGGCCCACCCCCAGGAATGTTTATGAGACTGTGCTGCTGCTAATGCCCAGTGACTGTGGCTAGGTGCCAGCCCACCCCAGAAAAAGTTCATGCGATTGTGTAGCAGAAGCTTTTCAGGAATTATGGTAAATCACAACATACATCTGGCACCAGGCTACACCCTTAACATCCTTGTTCTAAGTGGTTGTTCTCCAGGGTCTGCTGGGACCTTTGTGTGGAGGCTGTACAGCCTCTACCAAATGTCTTCTCAGCAAGGGAACCACCACTCCCCATGTGGCCCTAAGACCCCTGGGACCTTGCTCTCTGCTCCTGGGGATTCACCCTTCCCACCAGAGCACCGTCAAGTATCAAGCTGTGGAGTTTCAGACTCTGATCTCCCCCTGTCTATAGAGTCGAAAGGGAATTTAAACCCTCTCCTTTCTCCTTTTTCTCTTCTTTGTTCAGTCCCTTGTCCACTCTTCCACTTTCTTTCCAGCTGATTTTGGGGCAGGGGTGATTTTCCCATACTCCCTCCCACCCTCCACCCATCTCTGTCCTCTCTCTGCAAGCAGAAACAGTTCCCTGTCCTCTGTGGCTTCTCTCTCCCCCAGTTCACCTTTCTGTGCCATGTACCTGCCGAGTTCTGTGGTCCAGGTTGTGCAGATTGTTGTGTTAATCCTCAAATCAGTTTTCTAGGTGTGCAAGATGGTTTAGTGTTGATCTGGTTGCATTACAGGGTTGACAGAGCTGAAAAAACTTCCATGATGTTCTGCCATCTTGGCCCCTCCCCCAAGCACCATTTATTTTTTATTTAATTAAAAAATTTTTTTGAATTGTGCACTTTATTTTTTATTTTTTTATATAACTTATTGTCAAGTCAGCTAACAGTATAAAACTGCTCTTGGCTTTAGAAGTAGATTCCCATGATTCATCACTTACATACCACACCCAGTGCTCATCCCAACAGGTGCCCTCCTCAAAGCCCATGACCTATTTTCCCCATCCCCCTACCTCCACCCCCTCAACCCTCAGTTTGTTCTCTGTATTTAAGAGTCTCTTATAGTTTGCCTCCCTCTCTGTAGCTATTTTTTTTCTTTTCATTCCCCCATGGTCTTCTGTTAAATTTCTCCACTTTCACGTATAAGTGAAAACATATATCTGTCTTTATCTGACTGAGGTATTTCACTTAGCATAATACCTTCCAGTTCCATCCACATTGTTGCAAATGGCAATATTTCATTCTTTTTCATTGCCGAGTAGTATTCCATTGTATAGGTATATACCACATCTTTATCCATTCATCAGTTGATGGACATTTAGACTTTTTCCATATTTTGGCCCTTGTTTACAGCACTTCTATAAACATCGGGGTACATGTGCTTCTGTGAATCAGTACTCCTGTATCCTTTGGATAAATTTCTAGTAGTGCTATTGCTGGGTTATAGCAATAGGTTAATTTTTTGAGGAATCTCCACAGTTTTCCAGAGTGCCTGCACCAGTTTGCCTTCCCACCAACAATGCAAGAGGGTTTCCCTGTTTTCACATCCTCCCCAATATCTGTTGTTTCCTGAGTTGTTCATTTTAGCCACTCTGACTAGCCCAGCACCATTTATTGAAGATACTGTCTTTTCCCCATTGCATACTCTTGCCTCCTTTGTCATAGACTAATTAACCATGTAAGCATGGGTTTCTTTCTGGGTTATCTATTCTATGCCATATATGTGTCTATTTTTGTGCCAGTACCATACTGTTTTGATCACTATAGCTTTGTAATACAATTTGAAATCTGAGAGCATGATACTTCCAGCTTTGTTCTTTCTCAAGATTGCTCTGACTATTCAGGGTCTTTTGTGGTTCCACCTAAATTTTAGGAGTATTAGTTCTGGTTCTACACAAAATCCTATTGATATGTGGTAGGAATTGCACTGAATCTGTAGACTGCTTTGGGTAGTATGGACATTTTAACAAAATTCCTTTAATTGATGAACATGGTATACTTTTCCATTTATTTGTGTCATCAGCAATTTCTCTCATCAAAGTCTTATAGTTTTCAGAGTGAAGGTCTTTAACTTCCTTGGTTAAATTTATTCCTAGGCATTTTATTCTTTTTCATGCAATTGTAAGTGGGATTGTGTTCTTAATTTCTCTTTTTGCTACTTTATTATTTGTGTATAGAAATGTGACAGATTTATGTGCATTAATTTCATTTCCTGAAATTTTATTGAATTCATTTATTCTCATAGTTTTTTGCTACAGTCTTTAGGGTTTTCTCTATATAGTATCCTGTCATCTACAAACAGTGATAGTTTTATTTCTTCCTTACCAGTTGGGATATTTTTTATTTCTTTTTCTTGTGTGCTTACTGAGCTAGGATTCTAGTACTATGTTGAATAGTAGTGGTAGGAGTGGGCATCCTTGCCTTGTTCCTGATTTTAGAGGAAAAACTTTCAGCTTTTTACTGTTGAGTATGATGTTAGCTGTGAGTTTGTTATATATGGCCTTTATTATGTTGACATATGTTCCCTGTATATTCACTTAGTTGAGAATCTTTATCACAAATGGATGTTGCATTTGGTCAACTGCTTTTTTTTTCTTTTTCTTTTTTTTTTTGCATCTATTGATATGACCATATAATCTTTATTCTTCATTTTGTTTATGTGCTGTATCATGTTAATTGATTTGCAGATATCAAAACATCCTTGCATACCTACAATAAATCCCACTTGATTGTAGTAAATGCTCCTTTTAATGCATTGCTGAATTTGGCTTACTAATATTTTGTTGAGAATTTTTGTACCTGTATTCATCAGGGATATTGGCCTGTAATTTTCTTTTTTGTAGTATCTTCATCTGGTTTTGAGATCAGAGAATGCTGGCCTCCTAGAATGATTTGGAAGTGTTTCTTTCTCTTCAATTTTTTTTGGAATAGTTTGAGAAGGATAAATATTAACTCTTCTTTAAATGTTTGGTAGAATTTACCTGGGAAGACATCTGGTCCTGGACTTGGATGGGAGTTTTTTTTATTACTTATTCATTATGTCATTACTAGTGATTTGTCTGTTCAGATTTTCTACTTCTTGATTCAGTCTTGGGAGATAGTATGTTTCAAGGAATTTATTCACTTATTCTAGGTTGTCCGATTTGTTGACATAAATTTTTATCATAGTCTCATAATCCTTTATATTTCTGTGGTGTTGGTCATAACCTCTCCCCTTTAATTTATGATTTTATTTATTTAAGCCCTCTCTCTTTTTCTTGAGGGGTGTGTCTAAAGGTTTACCAATTTCGTTAATATTTTCAAAGGACAAGCTCTTCATTTTATTGATTTTTTAAAAAATTCAAAGTTTATTTATTTTGAGTGAGTAGAGTGAGGGAGTGAGGGAGAGGCAGAGAGAGAGGGAAAGAGAATCCCAAGAATTCCCTGCACTATTAGCATGGAGCCTGATGTGGGGTTCGAACCCAAGAACCCTGAGCCAAGTTCAAGAGTTGGACACTTAACTGAGCCACCCAGGTGCCCATTTTCTTTTTTCTTAGTTTTGATTTATTTCCACTCTGATCTTTATTATTGCCTTCTTTATGCTAACTTTGAACTTTGTTCTTCTTTTTCTAGTTCCTTTGGGTATAAAGTTAGATTGTTAGAGATTTTTCTTGTTTCTTGAAGTAGTCCTGTATTGTTATAAGTTGACCTTTTAGAAATGATTTTGCAATATCCTGAAGATTTTGGAACATTATGTTTCCATTTTCATTTGTCTCTATATTTTTTATTATCTTTTTTGATTTCTTCCTTGACATATTCGTTGTTTGGTAGCATGTTGTTTTGCCTTCATGTGCCTGTTTCCCCCTCCCCACCCCCCCGTATTTATCTTGTAATTAATTTATGGTTTCATGCCATTGTTGGGAAAGTTGCTTGATATGATTTTGTTTTGTGGCCTAATGTGATCTATTCTGGAGAATGTTCCCTGCAAATTTGAAAAGAATGTGTATTCTATTTTTTTTTTCTGGATGGAATTTTCTGTATGTATCTGTTAAGTCCATCTGCTCTATTGTGTCATTTGAATCCACTGTCTGGATGATCTATTCGTTGATGTAAATGGGGTGTTAAGCTCCCCTACTATTATCATATTCTCTATTAACGTCAATTTCTCTTTATGTCTGTTAATACATAACAGACATATGTCTGTTGGGTACATACATATTTATAATTGTTACATCCTCTTGTTGGATTGATCCCTTTATCATTCTCTAATGCCTTTCTTTGTCTGTTATAGTCTTTGTTTTAAAGTTTATTTTGTTTGATATAAGTATTGCTACCCCAACTTTTTTTTTTGCTTCCATTTGCATGGAGTATCTTTTTCTGTCTCTTTACTTTCAGTTTGTATGTGTCTTTAGATGTGAAGTAAGTCTCCTGTAGGTAGTATGTATGTGTGTGTATACACATACACACACACACACACACACATACATACATATGTATACTGGTGGTATTTTTTTAAAAAATCAATTCAGTCACTATATGTCTTTTAATTGGAGCATTTAGTCCTTTACATTTAAAGTAATTATTGATAGGCATGTACTTATTGCCATTTTGTTAACTGTTTCCTTATTGTTTTTGTAGTTATTCTCTATTCCTTCTCTTGCTGTCTTTCCTTGTGATTTGATAATTATCTTTAGTGTTATGCTTGGATTCCTTTCTCTTTCTTTTTTTTATGTATCTAATATAGGTTTTTGGTTTGTGGTTACCATGAAGTTCATACATAACACCCTGTGTACATAGCAGTATATTTTAAAGTGATGATCACTGAAATTTGAACACATTCTAAAAGAACTATATTTTTACTCCTCCCTAACTTTTTATGTATGTGATGTAACATTTTAATATTCTTATTTTGTGTTTTCCTTTACTAATTTTTATAGATAGAATTAAACATTTTTAAAAAGTAATACAATTATTTATTTATTTTGAGAGAGAGAGCATTCGTGTGATTGGGGGAGAGGCAGAGAGAGAGAGAGGGAGAGAGAATCCCAAGCAGGCTCTGCACTGTCATCACAGAGCCCAATGCAGGGCTGATCCCATGAACAGTGAGATCATGACCTGAGCCAAGATCAAGAGTTGGACGCTTAACCAACTGAGCGACCCAGTTGCCCCTAATTTTACTACTTTTGTTCTTCAGCCATCATACTAGCTTTATAAGTGATTGAGCTACTATCTTTACTATACGTTTGCTTTTACCAGTGAAATTTTATCTTTCATAATTTTCTTCTAGCTATGGCAATTTCTTTTCTGTTTAAGTTTCTTCAACATTTCTTGTAAGGCTGGGTTAGTGGTGGCAAACTTTTTAAACTTTTGTTTGGGAAACTCTATCTTTCTTTTTTTTAGTTCATTTATTTTGAGAAAGAGATTATGTGAGCTGGGAGGGGCTGAGAGAGAGGAAGAGAGAGAATCCCAAGCAAGTTCCACACTGTCAGCTCAGAGCCCAATGCAGGGCTTGATCCCATGAACCGTGAAATCATGACCTGAGCCAAAATCAAGAGTCAGACGTTTAACTTACTGAGCCACCTAGTGCCCCATATCTTTCTTTTAAATCTGAATATTACCTTTGCTGGGTAGAGGTCTTTTTGGTTGTAGGTTTTTTCCTTTTAGTACTTTGAACATATCATTCCACTTCCTTTTGTCCTGCAAGTTTTTGCTGAAAAATCAGCTAGTAATCTTATGGATGTTCCCTTGTAGATAACTAGTTGTGTTTCTCTTGTTGCTTTTAAGACTATTTCTTTATCTTTAAATTTTTTACATTTAAATTATTTTGTGTCTTGGTGTAGACATCTTTGGGTCCATCTTGTTTGGGGCTCTCTTTGATTCCTGGACCTGGATATCTGTTCCTTTCCCCAAATAGGGAGAATTTCACCTATTTTTTCTTCAGCTAAAATTTCTCCCTCCCCCCTTCTCTCTCTTCTTCTGTTGTCCCAGAGGTCCCTTAACCTAGCCTTATTTTTGTTAAATTGTTTTTTTCTTTTTTGCAGTTCAGTTTAGATAATTTCTATTATGTGTCTTCTGGATCACTGACCTTGCATCACTCTTACATCCTTTAATCTGTTGATTCCTTTTAGTGTATTTTTCATTTCGGTAATTATATTCTTCAGCTCAGATTGGTTTTATGTATGTATGTATGTATGTATGTATGTTTCTGTTGAAATTCTCATTGAGTTTATTCATTCTTTTCCCATGTTCAATGAGCATCTTTATTACTATTACTTTGAACTATTTATCAGGTAGATTGCTTACCTCCATTTCATTTAGTTCTTTTTATGTGATTTTTGTCTTGTTCTTTTGTTTAGAACATATTCCTCTGTCTCCTCTTTTTATCTCTCTCTGTTTGTTTCTATGTATTAGGTAGATTAGCTATGTCTCCTGGTGTTGAAGGGAGTGGTGTCATATAGAAAGTGTCCTGTGGGACCCAGAAATGCAATCCCTCTTGGTCATGAGAACCAGGTACCCCAGGGGTACTCCTGTGTGGGCTGCATGTGTCCTCCTGTTGATGACTGGGCTGTAAGTGATGCAAGCACAATGGTGGGCATGACTGGCTGAGAGACATGCTGTAGCTACTACAGATGTTTGGGTGGGTGGGACTGGCTCCTACCCTCCTTGGGACAGAAGTCACTTTGAAGGTACATGGTTCTGATCAAGGCTGCCTGTTGGGTGCTATAGGAAGGGAGGTGCTTTGGAAGGGTGCCTGCTAAGAAAGGTGTTAGGGGCAGGGTCGGCCCACATGGGAACACTGGGGCATAGTAATTGGTGTTCAAGAAGTAGATGGAGAGTGTCAGAACTAGTGCCTACTAGCATTGGCCAGTTAGGCTGAAGGAAGGCAAGAAAAATGGAAACTTTCAGTATTTCTTTTTCCAGGAAAAGTTCCCACAGATCCCTGGCCTTCTGGCACATGCCCTAAAATTAGTCAATAAATCTTCCTGTATGGTCCAGGGCTTTTCAAACTATTGACTCTGCTGGATCTTAGAATAAGTGAGATTGTGTGTATGCCCTTTAAGAGTGGAGTCTCAGTTTCCTATAGCCCTCTGCAACTCTCAGTTAAGCTCCATTGATTTTTCAAAGCCAAATGTTATGGGAGCTCATTTTCTTGGTGCACCAAACCATGTGGTTTGCTGTGTTAGGGATTTGATTTTGACCAGATCACATGTATGCTCCTCCTACCATTGATTTTTTTTTTTATGTGTGGAAGAGTTGTTTTACAAGTCTTCAGATCATTCTCAGAGGGAGTTGCTTTATATGTAGCTGCTGCCTTGGTGTGTTCATGGGAAGAGGTGAGTTCAGGATCTTCCTGCTTCACCATATTCCCATTGCTCTCTGTTTCTGAGCCTTTCTGAGGTTCTTTGACACTATCCTGGTTTCTCACCCTGTAGGTCCTTTGCAGAGAGAGGAAAGATGATATCTAATCTATTTACCACTCCTTCATTTCTTTTCCATTTTCTTTAGTTGTATTGATCCCTCCCTTTTGCATCTATTTCTTTCCGTGTCTTATTGTTCTTGAGGTTTTAGACTTTCTCCTTCCTTAACTCATATTCTAATGGGATTTTAGAAAAGAATGGAGAAAAATGTGTATGTCAATCCATCACATTTAAGTGGAAATTGAGCTGATTATTTCTTTTTATTTTTCAGAAGTTAACTTTGTTATTGTTGGTTATTTGAGTTTGCCAGGCTTTCATTAACTAGAGACATTTGGTTTCATCTTGGAAGATTTGTATTTTTTTTAAGCTTAAGAATTTGTCTTTAGAAGATTTTTTTCAAGTTGTTGATATCTTCCCAAGTTTCAAAGCTTGTATGACTGAGCAATACATCCATTCAAGAGAAGGGGTAGAAAGTCTTAACAATCTGGACTTACCAACGTGGACCCAGGGGCCTTTCACATATCCAATAAATCTGCCATAGAATATTGCTGAGCTATATTAGTTACTAAAAAAGTCTACATATCTCTCAGACATAGCACATGTCTCCTGTGCTCCGTGTTTATGTATCTACAGTCATTAATATCATCTCTGAGTGTTTTCTGCACTTTGCTGAGATTCTGTGTTAATTTGCTGCTGCTTCTGTCTACCTCCTATATTTCTTTGGCCACAAAATATACTCATACAGCTGCTTCTGTACTAGCATGTTGTGTTCCTTGTACCATTTCAGTTCTTACTACTTCATAGACCCTGTAGGTATGAAAGATTTTAGAAATCATCTAGTGGCTTCAAACTTGTATTCTACAGATTAAAAATGCTTTTTAAAAAACAGAATCTTAGGGAAAAGGCTGGCATATGAAAAGGATGAGAGCTTCTCTGGGTAATGTAGGGAAGGGAATTTGACCATATCCATCTCAGAGAGATAGTTTAAATACCACTGATCCTTTTTAACTCTCATTTTAAACACAAGTGTCTGAGTCCCTGAGAGGGAAAGAATTTGCACAAGGTCATCCAGTAGATTAGTCCAGGATTTGAATTAAGGCTTCCTTATACTATACCAGTTGCTCTAGATGCACAAATCATGACACTTGAAGGGAAATTGTGGAGACTCTAAAGTTAATAGTCAAACAGTGGCCTATTAGCTGGGCTACCCCCTTTTTTGGATGCCTCATAACCTTGCACTCCATCTTTAGTCTTGTATGAAAAATTATAAATAATAATTCTTCCTGAAACAGTCTCCTTCCTGCCCCAGTATTTGTGTACTGCTGGCTTGTTAATTTTAGTTTGTGAGACCTAGTTCAGTTTCAGAGACCTAGTGATGACCACTATCATGCCAGGCTTCTTTGCTGTTCAATAGATGCTAATAAAGCATAATCTGCCATCCTAACAATCGCTGCTGCCTGAACCAAAATGCAAGGGCAAAGATTATGTTGGTCTGAACTGGATTTGAAAAGGCTGAAAGAACAGGCTTTGAGTGCGCAGTGGAAATGCCAGTTGAATATTAATTATAGCAGCACTGCTGGTCTGTGGAAGGTTCAGCAATGAGCACTAGAGAGGGATTATCGAATGCATGCAAGATGCTTCTGCATGTGGAATCCAGGAGTGTGGCTTCAAACAGAGTCCAGGGAGCCTCGGGTGGTTTTCTGCAACTTTCCTGGTGTTCAAGGTCTTTTTGGCCTTCTAATTTGCTCTTTTTATTTACTTCTCAAAATCACCAGGATGAGTTGGCCAGGAGCTATCTTAGGGGCAGGTTTTAATTAGTGGCTTGGGGATTCAGAAAGTGGCAGTGAGGTAGATTGGGGTTCCATAACCTCTCTGCCCCACTGATTATTTCCCACATTTTAGGAATGAAATACTCTTGTCTACCATGATCCAGACACATAATTACAACCAGTCTCTTTACTTAGTGGTTATCTACACACAAACACAGAGCATTAATAGCATGGGGTGGGGGTGGGTGGGGATAGTGGTTTGCTTATGGATGTACCAAGCTGTAGGCAAGTAATAATTTCCATATACCTCAACCCCTGGCAAACTTTTAAATTATGTACATTGAATAATTTCCCACAGATCTAACTGCCTGATAGATTGTGTGACTAATTGTTTCTTTCCACTTAAAATGGGAGCCTCCTGGTAGGCCGTATGTTTTGGTGCAATTATGTCGCCCAGACCAGGGCTGAGGCCATTTTAGCCCCCTGAAGAGTGTGCTAATTGTTCTGAAGTATGTTGCCTGGTGTGTGCCTCATTGCTGTAGTGGTTTTAATGGAACTTCTAATTAAAAATAAGAAGAGAGGCAGGGCCTAGTACATTCCTCCCTCATCAGGGGTTCAGGCAGGGCCCCTTTGAGCATGGCAATGTGAGCCTTCCCATGGTGGGAGCCAGCTGGGGCAGAAATTAATGTGCTTCTGGTATGGTTTGTCTGCTAGGCACAGACAGGCTGTTGGAGCTGTAATTAGAGCTAGGCCAATGTCATCATGTCTTCCAGGGTGCCAGTCCTTCTCCTAGGCTCTGTGTCAGTGTTTGGAAGTTGTGTCTATGGAGAAACTGGGAGGGAAAGAGGGTGGAAAGCTTAAGTGCCTGGAGGTACAGACAAGACCCTGAGGGAGTTTGTGAGACAGAACTGTGGAAAATTACATGATGTGCTATTTACCAAACACCAGGCTTTCTGTTAGTTACAGTGGGCTGGGAATCTGGTCTGGGTTTGGAATACTATTCCTGCCTCTTATTAATAGTGCATTTTTGTATAAGGTACCTAACTTTTCTGAGTCTGTTTGCTTACTTATAAAATGGGAATAAAAATACCAATTAAAATTTTGATGCTATTTTGGTGTCATGGACATAGAATACAAGAATGTGGGCATCTTACATGAATAGTCACTTTGTCTCTCCTCTGTGGGCCTCCAGTTTCCCATTGCTCTACTTCCTTCTCCCCAGACTAGTACTACCAGAGTAATTAGAAGAATGGAAACAGAAAGAGTTTATTGATAACTGAGCCCATGGCCCAAAGTATAAGAGGGAAAGGGGAGTAAAAGAGAGGTTGGCCTTCCTGTGGGGTGAATCTTAGCTTAGTTGTGCCGTTTGACCTCATGGAAGGAGGAAACAGAAGAGAGAGAAGAGCCAAGGATGTATCTAGAACCATTTTAACATTAGGCCCTCAAGAACCACTGATTTTCCTGGAACATTGACCATTGTATCATCTTCTGGTCGTTGCCTTTAGGAAGAGAAGAAGGAGGAGGCCAAGGCAGAGACCTCCTGGGATGGGGAGAGGTAGATGAAATGCCTCTCCCTACCCCTGCCCCCTGGATTTGTAGTCAGGAGTAGATGAGAAAACATTTTTTTTTTCTTAAGAACATTCTTATGAGCTAGTCCCCTACTATCATTGGCCAAGCCTTGGTCTAGCCCTAGGATGAATCATTTAGGACCTGTTACTTCAGGCTCTGTCATTCTAGAAGGAATGATTTAAAAAAGAAAGAAAGAAAAAGATCTGAGTAACTAGATGTGTCTGTATTGAGTTCTGTAAGTGATGTGCAGAGAGCTTTGGGAGGTCAGCAACTAGGGATAGCTTTATGGAAGAAGTGGTCTGTAGAGGGCTATATTCGAGATTCAGGCTTTGAGCAGGCATTTTAGGTAGAGGAGATGGCTCAAACCAAAGGCACAGAGGTGGGAAAGTATAAAATGTAGTTATATAATGGGAGCAATTATGTTTCCTTGAACATGGGCCCTGAGCCTGGCAAGGTAGATCAGGGCCAAGTAATGGAAGTCCAGTGTATACTTGGCTCAGGAACTGGGGCATAAGTAGAGGACACAACTCTTATTTCCTTTGGGAGTTATCTTAATATCCTTCAGATTTCTTCCCTAACACCTGCTTACTCCTCCTGCTCACCATCCCCAAGCTGTATTTGTGATTTGCTTAGCCAGTCAGCAGGTCTTCAGTTGACTTACTAGTGCCTTTAATTATCCTTTACAAGAGGTGATTAGTCTGGTTTCTAACACATCTACTTGAAAAAAGATTTCTTATTGATAGGTTGAGTGAAAGCTTCAAGGGCATTTACGAGTAAACGGAGTATGTGTTCTTACAGGTGAGAATCATGAATTCAGAAAAATCTGGGGTTCTTAGAAGTCTCTGACCAATCCCCTAATTTTACAGATGGAGAAAGAAAGGGGAAGAAAACCTTCACAATAAGAAACTTGTAGATTTGGGGGTCTGGATCTCCCAACTCTAAATTCAGTCAGGGCTCTTTTCTATTCTATGTAAGTATGTAGCCTAGTGGTTAATATTTTGGGTCCTGAAGTTGGGCAACTTGGGGTTGAATTTCTGCTCTCAGCCACAAATTTGCCTGTTGACTTTGGGTAAGTTATCAAACATCAGTTTGCTTCTCTATATAATGGAACAAGGAAACCAAGTGGAAAAACACATTAGCATTTGCAGGGGACAAAAAAAGGAGGTATATTCTCTGTTTGTCCTACTGCAAGAGCTGTCTGATGTGTAGGCCATCACTTCCAGGGGGTGAAGCAAGGGATTTCTAAAGAAAGGGTCTTCTGGTCAAAGGTGTATATCCCCTACCCCTCTGCTCTGGCCTGCCACCCTGCCTGAACTCCTGCTTATTCTTTGTGATGAAGTACCCCAAACTGCTGTTAAAATAGATGAGTTACCAAAATCTCACATTAGGTCATGATATTAAGACCATGGCCTGAAAGACATCCTCTGATTATCCAGAACCAATTGATTGAATGGGTCTATTTTGTAAAAGCACCTGTTAAGGGTGTCCGATAAGTTTTATTTTCAACATAGAATGTATCTTCTAAATTACTGTCTTTCAGCCACCTGGGGCAAGCTCATGAGCTATCTGAGGAGAGCAGAGGTGATTCTCATTCTCTGGCAAGTTCACCCTCTTATCTGGGCCTTGCATTGCCTCTTTGGTTCCTTTCTCTTTAAAAAGAGAAATGGTTGTCTAGAAGCATAGCAAATGTTAAGCTGCCCTAGGTTCCTGTACTTCCCTCTTGAAAGAGAGCTCTCACTGCCCAACATACCGGTCTGTTACAAATGGGGAAAGCAATAGGATGTTTCTTTTAAACATTTGTTTTTGTAAAAGGGACAAAAGCATAATACAGTCCTTCCTTCCCTCTTTCTTTTCTTTTTCTTTTTTTCCCCTCTCTTTTCTTTTCCTTCTTTCTTCAGAAAAAGGTGGGTTGTTTTGAAGGCAGAATCGGAGGCTCAGAAGCAGCGGTTGGTGGGGCTTCAGAATTCATTTCTGCCCCTGCAGATGGGAGAAGAGAATTTGGCTTACTGGTATAATCCCCTTCTTCAACCCTAGGCTGCCCATTGGCAAAGAGGGTGATATGAGGAGTTCTGGAAGGATTCCATGGTTAAACAGGTCTACCCTGACTCACCTGCCTTGTGGCCTGATATTTTGAAAATTTTACTCCTTTTCATTAATATTCTGATGTTTAAATGTCCAATCAGCCCTGGAAAGGATTGCCAGTTAATCTCTGGCTGACAAGATAGTTGAAAAGCCCTCACTGAATGGTTAGGAGACCCCAATTCCAGTTTCAGTTCTAATTCTAAATTACCTGGTAATCCTTGGACTCATATCTGTTATCTGAGTTTTGTCATCTGCATCTGCAGGAATATCTTTCATTACATCTTGTGGGATAGAGGTTAGTTGGGGTAGGAAAAGCCTATAATACTGGGGGAAAAACATTTTTACTTAAAGTTAAGTGTCTGGTCAGTCAGCTTCCCTTTGTTGAACTGGGTTTGAAGGCAGGCACTGAGGATAATGTCACCTCCCAGGTGGTCTTGGTTCTTGAGATGCCTGGGCTTCTCTTCCCTCAGGCCTGACCTCTGAGGGGCTGGCTTCTCTTGAAGACAGACTGAGAGGGCAAAAATGGTGGCAGTTTAATTTTTTTTAAGTTTATTTATTTTAAGAGAGAGCACAAGTGGAGGAGGGGCAGAGACAGAGAATCCCAAGCAGAAAATCCCCTGTACTGACAGCATGGGGACTGAAGCTGGGCTTGAATCTGTGAAACAGGAGATCATTGCGTGAGCTGAAATCAAGAATCAGATGTGTACCTGACTGAGCTACCCAGGAGCCCAGTGATAGTTTAAATATCAGCAGAGGAGGGGCTTAGGGGCTGTGATATGCATGGAAGGGGCTACTGGAGACTCAACTTGGTGCTTTATTTATAGAGAAAGCAGCTGTGTTTAAGGGGAGGTGGAGGTATTGATGGAGGTCATAGGAGACTAAATCTGCTCTTCCCCACTCCTTAGACTCCTCAGCACCTTGAGTGAGCCTATGGCCTGTTTGAGGGAAAGAGGTGTCCTAGCTCTGGTTTCCCTCATGACAGCTGGAGATAGTGGCTGTCCTGGACCTGCTTTAGGTATTTGCCGCTTACTATTCACTGAGGTGAAAAAGGCAACGAGGGACCTCAAAAAGGCTTAGGGGGTTCATTATCTTCTCAAATAGTGTTGCTCTTCTCCTGCCTGCTATACTCCGAGACCAGACCCCATCAATGAGTTTCTTCAACAGCAAGACTCACAACATTGTTGAACCCTGCCGTTTGCTAAGCAGTTGGAACATAGCAGAGAACGATATTGCAGGGTCTCTGCCTCATGGGATCTTCCACCATGTGTGTGCATGACAGAGAATCAGACAGCTGCACAGATACTAAAGGCTTTGATTGCACAGGGGCATTCCTGCACTGTAATCTCCCCCAAATAGCTCTTAGAACCACAGAATGTTAGAACCAGTCCTGTTCCTACCTTGAGCATTTGAGAAAAACCAAAAGAACCTTAGTTTGAGGTTGAAACCTGGTGAAGGGATTTGTCCAGAGTCACAGTGGATACCACTGGCAGAGTGGACTTAAAATCTAGGCTCCCGGTTCCTGGCTCAGTTCTCTTCTGTCTTGTTTACCTTGCTCTAGCTACAGAAGAGTCCTCAGAAGCGGCAGCTCCTCCACTGATGCTAGGTGGCACCAGAACGCCTTTGAACAAAAAGGCTCTTGTCTCAGCTCCTGTCTGACAATGCCCAGATCCTCCTTGTGGGAGGCCTAAAGTTGGGATGGGCAAGATTCCTTCTGTAGTGCTCTCAAAAGGCCTACGTGCCCCAGCTCACAATCCCCATTCTTCTTTTTTTTTTTAAGTTTGTTTATTTTTGAGAGAGAGAGAGAGAGAGTGCAAACGAGCAGGGAGGGGCAGAGAGGGAGAGAGAGAATCCCAAGTAGGCTCTGTGCTGTCAGAGCTCGACAAGGGGCTCTAACTTACTAACCGTGAGATCATGACCTGACACAAAACCAAGAGTCTGACGCTTAATCATTGAGCCACCCAGACACCCCATCCCCACCTTCCTTAGTGAAATCCTGCCTGGGTTAGAGGTAGGTGTGTGTGTGTGTGTGTGTGTGTTCTCTAATTTCCTGGGAGAATTTGCTCCTGTATGATTGATTTCTCCTAGGACTCTCAGTGCAGGATAGAAAGTTCTGGCTAGGTGATCAGCTCACTGGAAGATATTTTAGGGATGTGCAGGCATGAGTTATAGTTCTTCTTAGCTATTAGTATTTTCTGAGACTTTTGTGTGGGTGCTCAATCCAGCTGAACATGGTGTGGTCTTTCTTCAGGTCACATTGCCAGTCTGTGACAGAGTTGTGGTGGAATTCTAGCTAACTAACTACTGAACTACCTTGCCTCTCAGGAGAATGGAAAAAACCAGACCCTCTGTCATCTGGTTCCTATCTGCCCCTTCAGCCCCATCTTGTAGTTGTGTAGCTTTGTGGCTAGGAGTATAGGCTCTGGTTTCAGACTCTTGAATGCTGCCTCCCCACTGGTTGTGAGACTGTGTCCTATTTATGTAACTTGACTTTACCTCAGTCTCTCCTTTTGTAATCGAATGTAATGTGATGGATTGCAAATGACCTCAAATTTCTTTGTAGATCCTATCATTAAAGGTAGAGGATATTTTCCCAACCCCTTGAAACTGGGCTGGCCTTATGATTTGTTTGATAGAATACAAATCAGCAGCACTGATGATGTGTGAGTTCTGAGCCTAGGTCTCAAGAGGCTTTGTAGATTATGTTCTCACTCCCAGAACATTGCTGACATGTGACACTGTTGGTTGATGATTTTAAGGATGGGAGATCCCAGCCATCCCACCTCAAATAGAATTGTGAGAACATAAGTAATTGTATTAGTCCACTAAATTTTGTGGGGAAGGGGAGTGGTTTGTTATGTCACAGAAACTAACTGAAATAGAAAATAACAGTCCCTATCTCGGAGGGTTGCTTTGAGGTTTACATGATGATATGCACTTAGTCTAGTGTGTAGCACACAGTGAGCTAGTACAGTTGTTACTATAAGCATTATCACAGGGTCACTATCTCTTTTTTATTTGTGTTCTAGTCATACTGACCTTTCCTTTTTTTTTTTTCTCCTCCTCCTCCTTCTGTATACCAAACTTGTCCTTTTTAGGACTTTTGTAATTAATTCTCTCCATTTGGAATGGCCCGGTCTTATTTTCATGGTTGAAGTCTCCTCTCCTCCCCTCCATGGGAAGACCTTTTCCTGATCACCCTGGGAACCACCCCGTCCCTTCTTCTCCATTCTTCTTTCTCCTCATGGAGTACAATGATCCTATTTATTTACTTGATTATTGCCTCTCTTCCCTTTTAGGTTGTAAATTCCTTGAGGGGAGGAGATGGCCCTGTTTTGTTTCCTATTTTATCCTTGCTGCCTAATACGGTGCTGTGTATAGCAGGCACTCGATATTTTCTGAATGAGTGACTGAAAAGAGGCACCTGTATCAATCGGGAATTGAGGCTAGTGTCAGGATTCCAGCAAGAGGAGAGTAGCCAGGTTAGAGTTTCAGACAGAGGAGACTCTCTGTGCTGCTGCTTCTGATTCCTACAGCCATTTTGGTTTGTGTCACACTCTCATGTTGGATCAAATATGTTCCTGATAGTCTGTCTGACAAAGTGTGAGTTTAAGACTGAGTCTTAAGACTGAGTCTCTGTCTTAAACTCACAGCCCCTAGCACATCACAAGGCATCTAGTAGGGGCTTAACAGAAGTTTATTGGATAGATAAATGGATGGACAGATGACTAGAATAAATGAATGAGTGTGAAGAAGGATGGGTGAACAAATGAGATGGTGCCCAGAACTTCCGGCAATTGTGAAAAACAATATTTATTTCTTTTTTTCTAATAAAGAATAGCACATTTCCAGTCAACCAGTAAAAGTATAAAAATTACTAAGTACAGTCATTAGCATAATGTTATAGGAAAAATTATAACCTTTTCCCCTAAATGGCATGTTGGGTGGTCACAGTTGCTTTGGTTTCAAAGGGGGGCAAGAGTAGGTAATAAGCTATCTCAGGTGGCCCAGGACTGAGGAAATTTTCAGTATAAAACTTGGAAAACCCCAGGCAAACTGGGATGGTTGGTCATGCAAGAAAGAGTGCGACATCACAATGTTGGGTATGGCTTGGCATTTAGGTACAGTGGTCTGACATCTGCATGACTTTCCTATTACCTTGTTTCCTCTTAGCTCTGAAATAAAAATTCCTGTGTTATTGTTGAGGATGTTACAACTTTCAAAGGGTTTTCACGTCCCTTATGTAATTTTGACTTGATCCTTAGGCCAAGTCCAGGAGGTAGGGCAGTTCTAACCTAATTTGCAGGTGTGGCATCTTGTTTCAAGGCTCCTGGCTCCTAGAGAGTACAGTAGCAATGACTCAATCCAGATTTACTGAAGCCAGTGTTCTTTCCACTATTCTCTTCCTCTCTGAAACATCCCACCTGTCTCAATATGGCTTGCAGGAGTGGGCAGGAATCAAATGGGGGAAAGGGAGGACCTTGAGATCCAAGTTTTGGCTCAATCTTCTCATTTGGAGCAATTCATATCATTACTGCTTTGCCTCTCTAACAATCTCCATGTAGGATTCTCCTGTTGGCCATTATTAGTAACATCATGTGGCACAGTCAGTAAAACAGATACAGCATACTGACTCCAGGATAATGCTTCAAATGGTCCCATCAGTTAGGTTTGTTAGCAGAATGGTCAGTGGATGAGCTCAGTTTGCCATTTGCCAACTTGATTGTTGAGATCTTTTTGTTCATCTTTGCTGAAAAGTTACTCAAGTGTTAAGTCAACTTGTGTGTGCGGGGTGCTATGACTCTTAGGCTCAAAGACTTATCACAACATTGCATCCATCCCTAATATACAGGGATTTTGCTGAATATATAGGTACTATCCTAAAGAGGAGAGGGTTCAGTAGCCTTCTCTGGCTTATCTTAACAACTACGGACAGGCTATACTTGCCCATAGTATACCTTAATTCTCTTGATAGCCTCTTAGAATTCTATCAGCTATTTTTAAAATTTCAATACTTTTTTGAGTTCTTTTACATTTTGGCACTTATAACTCTATGGATAAGAAGTTGTGTAATCCTTTTACCTCTACAGTGAGACTTACTCTGATTCTCCCTAAAATAACTGAAGCATGGGTCGGTGTCTTCCAGGTCTTTAAGGTGTAATTGTTTGGGCTCAGTGTTGCTGTCATACATACTATTCCGGGTGCAGATGTATTAAAGTCTACCAATCTTAGAGCTGAATGAGGATGTGTACTTGTATTTTAAAAATGAATAAATAGCTTTAAAAAAGAATACTGCTCCTATCCTCTTGGTACAGATTGTGGACATATGGTCTATTAGCTAAAGCTTGGGGTTTCCAGTGCACCCATTTGCTTTAGCATGTTCCTTCTGCCTCTTACACTAGCTGTGGACCTATAATTCTCAAAAGTCTCTGTGACACTGAGTTAAAATCTAGTTTTAATCTTTAGATATGGTTTTCTTTGGGTTAGAGACAAAAATAACCCAATTCTTGATGAATGAAAGAATTCATATACTCAAGAATTCATATACTCAAGATAAAGTACCTGTGTGTATGGGTTTCTTTTGAAACTTTAATTCTTGGCACAACAAGGTGATGTGTCTGGGCTTGACAAGCCCAGAAACTTCCATACCTTGAGAAATTGCCTGGGTAGATATATCTCTTAGAATATTGGCAAAGTATGGTCTAGTTGCATTGGCCACTGGCTATACTTATCTAAAGGGCCACAAGAATGTCTCTGGGCTAAAAAAAATTAAAACTCAATGCATGAGAAACATAGCTTCCTTGTAAAAATTCTGTTTGCATGATCTGCTACCTGGCAGCAGGAGAAAGGTAGAGGGTGACTGGTTTCCAGTCTTTTTATGTCAAAGCCCTTGGGGCCAGCACTTTCTTCAAGGAAGTCAAACCTGGTCAGGAGAAAAGAACAAGAATGACACATCCTTTCCTCCATGAAAAGGAAGAGTCATGGGTGAATTAGACCATTGATTGGGTGGTTTCCTTTGAGTTTATACAGATTTCTGCAGGCTATTCATATGGTCAGTGAACTCTGGGATCAGCGATGACTGCTCCTGCTTGAGGGCCAGTACTCAGCAATCTGTCCACTTGAGTAGGTTCCAGAAGCCATTGTCCTACTAGACCCAGAAGAAGGTATTCCCTGGATTAGAGTTTAGCTGAGGAGTCCTCTGGGCATGGGTCATCCCTCAGATGGTCTCTACTGCATTTCTCTCCATGCAGCACCCAGTCCTTCTTTCACTTGTACTTGGAAGGGCTAGAGCTCTTTGGGCTGTTGGCTCTGAAGTCCTGTTCTGGGACAGGTGGCACTGGATGGTGGGTATGCTGAGCCTCTTCAGGAATGGGGGCAGGCCTCTGTCTGTTTCTCCAACTCTGGATTTCTAGATCTCTTTTGTCCATGGGGAGTTTGTCGATTTTCTGAGCTTTTAAGATCAGAGACTTCCCATAAGTCCCTTGTAGAGATAGGAAAAAGTACCTGGTATGAAATAAAAGAATAAAGGCATGTTGATTTTTGTTGACTTCTTGAATTTCAGCATTGAAAAGGACCTTAGAATCTAACTCCCCACACAGGGCAAGATCCTCTTTGTTACACTCCTGTTGGCTATCAAATCTATGTCTAGGCATCTCTGGAATTGGGGAGTTCAACAGTAACAAAATATAATAGCTAACATTTATTATCTACCAGGGCTATCCTAAGTGATTTAGGCGTTAACTTACTTCATTCTTCCAACAATCCCATGAAGTTGTACTTTCATTTCTCTGTATGTACAGATGAGGAAATTGAGGCACCAAGAGATTAGTGATTTGTCTAGGGGAGCCACACAGTGATGGAGTGGTGATCAGAACCAAGCACTCTGGATCCCAAGGCTTTTATCCACCATGTACAAGGTGGTGCATTCTATTTCTGGGCAATTCTAAATCAGGAAAATGTACTTCCTTTGTAATGTCAATGCTTTGTCTAACTTATTAATGTTTAAGTAGTTTCTAAATACATGTTCTTTCCCTGAATCTGTGGGTTGACTTGACAGCATCACTATATTATCACTATTTGCTAGATGAAGAAACTGAGTCCCTAAGTGATAAGAAGGGTTTCCCAAGATTTCCAGAGAAGTTAATTGACCTCCCTGAATGGTTAACTCAGGTGTTTCCCCCTGCCAAGTTGAAGGTAGTGGACTCTGGATTTGGGAGTCTCCATCTGTGTTTAGAATCTAAGTTTAGGGAAAAAAGGAATGAGAAGGTGAATAAAACCATGTGGTATATGGAGAAAAAAATCACACCATTACATCATTTTGTGATATTGGGCAATTCATGTTCCCTCTTTTGGTGTCAGTTTCTTAACCTAAAGTGTAATTCAGTTGCTCAGGATACCTGTGATCTTTTCCAAAAATAATCCTTTAAAAGTTTTTATTTCTAAAGCCTTATAGAAAGACTCCATCCTTCCACTATTGTCTAAAAACTTTAGGGTGACATTACAGTGGCCAAAGGGTTTCTGAAGACAACAGTAGTTTCCATGGAATCAGATAAACTTTCCCTCATTCTTTCTCTTCTCACCCAGTGAGGCAGTACTGGTGACCATATATATGTTTCAGGAAATACTAACTTTCTTGCTTGGAAATTTGAATTTTCTCAGTTTAAGCCTTTCCTCCAAGCTAGCACTTTCCTTCTTCCAGCCATTTATTTAACAAATATTTGTAGAGTCCCTACAATGGGCCAGGCCCCAAGGGATTAAAGTGTGAACAAGACAAGGTTCTTGCTCTCATGTAGCACGTAAGTAGACTTCTAAATGCAGAGAGCACAGAGAGTGTCAAACACCTGATCTAGTTTGAGAGACCTTCCTTGAGAAGGAAACATTTGAGGACTGAGAGATGCATAGGAGGTAGCCAGGCAAAGAGGGGGTGAGAGAACAAAATCCTGAGCATGATGGTTGAAGTATGGATAGTGAGGACAGAGTGTGGAAATATGACACAGAAGGTGTTCGTAAGGCCAGAGCAGGCAAAGTCTGGGGGCCATAGCTTGGTTTTTGTGCTTTATTGTGATGACCTTGGGAAGCCCTTGGGAGGGACATACACGGATGACACGATTACACTTTGACACAATAATAATAGGTTAGAGCAAACCCAATAGGAGACTACTGAAGTAATTTGGGGTAAAAAGATTAGAAATAGAGCAGATGGATATGAGAAATAGGTACAAGACAAAACTGTCAGGTCTTGGTGACAAGCCAGATATGAGGTGGTGAGTGGTATCAAGGATAACTCCCAGGGGTCTGTCCTGGTCCTGTGTGGGTAGCATTTGAGAGAACTCTGGAGGAGACCCAAGTTTCTTTGATGGTGGTGCTGACAGAGGATGGATTATGAATTAAATTATAGAGGTCTCTCAGTTTCCTCAGACCTAACATGCCTAGTGGAGGTGATGATTGGTATCTAGAAAGATGTATCTAGAATTCAGAAGAGAGGTCTGGACTGGGAATTTATATTGGAGATTTGTCTGTTAAAAATGATATTTAACTTTACAATAGTGGTTGCTATGTATATGGTGAGAACATAAAGTCAGAAGACAGAAGAACCCAAGACTAAGACTAGACATCAACTATGTCAAGGACATGAAGCAGCAAGGAAAATAAAGGAGAAGTAGGAGAAAGATGAAGAGAATGTTGTGTGATTTAAGCCAAGGAAAGAGTGTTCAAGGACTGTTATCCTCTCTTGTAGCTAATTAAGATACTGCTTTGTGTTGTAAAGTTAGTGTGTTATTTCTTTTGTCTTATCTGTAAAATAATTTACATATTCCTAGTTTAAGAGACTCAGTACAGTTCTTTAATATTGCTTGAATTAATTAGACCAAGATAAGTGAGGTCACAGCTAGTGGGCTAATTATCACAAGCTTGGTGAGTGAGCTCAATCTCCATTATGATAAATATAGCTTATAACATCATGTGAACAAATAGTTTTCTGTGGTGAACATTCGATTATGTAGATTTCTTTAAGAAACATTTATTGTTCCAAAGTTATAAGCCCACAGTCCTTGGAACTATTAAAATAATTGTTTCCCTATCAGAGGAAACCTCTGCCTTTCTTAGTAAACAACATTAAACAGAAATCCAACTTTATGATGATAATAAAGAATAGCAGAGATTTAACTTCTGTGTTATTGGTAACTAGCAAGTAAATATTTTCCAGCTTTCCCCTAATTTGTCCCTCATCTGTTTTAACAATCTATAACACTGAAGGTTCATCTTGTCAACAGTCTTCATTCTTTTCAAGGATCATCATCAAACTGGTTGCTGTTGGCTCTAAGTGTTTTCTAGCCAAGGGTAAGCAAAGAATGTATGATAATTTTCTTTCCATATCCTAAATCTGATACAGAACAGGGAGCTCAGTCCTTGGGTAATGGTGATCATAACTGTGTGTAACCCAAAAGTGTGGACAAAAAATCCATATATTTGATGCTTTTTTTCCAATGAGAGCACAATCTTCTTTGTCTCCCCCAAGGGTTTGGGCTGAAGAAGGTGTGGGGTGGGCAATATTTCCTCTGAGGTTTGTACTTGTTGTTAATTGCTTCCTGCTTTTCACTCAGGGCCCTCTACCAATACTAGTCACTTTCACCTGTATTATGGTCACAGTTGTGTCTGAATCATATACTGAGTTGCAGGTTTCTTGAGAACAAGGGCTCTGTTTTATTCACCTTTCTGTTCTTCTAACATCTATTGCTCGTTTATCTCAGAGTGCAGCATATGTGATGGGAACCGTGCTAAATGCTGGTTATATAATAGTAAGAAGGATACCTTCTATCCAGGAGTTAATGGTCAGACAGAGACAGACAACAAATGGCTGAAGGCAGTGACAGGGTTACACCAAGGTGATGGGAACACATAGGAGAGGGGGATGTATTTCCAGGTAGGAAGGTAGGCAAAGTCACAGAAGGGTTGGAATTGATGCCTGAAATGATGTCAGAGAATGAGGAGGTTTGGTAATAGGAAGTATATTCCAAGTAGAAGAAATTGCATGAATAAGGGCAGGAAGGTGAGAAGGCATGGGCCTTCAGGGGAGCACAGGAAGCCTGGTGGTGTTGAATCCAAACTTTGAAGCAGGGAGGTGGGAGAGGACTGATGCTGCAGACACCAGCAAGGGACAAGGAGGGAGGCATTGCACATAGAGCATACTTAGAACTCAACTGATATTTATGTTTGCCATCTAGGTATCTTCAGCCTTTATGCATCAGAGGTCAAGGCTCTGAGTTGGCTTAGGACAAGGAAATGGAAACCAACCTAGGTTAAGCAAGGTGCCACATTTATTAAAGGAAGTAAGGTCTGCTATAGTTCTCTAATTTTGGATTAGAAAAAGTTCTGTGCAGTGTTGAGATAGTCTGTTTACTATAGCTTATAATGGTAGGGAGGCTGAATTTTGATGTTTACAGTGGAAAGATCTTAAGAATGGAGAGGGGCTAAGTCTTGCCCATGGGGTACATCATTGTGAAGTTCACGGACTGCTCTGACTAGAGTGTGGGCTGCAGAATAGAACACTGGCCATTGAATTGGGAGAATCCAGCTCCCACTGTTATGTGTGGTGGACTTGTGGACACATTATGTTCTTTCTTGGGACTTAGCTGTCCCATGAGCAAGTGGGACTAGAACCATAGCTCTGTTTAACTTCTAGGTGATGGCAAAAGTAAAATGAAGTGCTAGGTAGCATGTGGCAAGAGTGAGCTTCAAGGAAATATAAGGTATTATTGTTGCTGTTTTTCTGGATAAGGCAAATGCAGAAGGTTTAGGCTAGAAATGTTAGAAATAGTCCCTGGACATAAATGATTTATTTGGCTAATACAGGTTGTGGGTGTGTGTGTGTTAAACAAATTTGAGTAACATTAAAAAGTTGGCTATTTCATGCAAAATTTGGATTTATGAAAAAAAAATCCAAAGCTCTGGAATGCTAAGACTTGATCTTTCCTGGTGGCAATGATAGGGTGAAGCTGAGAAGGTCTTTTTCCCCACGTCTGTACTTCACCTGGTTTGTTGCAGTTGCTTGTCTGTCCCTGTAGATATTTGAGTATGAGACTCCTTGGCTAGTAAATAAATGATCCCTTATGTACAACAAAATTTGTAAGGCAGGAGGGCAGGAATTATTACTCATTTTACAGATACCACAACTGAGGCCAAGCCAGTTGGGGACTTTGCTACTCTGTGGCTGACCTGGGACCACACTCTGTGTTATTTGCTTTTTAGTTTATTGGTCTCTCTGTCCTAGTACCCTGTCTTTGAAACTGTAGTCTCAAGGTTCCTATCAGGAATCAAACTCCTGACTCTAGGATTATGAAAATGGCTTAATAAGTGGGCATTGGTAGTTCTATGAAGATGACAGCCCCTGTGCTCAAACCTTGGCAGAAGAGCTGTGACTGGTGTGACGAAGCAGATGAGGTAGAAAGTGGGGTCTGAGAGCTGGCCTTCCATCACCCAATAGGGATTGGTGGGACTGTTGCAGTTGATGCAGATGGCATTGTAAACAAGGGACACCACAAAGTACATCAGGAAGCTGCCTGCCAGAACAAGTCCGTGGATAATGGTCTGTGGAAGGAAAGGAGAAGTAAACACTGTTAAAAGTATAGCTTAGATCGGGAGGCAGTACAATCATAGCACTTGGCTAACTTTGTTGTAAACATTTTTTGGGGGGAGATAAAAAATTAAAAAAAAACATGCAGCTTAATGGATCATTATAAAGTGAACACCCGTGTTGCTATAATCCAGAATTTGAACACACCTACCCAAAGAGCCCTGAAAAATTCTGTCTCACCCTTGACTTTGGTGATAATTTCCAAGCGATCCTTTGTAGTTTCACTGCCTATCTACTGTTTTCTAAATGTTAGGTAAATAGAATCCTATTTGGTGTGATGAATCCATTTTTTTTCACATGTGGCTACAGTTTATTATTTTCAAAGCAGACAGTATTCTGTTGTCTGATCTTATTCTGTTTTGTGTTTCTTTCCCCATTCTTATCCTCTTTTAAACTTACTATTTTGTACAATTTCATTTTCTCCCTTTACTGGTTTGAAAGTTATACACTCCATTTCTATTCTTTCAGTGATTACTCAATAAATGATAATAAGCAATCTTAAATTACCACAGTCTAAAATATGTAACTACTTTTCCCTCCTCCTGAATTATACAAGGACTTTAGAGCACTTTAACTCTTAACCTCTTTCCTGACTTATTGCTACTGCATTTTTTTCCGATTTTTTAAAAAAATTCAAGTTAGTTAACATACAATGTTGTCCTGGTTTTAGGAGTAGAACCCAGTGATTCATCTGTTACATATGACACCCAGCGCTCATCCCAAGAAGTGCCCTCCTTAATGCCCATCACCCATTTAGCCCATCCCCACACCACTTCCCCTCCAGCAATCCTGTTTGTTCCTTGTATTTAAGCGTCTCTAATGGTTTGCCTCCTTATAGTTGAATATTGTCAATATTCATTAAAATTCAGTTACATGTTGACTACTGTTTATGACTTCATTCCTTCTTGCATCTTGGACCATCCATCTGAGATTTTTTTCCTTTTGCTTTGTACCTCCTTTAGAATTGCCTTTAGTGGGAATCTGCTGGTGATCTATTCTGATGTTTTATTTCATTCTCATACTTGAAGGATATTTTTGACAGATAACAGAATTCTTGTTTGGCAGTTCTTTTTTTCTTTGCATATTTAAAATAGCACTCCATTGTCTTTTGGCTTATGTTTTTGCTACTGAGATGTCTGTTACTTTTGTTTCTAAGAATGAAATCTTTATGTCTTAAGATCTGGCTATTTTTATGGTTTTTGTCTTTAGTATTCTATAGTTTCTTTATGGTAAGTATGTGTTTCTTTTATCTTGGGTTTTGTTGAACTTGAATTTGTGGATAGATGTTTTTCATTTTTGCAAAATTCTTAAGTAACCATCTTTTTTTGTGTGTGTTTTACATTTTATTTTTTTAATATGTGAAATTTAGTAACCATCTTTTAAACTTACTGCCTATCTCATTTTCTCTCTCCTTTCCTTAGACTCTGATCAAATGTATGTAGACCTTTTCAGATGCCACACTATCCTCTATACATTTTGTACCTTTTCCATAATTTTTATTTTTCTTCTGTTTTATATTTTGCATAATTTCTCTTGACAAATTCAATAAATCTCCCTTTCAATTTTTTTCTGATTTTTTGTTAAGCCAGCCACTGTATTTTATTTCTAAATGTTTTATTTGGTTTCTTTTTAAATTTGCGAGGTTGCTTTATATAGTTTACCAATCCTTGCAGATATTTTAAAGCTTATTCTTTACTTCTTTAAACATAGTAAACATAATTTTCTATAATATATATCTGATAATACCAACATCTGAAATATATTTTTTTCTTTAATTTATTTATTTTGGGAGAGAGAGTGCATAAGCAGGGGAGTAGCCTAAGCAGGCTCCGATCTGTGTAGAGCCCAATGTGGGGCTCTATCTCATGAACTGTGAGATCATGACCTAAGTTGAAATCAAGAGTCAGCTACTTAACTGAATGAGCCATCCAGGTGCCCCTGATGCTTGTTTTTTTTTTTTGATCCTCACCAATTGGTTTTTGTTTCTTTGAGAGTTGGTTACTTTGGATTATGTGATGCTCTTTGCCCTTAAAGTTGCTAGGAACAGTTTGAGGCATAGGATGAGATACCTTTCTCTAGAGAGGGTGTATGTGTTTATTTTGCAATGTCCTTGGCAACTGTCAGTCTTGAATTCACTTTAAACTGAATTCATATGTCAAAATTTGGCTCAACGAAGTACTAGAAACTTGGGCTGCAAATATGTCTGAGGCCAACCCATGGTTCTTTTCCTAGGACAGTTCTTTTTTACAGATTCTCCAAGCCCTGTTCACAATGAGAATGATTCCTACAGTACCTGCTGGGGAGATTGAATAGGTAGGTCCATTTTTTTTGGGTGTACCGTTACCCTGAGGTATAGCTTTGGGGTCCTAATTTATTTATTTTTAAGAATTAAACATTTATTTGCCTTCTAAAAAGATGGAAGCAATAAATCATAAAAACTTCCTTGAAAAAAAGTCTTTGAAAATAACTTTTCATGGCTTCCAGGGGAAGAAAATCCATCACCTGGTTAGCATCAGGTGGTATCAGTAGTTGATTGATGTTTTTCTTTTTCTTTTCTCTCTTTTTAAAAAATTTACATCCAAGTTAGTTAGCATATAGTGCAACGATGATTTCAGGAGTAGATTCCTTAATTCCCCTTACCCATTTAGCCCATCTCCCCTCCCACAACCCCTCCAGTAACCCTGTGTGTTCTCCATATTTAAGAATCTCTTGTCTCCCCCCTTCCCCGTTTTTATATTATTTTTGCTTCCCTTCTCTTATGTTCATCTGTTTTGTATCTTTTTCTTTTTAACTTAATTTTTTATTTTTAAAATTTTACATCCAAATTAGTTAGCATATAGTGCAACAATGATTTCAGGAGTAGATTCCTTAGTGCCCCTTACCCATTTAGCCCATCCCCCCTCCCACAACCTTTCCGTTAACCCTCAGTTTGTTCTCCATATTTATGAGTCTCCTCTGTTTTGTCCTCCTCCCTGTTTTTATAATATTTTTGTTTCCCTTCCCTTATGTTCATCTGTTTTGTCTCTTAAAGTCCTCATATGAGTGAAGTCATATGATTTTTGTCTTTCTCTGACTAATTTCACTTAGCATAATACCCTCTAGTTCTATCCATGTAGTTGCAAATGGCAAGATTTCATTCTTTTTGATTGCCGAGTAATTCTCCATTGGATATATATGTACCACATCTTCTTTATCCATTCATCCATCGATGGACATTTGGGCTCTTTCCATACTTTGGCTATTGTTGATAGTGCTGCTATAAACATTGGGGTGCATGTGCCCGTTTGAAACAGCATACCTGTGTCCCATGGATAAATGCCTAGTAGTGCAATTGCTGGGTCGTAGGGTAGTTCTATTTTTAATTTTTTGAGGAGCCTCCATACTGTTTTCCAGAGTGCTACACCAGTTTGCTTTCTTTGGGGGTCCTAATTTAATGTGGGCTCTTATTAGACTCTTGCCTTGGGTGGCTGGGTTTGATTTCTGAACTTTTTGCTCAGTCAAGGTGCCAGAAACAAAGTTCTTTTTGAGCAGGGTTGCAAATACCCTCAAGGAAACAGGATTTGGGTCTTTGTCTAGAATCCCCCCTTCTCAAAGGTTTTTGTTACTATCCTGTTAGCGTTTTTATGATTTTGAAGAGTTTTTTTTTTAATTATTCATTTTTAGTTTTCAGTAGGAGAGATGATCTGAATAATCCAGCCCCTGTTCGTGAAGAAGAAAGCAGTTAGCTATTTTTTGTTGTTGTTGTTATTTAGTTAGTTTTGTTAGGTAGCAGTTAGCTGCTTTGGTGGGAACTGTGGAAACTGACAGTTATTCAAATTCATGTTTGATTTCTATCTGGGAAAACAAAGAGACTGTCCTTCTGCTTCAGGTACTTTCAAAAGAGAAATGCGTTTTTTCATAATGATTCCAATAGCTGACTCCTTTGCCAAGAGCACTGGAAATTGCCAGTAACCACCGGGTTAGCTAGTCTAGAGATACATTAGGTGAGTTAATAATGCTGAATGGTGAGTGAAAGGAATAGGTACCCTCTTTGAAAGCAGCCAGATGCAGTGCTGTGAGAAAGTGGGCTGAGTGACCAGTTAGGATATAGAATCTTTAGTCTCATCACCCATATGATATATGGTTGAGGACTGCTTATGCATTTCAAGGCATTTTGAAAAGTTAAAAGAGAGTAGAATTCTTCTTGGGAAATATCTTGGGCTAGTTTTTTAAAAAATGGAATTAAATTGTGAAATACTTCAAGCATACAGATAGTACACCTCATATAGCCAGCACCTAGCTTTATCAATTTTAACTTTGTCATATTTGCCTCCAATTTTTATTAAAAAATTAAGTTTAACATATACAATTAAAGCACCCATAATACCCCGCAAATGTTTTCTTTTTAGTCTAGAACATAAATTCAGTGTTCTCATCACTCTCATACACATTTTATACCTACATTTTTATGAATACTTTTTTACTTTATCATGTATATGTATCCTTCAACTTTTTTTTCCACTAGACCTTATCCTTTTGGAGTTTCATCCATGTTGATAGATATGGCTTTAGTTAGTTATTTTACTTGTTCTATTGTATGAATATGCCACAATTTATTTTCCTATTGATGAACACTTATGCTTTTTCTTTTCTTTTTTTTTCTATTAAGAATGATTAATTCTTGAACATGTTTCTGTATATACACATGCAAGAGTAATTTTCAGGATGCATCATACTTATAAGTGGAATTGTGTCATAGCAGATGAGTACTTAAACTCCTCCAGCTATTTTCAAATTGCTCTCCAGAGTGATGGCATTAGCTTATATTTTGTAGTCTACTACCAGGATATAAAAGTTCCTTGGTCGGGACTTATTATCTTTAACACACTGCTGAGTCGATTTGCCATTCACTTAAAATGTTTATTTATTTTGAGAGAGAGAAAGAACTCCAGCAGGGGAGGGGCAGGGAGAGAGGGAGAAAGAATTCCAAGCAGGCTCTGTGCTGTGAGCACAGAGCCCAATGCAGGGTTTCATCTCAAGAACTGAGAGATCATGACCTGGGTCCAAATCAAGAGGGGGACACTTAACAGACTGAGCTACCCAGGCACCTTGCCAATAATTTATTTAGAAGTTTTATATCTCTGTTTGTTATGGTCTATGATTTTCTTTCCTTGTGACCTATGCTTATTTCGGTATCAGGATTATTTTAGCTAATTTCTGTAATGGTGACTGGTTTATTCAGGTTTGCTGACTGACCTCGGTTATGTTTTGGTAAATTTTAAAGAAATTATCAACTTGGTTTAAATTTTCAAAAAATATTAAAAAAATGATTATAGCTATGTTTATCAGTCTTTTTCGTCTTATTTTTGTGGTCTTTGTGTATGTCTGTGTGTGTGTGTGTGTCTTCTCCTGGATCAGTTTTGCCAGAGATTAGTTTTAATTAAAATTCCAGTTTGGGGGTTCCTGGGTGGCTATCAGCATGGAGCCTGCTTGGGATTCTCTCTCTCTCTCTCTCTCTCTCTCTCTCTCTCACAATAAATAAATAAACTTTAAAATAAAATTCCAGTTAGTTCACATACAGTGTACTATTAGTTTCAGGTGTACAATATAGTGATTCAACACTTCCATATAACACCCTGTACTCATCACAAGTGCAATCCTTAATCCTCATCACCTATTTAACTCATCCCTCCACCCACCTCCCCTCTGGTAACCCTCTATTTGTTCTCTATAGCTAAGAGTTTGTTTCTTGGTTTGCCTCTCTCTCTTTTTGCCTTTGCTTGTTTATTTTATTTCTTAAATTCCACATGAGTCAAATTATATGGTATTTTTCTTACTTCACTTAGCATAATACTCTCTAGCTCCATCCATGTCATTGCAAATGGCAAGATTTTACTCTTTTTTTTATGGCTGAGTAACACAGATTAGTTTTTATTAGGGTTTTGAGGAACTCCATTATTGGTCTTACTGATCCTTTCAATTGTTTCCTTGATTTTTCTCTTTAGGTTCCTTGAATTGAATTCTTTTTTTTTTTTTTTAAATAATAAAAGCATTAGATGCATCCCATAAGTTTGCATATATGGTACTTTTATAGGCATTTAGCAATAATTTCCATCATGATATATGCTGGACCTTGTGAATTATTTAGAAGTACATTTTGAAATTTCCAAGTATGTTAAGTTTGTTTGGCTCTCTTTTTATTGCTCATTTTTAATCTAAATGTGTTGTCAGAAAATCTGATGTTTATGATTCTTTCAAATTCCTTTGTGAGAATTTGGTCTTTTAATTTTTGGTATATCAACTGTGTTTGAAAAGATACATGTTTGGTATTTGTTTGAAACAGGATTTTATATATTATATCTAACTACATTAGATCAAATGTGATAATTTATTCAAGGCTTCTATATTGTTTTTGTTTGATCCATTTCTGATAGAATTATATATAAATATCACAGTTTTCACAGTATAATTGTGAATTTGTCTATTTCCCCTTATATTTGCTGGACAAAAATATCCAATCTGATAATTTTTGGTTTTAACAGGTGAATTAAATCTATTTACATTATTATTGGTATTGATATATTTGGGTTTCTCTTGAACATCTTGTGTTTTATTTTGGGGGGCAATCATTTTTCTTTGCTCTTTTTTATCTTTCCTACATCCTGCAGAATTGATAGTTTTCTATTTTCCTCTTACTTATTTCCATTCCTTTATGGTTAACCTTAAGTTTTTAAGCTACATTTTCAAGTATTAAGATACCTTACATCTTTAGACACACTAAATAGGGACTTCTATGGAAAAATTGATAGTTAACTGCCTATTTCTATCTTCCTCCCATTAATGACAAAGGCTGTAGCATAAATTGCCTATTGAATAGCTCTTTCTTACCGTTATGTTGTTTCTTACAGTTTTAGCTTTCATGTTCTTGCAGAAGTATGTTTCTACTTTTGTTTAAGTATCTGAAAATGTCATTTATTTTGCTCTGGTCTTACGTGATGTGCAACTCTTTATTTCCCCTCAGGTCTTTGAAGATGATTACTCCACTGTTTTCTAGCTTCTATTGTTTTTCAGTTTAACTGCTATTCCTTTTCAAGTAAGTTGTCCATAGTCTTTGGTAGACTTTAAGATCGTCTCTTGTACATTGTATAGTTTTGCTATGATATATCCAGATTTATATTAATTTTCTTTTTCAATGATTATCTTTTCAGATATTGCTTCTCTACCATTCTTCTTCTAGCCATTATTCCTTTGAATTACTTTTTTCATATTTGTGTGGCATTCCAGATGAGTTCCTAGTAATATCTCCCAATTTGGTAGTTTACTCCTTGCCAGTGTCTGATCTAGAGTGGATCCCATGAATTGAATTTTTAATTTCAATGACAAAATTTTCATTTTGAAGAGTTCTAAATGTTTCCCTAACTTGCTTCAGTTCTCAGGATTAAAGTTGTCTCTTTGATTCTTAACCACCTTCCTCATGGCTTCTGATAAAACTGGAATTCCAAATAGCATGTCAACTTTTCTTCAGCTTGCTTGAGTGGGGAATTTCAGCCCAGACCCTGGACCTAGCAGTAAACAGGGCTCCAGTCTTTCTTAACCCATAGGAATAAGACTCTCCTCTGCCACAGTTTCCTGTCCTGGATTCCAGAAAGCCTTCAGTTTGGGCCAGCCCAGTACCTCTTCCTCCCCTGTCCCACTGTTTTTCAGTCTCTCCTCATGCTGGTGCTTCTTGAGGAAATTTATCCTGTACTTGGCTCTGCTATACGTTTTTTGGATTTATCAGTTTATTCTATTTATCTTTGGCATGAATTGGAACAGAGGGGGTCTGTGATCTGAAGTTTCCTTGGGTGGCTCTTACTAGCTACTGCACATCATGTCAGGGGCTGATCTGGTTTAGTTAAAATCCATTATATCACAATGTATGTATGTCAAGTGATTATCCTGTACACCTTAAACTTATACAGTGCTATATGTCAATTATACCTCAGTAAGACTGACACTGACCCCCCCCCCCCCCCACCAACAAAGCTCTCTAGGAGGTTAAATGAGATAATACACTAAAAATCATATAAATAGGTACCTGGTAAATAATTTTAAGCTCTTTGTTGTTATTACCATTGTTTAGAAGAATTTAATGAGAAAGCTGGCATTGTCATTTTTAGATACTGAAATGTGATATTTAGACATGCTTGTGATGTGCTTGCCCTGAAATTAAATGGAGAGAATAGACCTCCCTAACACAGCCTCAAGTATAGTCAGGCTACCATTTTCCTCATCTCTGAAACATCCTTGATTTTTTAAATCAAAAATACAGATTTGAAGGGGTACATGCACCCTAATGTTTCTAGCAGCATTATCAACAATAGCCAAACTATGTAAAGAACCCAAGCATCCATTTACTGATGGGTGGATAAAGATGTGGTGTATATATACATACACACAATGGAGTATTACTCAGCCATAAAAAGAATAAAATCTTGCCATTTGCAATAACATGGATGGAGCTAGAGTGTATTATGCTAAGTGAAATAAGTCGGTAAGAAAAAGACAAATATTATATGATTTCACTCATATGTGGAATTTAGGAAACAAAGTAGATGAACATATGGGAAGGGGGGAAAAAAAAGGGAAGCAAACCATAACAAAGTCTCAACTATAGAGAATAAACCGAGGATTGATGGAGGGAGGTGGGTCAGAGGATGTGTTAAATGGGTGATGGGCATTAAGGAGTGCACTTGTTGTAATGAGTAGTGGGTATTATATGTAAGTGATGAATCACTAAATTCTACTCCTGAAACCAACATTACACTGTATGTTAACTAACTAGAATTTATATAAAAATTTGGAAAATACATTCTATTTTTGCAAAAAATTGTCTCATTGTTTTATAGGTCTTAGTTTTATCATTCTGGATAGATAATAAGCAAGTTGAGGCTGGGGACTTTATCTTTTATGCCTCCCTCATTCCTGTACAAATGGGACACAGTGTAGGAGTTCAGCAGTTAGTTATTGATTGGATCAATGATACAGAGTAAAATGAATGAAAATTTTCAGGTCAAAGGGGCTCTTGGGTGCTTACCCAGGTCTTCATTTCCATTGCCTGGTGCAAGAGAATTGTGGCAAGGGAGATGGTGTTGATGGGTGTCCCAAAGGTAAAGACATCAATATCAGAGTCTTTGTAGGTCTGCAGAGGAGGAAAAAACAGGCACTGTCAGATGTATCCTTGGATTCAAGGCCTTGGTTTTGACACAGTGATGATAAAGCATCAGTGAAGGCAGGTATCATGGGAGGGGAAGGAATGGGAAGATACTCAGCTGCCATCTCTGGGGAACTGACCCAAGGAACAGACAAGATGAGGAGTGAGTTAATATGGTTAAATTCTTTGGAAACATATTTGTAGCAGAAGCCATGATGGGTATTCCAGAACATTGCAGAATGGATGAACAAGAAATTTATTGAGCAACCAGCAGGCACAATGCCAACTGCTGAAGATGCTTCTGTGTACCTTCAAGGAGTCTATAGTCTACTAGGCAGGGAAAATGTAGTACAATTTAAGGTAGCAAATGATACAATGGTACCAGGTATACAAAGTACCCCAGGGGTTACAGAAGAGAATATATATCATAATCAGAGGAGTTCATCTCTTGAAAAGAGAGGAAAGGCAGACCAGGGAAAAGTGAGAACTTGATGCTGAAAAGTTCAAAAAGGTCCCAGATGGTCCGTTTGTTGAGCACATAGTAGGGGAAAAAATGAAGTAGGAAAGGTAAGCAGAGTCCTAGAGAAGGAAGGTATTATAAGCTAGGGAAATTCAAATGAAGCACAAAATCACTCGACCCATCTTGTTGCTGACTGCAAAAGGATGTGAGGCAGGGTAGACACCACAGTTTAGCACTTGACCCATATTCTGTTTTCCCTGTCCAGGAGAAATACGGATTATATCCTGCTATCTTTGTTCCCAAATTGAGATGGGGCTGGTATCCCTTGCTATCTGTATTCTTGCTTTTATTTCAGATAATGTAGTATCCTTTATTATCAGAACTTATTTCCTGAATGTGTGCGGCCTTGTCCTTGAAAGCAGAAACCTAAATATAAATCAAGGGTTGTAAATTCAAATACCTTCAATATTCAAGTAAGAAATAGTAAATGAGTGAAGAGAGCTAGGTATAAGACAAAATGGAGTGGTAGGGACTATGGCAAACTGAAGAACATGCACCCCATCTAAGCAGGGCTGTGAATCAATTCTGGATTTTTGCCACGTGGCAAAAATGACCCAGTGTAATGACAGTTTCCAGTTTTTTAAAAGGTGACAGAAATTAAGATGTTTTGGAAAAAATTCTAATTTTTCAAATACCCTGAGTTGGATATAGTCTGCAGACCACCTGTTTGGATCCTCTGTGCTGCATCATCCAGAAAGACATTACTAGTCTAGGATTCATGTTTACAGTACCAGTTGCAATCCACTCTGTGATTTGTATGATTAGAAAGGGACTATACGACTTACCAGGTAAGGAATGAAGAAACAGACAAGGCTCTGATAGAATGCATCCACTATGCAAATCCAGAAAGTCATAGAGTTATAGCACTGCCAGGAAAGAACACATCAACCACCATCAAAGCAAGCCTTTGTAAGGAATGTTCTTGTGCTATCTGGGGCAAACAATAGGGTATTTAGAATGCTTTTTATCTCAGAGGCAATAGAATGGGACCATTAAGAACACAGACCTGGGGGTGACAGACCTTAGTTCAAGTCCCAGCTCTGCCTGAACCTTATGATCTTGTGAAAGTCACTAAACTGCTTTGATAATTGCTTCTTCTTCCATAAAAAAGGATGAAAACACCAACTATCTCCTTGGGTTTCAAGAAATCTAAATGTGGTTGTGCTGTAGTACCTAGTAAGTGCTCAGTTATCAATAACTGTCATTCATTAGCACCACGCTAGTGCTAATACACAATGGGTAAGTTTAGAGATTCTAAGGTTTCTATATAGCATCTGAAAGGGAGCTCTCCATCACAGCCCAGGATCACAGATTCCCAAGAGACAGGGCTCAGTGGCTTCAGAGACCAGTGTTCTCATTTTGTGCTTCACTGCCCATGGTCTGGCTTCTCCAAATCACTAAGGGTGTCAGTGTGACCTCTGTCTTCCAGGAAACCATCCTGATGGTTTCCCAGGCCTTCTTTAGTCTACTGGCTACCAGCAAATTCTAGACCATGTATAATCTTGTGTTCTAAGCTTTGTATTCCCCAACATGAGTAGAAGCCCTTATTTATCACCCAGTGATGAGCAAACTAGCTTTTAATCCCAGGGGTTCCCAAACCAAGCCTTGAGGGTTCTGTCAAAGGCCTGGAGAAAGGGGCCAGTTGAGGGCAATGGGATCTCTCTGCATGTCCTCTCCGCATTCAACTAGGGCAGTCCCATGTTACTTAATTAAGAAATAACTAAAAAAGAAAAATACCCACTGGTCTGGTCCATCGCCCTCAACAGCAAATGCAAAACAGACCAGGAACAGGGAGTGGAGCTACTGGGTCACAAAGGAGGTAAGAGGCAGGGTAGTGACCAGAGTGTAGGACCCCTAACCCCAGGCCAGTGCTCTTTCTCTGACACCTGCAGGGAGGATTCAGAGACAGGGAGGAGTTGAGGCCCCTCCAGCTTACCTCAGAGTTTTGGCCACTCTTGTACAGCTCTGGCAATGCCAGGAGTGTTTCTGCAGAGATGTCTTTATCGAGGACTCCAAAGATGAGAGGAGGCAAGGAGGTGAAGAAGAGATTAAAGAATATCATCTGCCAATAATCGATCATGGTGGAGCCAGAGAAACCACAGAAAAACTGGTACCAGAAGAGCAGGTTGACATAACACTGCAGGCAGAAAGAGTGGCCTTGTGAGTGAGGACCCATGGGCAGTAGTCAACAACCGCTGCTTAGAAGCCTCTGGCAAGTCACTATGCTGACTTGGAGCTTCCATTTTCTCATTTGTGACATGCAGAGTTGTGTAAGCATCAGAGATAACTAATCCATAGAGCTGCTGCTGCTACTACTATTACTATTACTGCTCTTCGGGACCTGAAGGGAATTGCACCAACTTGTTAAGGTAAGTGTAATGGGGTGGTTAAGAGCACAGGTTATGGAGGCATAAAAGGCTGGTTTGGAATGATTACATCTGTTATTTACTAGCTGTGTGAGCTTGAGCAAATCACTTAACCTTTCTGAACATCATTTTGCCATCTTTCAGATGGGAATAGTAGCATCTTAGACCATGGCACAGGATATCAAAAGGCAGTAGTTACGATTAGTAGTGTGGGAAGAGTAGGGGGTGTCCCGGGGAAGGGATGATAGAAAGACCAGATCCTGGGCAGAAAGCCTGGTGGGAAGATGACTTCATGAGATTTTCCTCACAATATATTCCTAATGGTGATGCAACTCAGACAGGTGAGGAAGAATATCTTCTCCTTAACTGTTGCTTTATGGTTTCTGAAGCTGTTTTCCACTCAGGACTGCCCACCTGAGAATGCAAACTGGTGCAGCCACTCTGGAAAACAAAAAATTAAAAATAGAACTATCCTGTGATCCAGCAATTGCTCTACTAGGTATTTGTCCAAAGGACACAAAAATGCTGATTGAAAGGGGCAATGCACCCCAATGTTTATAGCAGCACTACTGACAATAGCCAAAGTATGGAAAGAGCCCAAAATGTCATCAACTTATGAATGGAAAAAGAAGATGTTATGTGTATATACGTATGTACATATGTATATATACACACACACACACACACACACACACATATACATAAAATGGAATATTGACTATCAAAAAGAAAACCTTTCTGTTTGCAACAACACGGATGGAACTAGAACATACACTAATTGAAATAAGTCAGAGAAAGACTAATACCATATGATTTCACTCCTATGTGGAATTTAAAAAACAAGACAGATGAACATAGGGGAAAGGAAGCAAAAATAAGATAAAAACAGAGAAAGAGAGACAAACTATAAGAGACTGTTAAATACAGAGAACAGAGTTGCTGGTGGAGTGTTGGGTGGGGGATGGGCTAAATGGGCAATGGGCATTAAGGAGGATACTTGTTGGGATGAGCACTGGGTATTATATGTAAGTGATGAATCACTAAATTCTATTCTTAAAATCATTATTATACTATATGTTAACTAACTTGGATTTAAATAAAAACATTTTTTTTTCATTAAAAAAAAAAAGACTGCCCACCTGAGATGGGCTGGGATCACTAGTATTGTTTACCCCCTGCGATGTGGCTTGGTGACTTGACCAAAGTCATCACTTAAGCTGCTGCTCCCAGTGCTGGGACCAGAATGTCCTGTGTGGCTGAGGCACACAGGGTAAAAAGTATAGTAAGAAATTGTTCCTTAGGTTTGTGTACAAACTATAATGCCCATAACCTAACTGCCAGACTAGTGTTATTTTGAAAAGGATGTAATAATATGGGCATGTTAATATTATTAGTGACACCAATGATTATACTGGAGCTTCTATTTGTGCCAGGTGTGTGATATATATTATAGCATATTAGTATATAGTATATTAGATGTGCAATAGACCTTATAATTTGTCCCATGTTGAAAGATTATTGCTAAAGATAGTACATATTACATTAGTGTTCTATCTCAATGATAATATTATTAGCCCCACTCTACAGATAAGGAACCTAAGGCTCTAAGATACTCAGTTACTTCCTGCCTAAGTTCAGAGCCAGAAAATCACACAACCAGCATCTGAGTTTCAAGCCTTCCTCTTTGACCATTCCTAAACTTTCTCAATCTCCTATTGGATTCTACAATAACAATGCTGACTGAGAGGCTTCTAGCCAAAGAGCTCCATCCTTTGGCTTTTCTGGTGACCAGTTGGAAGTTTTCTGGCTCTGAAAGAGATCCTGATGCCCTGAGATTTCCTGGATCTTGCATCTTTCTGTCCAAAGAAGGGAGAAGACTCAGTCTCTGTTTACTGAGCTACAGGTAGGTTTGAAATGCACTATGGGAAGACTTTGAGACTCCAGATCAACAGCAACCACTTGTGCACTGGACATGGTGGGTTTAAGAAGAACTGAAGTACTGAAGTTCCCTTGATACTATCATTCAGCAGCTGTTATGAAGCTTTGACTTTCTTTCCCCTTTGAGAATCTTGTCTCACTTCTCCCTCCTCAGCTAAATGGGAAAAATAATAACTCTTCTCTCTCTTACACATGGGTAGGTCAAGTGGCTCAGATGAGCTAAGTGACCACACCAAATGCCCTTGGCCACTTGGGGCTGGAACTGTGACTTGAGGCTGTAGTACCCTAGGATACCAGAGCTGGAAGGGACACCATCTTACAGATGAGGCCAATAATAGCAACAACAGCAAATAACAATAGCAACAAAGACACATAAAGCACATACTATATGCTAAGCTATGTTCTGACCCATTAAATCTACCTAGCAGCCCTTTGAGGTAGTGATTACTACTCTCATTTTACAATTTAGGAAACTGAGCCTCAGAGAGGGGTCAAGTCATTGGGCTGGGGGTATAGAGCTAGTAAGTAACAAAATTGGAGTTCAAATCCAGAGGTTCTGGATGCAGAATCCATCCTCATGAACTTGATGTGGGAAGTGGATGCACTTGTTAAAGTGAATTCAAGATCGGAGATCACAGTTCAGTCTCCGGCACTAATGTCCAGAATCCTTGATTCTACACTATGAGAGGCCAGTAGGATCCATTTTAAAGTGCTAGAAGTGGGGAAAGTACTAAACACAGAATGCTGTGATTGGCAGTTTCTTCCAGGGATGCCAAGGGAGGAAGTTTGCCAGTTATAGGCCATGCTCTGATAGTTGCAATGTAGATTTGGTCCTTCTGACTCTAAGCCTCAGTCTTTCCTCTCCATCAACTTCATCTCTCCAAATTCCAGCTTTTAATTTGTGCAATCTTATCTGGTGGATGCTGTGATGCTTGACCCAGTTTTCACCCAAACCTCAGACATAGGCTAAAGCCAAGGGAGGAAGAGAGCAGTAACCTGGCTGGTGTCGGAGGCTGTTTGAAGCTCTGTGTCCAAGTGTGATGATCTCATCATATGATATTTCTTGAACAATTTATGTTGAGACACAGTGCTAGAGAAGCTTGGACAGTGGACAACACACAACATGGATCAGAGTGATCTCTGCCTTCAAAGAGTTTGGCAACCACTGGAGAACAGGCTTCTTAGACCTCTAGGAGGCACTGAGTGCCATGGTAGTGAGGGCATTCAGTCTGGGGAATTTGGAGTACAGTAGAACTAGGTCCAATCCCGATTCTGTGATGTACTTAGTTATGTGACCTGGGTAACCCCTCTGGTTCTCAGCAACCAGATCTATAGAGAGATAACTGTCCCCACTTCACAGGGTTGTTAGCACCTGCTGCCATCATCATCATCTAGTTTAATCTGGACAAATGAAGCATTTATTATGTACCTCACACATGTAAGCTCATTTATGCACACAATAACCCTGTGAATTAGGTAGTATCTCCCTTTTACAGATGAAAACACTGAGACACAGAGCTTAAGTAAATTACTGAGGCCATATTGCTGCTGAGTAGCAGAGTGGGGCTGGGATTTGAACCCAGTCTTGTTCTAGCACATACTCTCTTAACCCCTGTATTACACTTATCTCTCATAGTTACATACATACATAAAGTTCTTAGCACAGTGTCTGGTATGTGGTAGGTTCCCTGTAGATGACGGTGGATGTTAATGTTAATAATGCTGTGCCAAACAGTACCAAGTTGTACTAAGTACCAAAAAAACTACAGGAATCAAGGGTGGCATGGGGGACGTTGGTGACCTGGGTGTTGGAGGACTAGCATTTACTGAACTTGTCTTACACTACACACACTGCAGTATTAAAGGGCTTTAAGCCCTAGTCAAAGCAATAAAACACTGCTTGGATATCACTTGCTCATTTTTCCATAGAAATACTCTTACTGAATTATAATTTAATATTGATTTTGGGGCGCCTGGGTGGCGCAGTCGGTTAAGCGTCCGACTTCAGCCAGGTCACGATCTCGCAGTCTGTGAGTTCGAGCCCCGCGTCAGGCTCTGGGCTGATGGCTCAGAGCCTGGAGCCTGTTTCCGATTCTGTGTCTCCCTCTCTCTCTGCCCCTCCCCCGTTCATGCTCTGTCTCTCTCTGTCCCAAAAAATAAATAAATGTTGAAAAAAAAAATTTTAATACTTAGCATCTTATCTGAAGTTCCTGGTGCAAACTACCTCTTCTCTTTCTATGGTTCTGGTCTGTACTCTTATAAATTTCTCTTGTAACTTCCCTATTGCTTTGCGTTCTTACTGTAAGTCACGTACATCTCGTTTTGGAATTAGATACAGCATATGACATAAAATTGTAAAGACTCAGGTTGTTAAGCCTCTTTTTCTTGGCAGGGAAACTGGCAAATTCTTCTTTTAGGTCATAGCTTAAATGTTATTGTCTAATTTATTTGGTCAAGAATCTCCTGGTGATATGTCCATAGCACCCTGACCTTCTTTGAGGGAGATGTGCCTAAGAAAATGTTTGTAAAACTTTAATCTCCTTCCCCTATACCAGTGCTTCTCAATCTTTAACGTTCGTACAAATCATCCAGGACTCTTACTAAAAGTGCTGATTCTGAGGTAGGAGGCCTGGGATGCAGTCTGAGGATCTGCATTTCTAATAAGCATCCAGGTGATGCAAATGTGCTGGTCCAGGAGCCACATTTTGAGAAGCAAGATTTATTAAGACGAGGAGATGACAAACTACTTCCTGGAGGCTGAATCAAGCCATAAATAAGGTTTTATTGGGACACAGCCACATGGATTCATTTGCATGCTGTCTTATAGCTGCTTTCATGTGGCCGCAGCAGAGTTGAGTAGGTACAATGGGCTATATGGCCCACAAAACTAAAAATATTATCTGGCTCTTTGCAGAATAAGCTTACTGAGCCCTGATTTAGACTGTCAGCCTCATGAGGCAGGGACCACGTCTGTCTAATTCTCTATACCCAGTGTCTGATAAGGTTCCAGACACAGCTGTTCAATGATGATTTGAATAAATGAAATAAATCTTTGCCGTTCTATTGTCCCAATACTCACCCTGGAGTTTAACACTGAAGTGTTTCCTTCCTCCGCAGGCCCTGTTAGGACCTTGTTTGCTTCCACTTCCTCTGGTTGGAATCTTTGCGCCTCTGAGGGCACCCACTGAACCTGGTGACAGCCTCACGGAGACTGGGGCCTGCGTTTTCCTCCCAAGTAGCTACAGTGCAGTAATTAATTCATTGTTCAAATTTCAGAGCATGCAGAGTTTTAATCCCCTCTGAAATTGGTTTTGGATGTGGAAGTCATAGTTCTCCACCCTCTAATTGCAATGGGGAGATAATGCCGCATCAGTATCACAATTTCGAGCACGGCATCGGGCTGGAAATAAATACCATTTAAGCTTTGAAAGCATGGCTGGCTGGAAACGTTTCCTTTTCTATTTCACAAATTTAATGCAGAGAAGAGGTTGTGCTTATTCAAAAGAACGGCTCCTTTGGAGGCAAGAAAAAAAATTAAATGGGCATTTTGAATTCTAAGTAAACAGTCTTTCATGCTCAGAGTGAGTTTCAAGTTAAATAGAGTGACTTGTTTGCATAGACTTGCTGAATATTACCATCCAGTTTATCGAATTTACATTATTTTTTGTCATGCTGTTTATTTACATACACATTGAACTTTGCACAAAAATGCTCACTCTTGAGCAAGGGCAACTGTGACATGCCTAAATCAGGACTGGGAGAGTGGAATAAGGGGACACAATGCAATTTCGTAGCTGCTACTTGGCTAATGCATTTTTCTTCTACCACCCTGCTCTTAATCCTCCCTTTTTCCTTATGCAAACAGGAATCAGATTCTATTTGCAGACTCCTGGGGATTATTCAAAGGTCCTTGAACTAGGTAATGAAAACTCAGTTCCCCTGTGCCTCCCCACCTCCCCACTTTTCAAACAAGAGCTGCTGACAGTTTTAATGCCTCAGTTGGTGTGTGCCTGCTTTGGGCCCTTATCGATAATTCAGAAATGAACTATTTTTCAGGAGAAACAATGGTATCTTCCTAGGATTGTATTTTATAGTGTTACATACTTTCCTGAGCTCTGACTCTAAAGCCTCTTAAATAATACTTCTAGGGAAGAGGGAGTCATAGTGTCTCCATATTACTGATGAGGAAACCAAGGCTCAGAGTGGTTAAGTGACTCTTCCAAGTTCACACAGCATGCTAGAGTCAGGCAAAACTAAAATCCAGATGATCTCCCCCTTTAAAACATTTTTGCTAATAGATATTTTATTTAAATATCCTGACCTCTGTGAATTCTCTGCTGGGAAGGCTGGCAAAGTTGAAGTGATACATAGAGTCTCAGGTGGAAGCTAGGAGACTGGTCTTAACCTGTACTCTCCCAAGGGATAGGCTATAGCTCTTGCATTGGGCTCTATAGGGAGAGAAAAATCTCAGATACATGTCAGGATAGTTATTCGAGTTCTTTCTTCCTTGCAGTCAGAAAATAAATCTCATTTATGGAGCCCATCTAAGAGTGATGACAATAGTAACAATAATAAAAAATAATGGCTAACTTTATAAGGTGATTACTATGTGCCAATCACTTTATATACAAGCTCCCATTTAATCCTTGTAGCAAATATACAAGAAAGGTACTCTTATCATCCCCACTTTACAGCTGGTGAAACTAAGGTGTAAGGCCATTATCAAATGTAAGAGCATAGATTTGAACCAAATAAGATTGATGCAAGAGTCTGTGCTTGTAACCACTCATACTGCCTTCTGTGTGCCAGGTGCTTTCCATACAGTATTGCTAATGCTCACAATAACTTCACACAATAGTCTTAGCCCATTTTACCAAAGAAGAAATTGAGGCTCAGAGAAATGAATTACATTGCTCAAGTTCACAGAGCTAGTAGGATACAGTCTCAGGATTCAAAAGCCAGGCCATCCTGACTTACTCCCTTATGCTAAAAAGGTTTGTCTACCACTGTGGTGGGAACTGGGTCCCTGGATGGGCCTCCCAAGGCCTGGGTGGGAGATTTCTATAGGGCTACTCACCACATTCTTGTAGAAGTAGTACACCACCATCCTGGCTAGGCGTGAGTAACACCAGTGGCCGTGCACAAGCAGCAGCTTCTTGAGGTGTCTGAAGCGGGAGATGGCAAAGTCACTGGACATGACAGCCTGAGAGGGCAGAACAGAGACATCAGCCTCTATCCACAGCTGCCAGTGAACCACAGAGACTCCCTCAAGGGCCATGCTTTGTTCTAGGTCCACAGCTGGTAGGGCTGAAAAGACCCTTTGTAATTATGTGGCATCCTTGGGTGGTTCACCCCATCCTCTCTTCTGGAAAAGCCAAACCTTACTAGAATCCAAGAAAGGCAGCTCATAAGGGACCACTGGTCTAGTCTGGCCCTTCTTCTCCTTCTGTTTATCCAATAAACAGTAACTATGGCCTAAAATGTGTTGGCACCATGCTAGAGATACGATGGCTAACGAGAGAGTAGGGGCTTCTGTGCAAGTAATTCTCAAACCTCTCAACTCCCTTGGTCACCTCCTGTGGCAGACCATTTGATCCATTCTTAGATGGAGCTGATGGTTGGATAGTTCTTCCTTTACATGGAGCTGAAATATGTCTTCTGCCCTTAGGATTGCTTGGAACAAGACATAGCTCTTAGTACTCTTTTACGAGTATAAAATTGAAATATGCCTGGTTATAAATCCTGGTGTGAGTCTTGGTCAGACTGTTTAACCTCTCCCAGACTAAGTTTCATTTGAAAAAACAAATGGAGTAATAATTCCTAACACATGGGGTTGTGATTGTTCATATTAATTGGAATATCAAGTGAGGTTCATATTAATTGGAATATCAAGTGCTGGCATATGGTAGATACTCAAAAGGTAACTGTATTCTTTCATCCTTATCAACAAACTTAGGCAGTACCTATTGTATGCACCAGAGGTGGGAATATGATTGTTAATAGTTCAGAATGATAAGGTGGGGTTTGTTTTAATGGGAGACATTAGTAGCTCAAGTTATATGCTTGTCCCAAGCTGAATTTTGACTTAGGTATGTCTATTAAACTGTACCAAACAATTTATAGGTCAATCTAGCCATCAAGACTAAAATGGCAATTGAAATGTGTTTTCAAATGTTCTTATATGTGTCACTGCTCATGGAGGGCACTATACCCTTGGATGTGGGTATAGGCTACAGGGAGGAAATATGGAGTCAGAGGAAGGCTTAGCCCTACCTGAATGGTTAGGCACTCTTTGGCTTTAGAATACAGGTATTGCCAGCTGTCTATAAAAAGCCAAACATCCTTCTATTTTTCTCTGTACCAGAGGGACAGGGCAGCAGGGGTATAGTGATGGAGGTTATGTAAGAGGAAGTAAGTTACGTAAGAAGGAAGCCCCCCCCCCCCACCCCCCAACTCTAAGATGATAATTCTGCAAAGCTCTTGGGGAGAGATTCCTCCAACACTGTGGGGAATTCCATAACTCTCCAATAAGGAGAGTTAGGGTAGAAAGGAGAAGAATGGAGGGGAACAATACCTGCAGGCCTTCCTGTCCAGATATTCCAATTCCAATGTCGGCAGCATGAATCATGCTTACATCGTTTGCTCCATCACCTGAAAGAAGAGAGGTCATGAGGTATCTTTATTGCTGGTCTAATTGCTGCATGACAATGAAAATGGTGTTACATGAGTGGCTCTAACGTGTCCCCATTTGTATATAATCAAATCCTTTTACAATGCTCTGATTAGTCCTATAGGAAAAGTCATTGCTATTTGGCCTGAGAGAGGTTTTTTCTTTTTTGACAAGAAGCTCTATTATTCAACAAATGTTTATTGTGTCTTTTTTCCTAGGCACATTAGGTATTGGGAATACAGTAGTGACTGAGACTTGAGCAGTGCTTTACAGTTTACAAAACAGGCCTTCACAAATGTTACAGTGGACTTTACTAATGACGAAATGGAGAATTTGAGCAAAGTAGAGATTTAGCAAGGGTAATACAGCTAGGGAAAATGTCCAGGAGCATTGGCACTAAGATCTTTCTGATAACTTTCCTAACTCAGTATAACTTAAAATACTGACCATATTAAGACTGCTAGAATGTCTGGACAGCTAAATCATCAAAGATTGTCAATAGCGTCCAGGGACAGGGATGGTATTCAGTTTTGTTTCTGAATATAGAAAATAGGATCGACTGGGTTTTTTTGGTTGAGGAACATTTAATCACACTGAGTTCCCATTTAATGAACTAAGTTGTTTCAGAAAATTGGAGGTTAGGGCATGGAAATACACATATACACATAGCTTCCAGCACTGTCAAATAGCTTTTTCTGTGATAATGGAAATGTGCTATATCTTTACAGTCAAAGAGGGAAACCACTAGCCCCATGTGACCATTGAAATGCAGCTGGTGAATTGTGTTTAATTTTAAATTTCCATACCTATGCAGAGCTGGGTGTCAACCATTTTGGACAGCACAGCTCTATGCAATTGAGGCTTTCCTTACAAACCTGGCTTTTTCCAGAGCTTTATCTTTCAGAATAGAGTTTAGCAAACTTTTTCTGTAAGGGGCCGGATAGTAAATATTTTAAGCTCTGTGGCCAAGAAGCAAAATTGAACAACTGTTCTTGCTGAGAGGCAGTCTTTTACACGTTTCACATTTAAAAACATAAAAATCATTCTTAGTATCCCTACAAAAACATGTAGTGGGCTGGATTCAGCCTGGTGAACTGGTTTGTGGACTACATTGCCTTTATTCTCCTCCTGGCCACACCTCTTTTTCCAGTAAGTTCTCATAATAATATGTAATTAAATTTATATTAGATACCATAGAGACTAAGGGATTGGGAGAATTTTCTTCCCTTAATTATTTGGCAATGAAATTTGTTAATATTAACAATTTTCTCACTATAAGTAGCCATTATTTTTGTAATGATTACTTTTTTTTCATGGTAGCATAACAGGACATAATTTTTATCTTCCCCATGGCAAACAAGTCTACCCTTTAACCTCTTCTGTTAGCAAACTACTGGAAGTAGAGGTGTGGAATCATGCCATTGCTTACCCTGCTGTTTTTATTTCTGCCTCTATGGCAGCAGAACCAATTTCTTACCTCAGGGAGTCAGTCCTGGGCTGTTGCCTTGTGTGTGTCTAAAGTTTTGAAGAGGGCAATTCAGGGAATAAAATTAGGATGCAGTTGCTAAAGTTTTGCTCCCTGTATCCTGTCTACCCACTCCTCCCCTCCCCTTTTTGTTTTGAACTGCTTTTACCTGAAGAATGGGAGAAAAGAACAATATATAATATAGACTTATTTGAAATGCCAGGAAGGAAAATCTCTTTCCATGTCTGTGTAGGAAGGATAGAACCTGGAACCATCTGCAGAATATCCTTAAATGAATGCAATATTTACTATGTGCTTGGAGTGTGCAGAGCATGGGATGAAATGGTATGAATGATATGGTCCCTCTGTTCAAGGAACTCATGGTCTACTGAGCAGGCCCTCACAGAAGGCAAACCAGTGCTCTGCAGCTCTGAGGGCTGTGTGCTGTGGGAGTTCTCAGAGATAAGGAAAGTTAGGTGGGATTAGAAGAAGGGGTGTTTTATAGAGGAAATAGCTTATACAAAGGCCTGGGAGTGAGAGAGATAGGACAAACCTCATGGAGAATGGAGACAGTTCCATTTGACTGGAGCATGGAGTTCAAATGTTGGGGACAGGGGTTTCTGTGGTTAAGGACATGACTGGAGGGTTAGCAGAGACTACATCATGAAGATTCCTGCAAACCAGGTTTGCTTGTTGATGTAGGTACAGTTTTTATTTCTCTTCCTTAACCATGATTAAAGTTTAGTCTCTTATGAGAAATTTTTTCATCAACCAAGAGGCTAGCATTTGTTGAGAATGTGCTTTGTGCTGGGCCTTGTATTTAGGAATGAACATATGTGAAAGGCTCAGCTTCTAAAATCTCCCCACCAGCCGTCAATACGCAGAATATCAAATCCACAAACATCTTAGGTTTATGTTATTATGCCATGTGTTAAGTATCGAAAGGGAAATGGTCTGCATCCCAGAACTGATTGGCCTGAGTGTACATTATTGAGTTATGTGAATGTTCTGAATTTGAGGCCTCTTTTGGCTTTGACCTCCATCCAAGCCCTGTTTTCCTTTGTGACCTGCTAATCCTCAGAGCTGTGAATCACTTTCTCACTCTACTTAGCCTCTGTTTCATCTCCAGCTGCCACGTATTGATTGTCACTTTGAACTCTCTCAGTCTGAGAAAATGATCCTCAGCCTGGCTGTCTCGACTTTGATATGTGACCTCCCACCTCTGGCCCAGGACTTTTGTCAGATCAGCCTTACAAGCTGCACCCACATCTCAGCATGATGGGTACCTATGGAAAGGGTCATGACGCTCAACTTGTCTCGCACCAGCTTGACTATCATACTCTTCTGGAGAGGGGTAGAACGGCAGCACAGGACAGACCGGCAATACTGAGTCAGCTCTAAAAATTTCATCTCCAGCTTTCCCTGGAAAATGGCATTCAATGTCTTCCCATTGATGACCAATCCAACTTCTGGAACTGCAGCTCTTGAGGTAGGAGGTGGTGTCTCAAAAGGTAGGCAGAGCCCAAAGAGCTTGCGGTTTGGCTTCTGTGGTCCATGAAATTGCTTCACTTCTTCCAGTGCATAGTTAAGGATGGATTCACAGGTTTCCTATAGAGTCAGAATCACAAATATGGTATTAGTAAACAACACAGAAATGTAGGTTAAAGATCTCACTTTATCTTTTAGTAAAATAGTTATGAAATTCTACCACCATAGAGATTACCCAGGAATCATTTTCTGATTCTTACATTTCTCTTTAACCTTTCAAAAAGCATCAAAGCAATATTAATTTGGAAGCAAATTAATGGCAAAATAGGAGAGACTGCTAGACAATGGGAGTGGAAATAGCTCAGCAAGATGGGGAATGATACAGGGATGGTATAAGCTAATAAATATGCATGTGATGGTAAATAATGATAATATGTCATGATAATACAGTGCTTTTTATTTCTTACAAATCATTTTGGTTCTCCTGAGGAAACTGAGTGATGAGGAAATTGAAACAGTGAAATCTTTAGTAACTTGCGCTAGCTCATCCAACTTACTAGTGGAGGCAGATCATCACTGCTTGAATTATCGCTTCCCAATTGAAAAAATACACTGCGTGTTTACCTGTTGATATGAATGTGTTGCTCATACATGTTAAAACTGACTATGAATGTGAACATTTTACTGATGTAAAGAAACTTATTTTTTCTGACATTTACCTCGAAACATAGTGAAGAATTTATTTCCTCTTTTACTTTTGATTATATCAGAGATCAAGTCAGATTTTGGTTCTAAATATATCCTTAGTACCTTATTAGATTTTGCAACATTACTTTCAAATAAAGTTGTGGCAGTCAGTATTATTGATTTTAATAGCATTGTTTTGTTCACATGATCTTTAGTTAGCAGTGTTTTTTATCCATGGCAAGGATGATGGTTTTCATTTAGTATAGTCCTAAAAAATTATTCTAAAAATAAATTTAAAAGTGTTCAAAGTGAGTCAATTTAAATGAATTCATTACATGAAAAAAAAGTACAGGTAATATGTGGATTTAAGCAAAAATTGTGAAGATTTTTCTGATATGACAGGTTTGGGGACCATTGATCTAGAAGCTTCTGAGATTATTTGGGATACTTTCTTCTGGAGTGAGCAGAACTGCAGTTAATCATTCCTGAGTCTTCCCTTAGGGGATGCTAAATTGAGTGTTGCAAGCAGTAGGGTATGCCCAGAACCTAGAGGGGTGAGAGGAAGCTGTGCCAGGGGTGGGTGGTTATGCCTGAGGCACTTATCTGGGAAAGAGATCAAGATAGTCCTTGCTGGGAGTTGGGGCCAGCATAAATTATATAAATTCCTCCAACGCAGGAGTGCAGGAAGTCACTGGAGATATGTTTCAAAATAAAATTTCTGAATTTGCTTATTTCAAAGTATGATGTAATAACCACAATAGTTACCATTCATTTAACCTTTAGTATATGCCGGGTACTGTGGTAGGCAGCCTCCAAGATGGTTCTTAATGATCCCTGCCATCCTGAGATGCATGCCCCTGTGCAATCCCTCCCCTTGGTTATGAGCCACACCTAGCAATTCCTTTCTAATGTAGAGAATTCTGCAAAAGTGATAGGATGTCACTTTCCAGATTAGCTTATAAAAAGACTTGTGGCTTCCAATTTGGCACTCTTTTCCCTCTCTCTTGGATGGCTTGCTGTGGGAGAAAGCAGCTGCCATGTTGTGAAGCAGCTCTATGGAGAGGCCCATGTGGTAAGGAAATGAAGTTTGCCAGCAATCATGTGTGTAAGCTTTGAGGATGGCCTTCTCTTCATTCCCAAACAACCCACTAGTTGGGGCCTTTAGATGAGCCCACAGACCTGACAGGTTGAATTCAGCCTTCAGAGAGACTTTGAACCAGAGGTACCCAGCTAAGCTGACCCTGGACTCCTAACCCACAGAAACTGTGGGATAATAAATGTTGGTTGTTTTCAGCCACTGAATTTTGGAGTGTGTTAAATACTGTGCTAATAAGTATTTTTCTTCTATGATCTTATTTAATCCTCCCAATAGCCTCTGAAATAAATCTTTCTAATCCCTATTTTACATATGAGGAGGGTGAAGTTTAGGGAGGTATGATATCTGGACCATATTAAGCTTTCAATATATGCTACTAATAATGACAATAATCATTTCTGTTATTGGTTTCTAATGCTCTAGTTCCTTCTAAATTCCTTGACAGACCAGCACTTCCACTGATGATGATAGTAATTCTCTCATTTTATGAAAGAGAACCCTGAGGTCTAGAGAGGTCCCATAACCTGCTTACAGCTTTAAGATACATAACAAAGAAACAGTAGCCCTAAATCAATTTATAATGAATTAGGCAGATTAAAACCCTTGGAGGAAATATCCACTGAATACATAATTATATTAAACTAAGGTTTAAATAAATCTGAGATTTGGAATGGATTTCCTGTTTTTGGCTTAACATATCCATGTACCCACCACTTTTTCTCAGGTAGAAAGACTAATCTTACAGGTTTAAAGGACTCAGAGCATGGGCTGGTCCTAACATTCAGGTACCAACAGGGTCCCAAACATCTTTGAATGATTTAACAGTGACTGAACCAAACATGAAATGTGACACGCTATTCCTTAGGAACATTGGATAATTAATTGCTAAACATCTTCAGCTTCCTATAGGAATGCACTGTATTTAACAGAAACCACAGAAGCCCACTCTATCCCCCTTGGACTGGCTGACTCACAAGTTTGCCCATGTCCTCCTCCTGGAATTACCTGAAGTGAAATGATCATTGCAAACAGAATTTCCATTGTGAGTAGGGCAGGCAGACATCAACGCTATTACAGGGATCAAGTACTCAAGCAAGCAGCAAATTACTTTCTTTCCTAAGCATAATATTAATGCCAAAGATTTCCCCAAGATTATTTTCATTTTGAAAATTCATTGGAGTTTAATATAATCAGAGCATAATCTGTGCACCTGACAAGAAAGTGATTTTTCCAATTCATCTAAAGGGCCTCAGGCACTTTTCATAGTATACACTACTGTTTAAAAAGTATGTGACGTGGATTCATTATGGAATAAAAACCAGAGTTAAATCTTCCGAACTTCTATTCTGGGTCCATATCCGTTTTAAGCAAAACCAAAAGAGGTTCCGGCACCGTCCCTGTATCCTTTTTTTGTGCTGTTCTTTCCCATGTTCCTCCCTCTTCTCCATCCTTTCTCCCATGGTGCGTCTAGGTCTCCCTTCCAGTGCCCTGCTCCCACTGCCCTTCCAGGACAATGTTTTCCTGCTTCCTTTTGGAAGCATACATCTCAATGCCTACTTCCCATATTCATCAACCAAGGTGTTAAAACTTCACTTTCTGTGGTTTGCATTGTGAAAATAGATTTTTTCTCCTAAGTATAAAACTGTATTATAACTTTGAATACCCTTCTCCAGATTTTACACAGCCCTTTCTCCAAACCCCATCCCCTGCCACCCACAACCTACTGGGGTTTAAAATTGCAGTTTTAGGACTTTGCTTCTCTCTCTCCTATCCTGTCAAAATTTACTGGTCTCATGAATCATTTCCTTCAGGTTTTATTCTGTGGCAAACCAATCTGACATACAAATTGGAGCTGCAATTTTAAACTCATAATCATTTCAATTTAGTTGGGGCTTTTTCAATGGAAGAGTTAGTCCAAAGTATAAGAAACTAACAACTGGGGTTCTGTGAGCAAACAATGTGGTATAATGAAGATAGCACTGGCCTGGCAGAGAACAGCGTTCTAGACTTAGTTCTATCAGAAACTACCAGGGTGACTCTGGGAAAGAGACTTAGTCTCAAGGGTCTTTAGTTTCCTTATTTGTAAAATGAGGAGATTGGGCCAAAGGTGAAATCTGGAAGATCAAAACTTTCTAACATGTACTACTAGATGTAATATAATCAAACTGGTCAGCCATGCATTGGGATGAGGTGGATGATTTCTGGGGACCTCTGAGCTCCAAGGTTCAGTGATATTTTAAGGGTAGGGGTGCTTCCCCTCTGTACCCAAATCCCTCCCATAACCCTATCTCTTGTTGGTCTAGGGGCTGTTCTGCACTTGGACATGTGGTCCCTACTTTGGCCTCACCTGATTTTCTGTATTAATGGAGTAAACAGTGTCAGTCTGATCTAACAATCTGCAGGAATAGGCGATATTGACTGCTGTCTCCTGCTTATCTCCAGTCAAGACCCAGAGCTGGATCCCAGCTTCCCGCAGGGCAGCAATTGTGTCTGGAACCCCTTCTTGCAGCTGGTCTTCAATCCCAGTGGCTCCTGGAGTGATCAAAGACACCAGAGCTTACATTTAGAGTGAAAAAGTAGCTGTTTAATTTCCCCAAAGCCCTATCAAGTTAGACAATGATATCTAATACCTCCAATGTTCTAGGCTGTGCTAAGCACCCAAGATACAGCAGTGAAACGGAGCTGGTCCCTCTTGCAGCTCAAAACATTATTGAAAAAGAATTTATAACTGAACTATATGAGGGGCAAAGCCCAGGATGCCAGGTGAACATATACTAGAAGACCTGAATTTCATCTAGATAGTCAGGGAAGGCCTTGCTAGGAAGTGCTATTTAAGCTCAGACCTGGAAGATAAGGCCAAGAAGTGGCAAAGGAGGAGAATTCCAGGTAGAGTGATGAGCATGTATGAAGGCTCAGAGGCCAGAGTAGACGAAGGTGAAGAAAGGGAGGCAGAATGGGGTGAAAGATGGGGCCAGGAAGGGAGGTAAGGCTGTTGGATCATGCAGAGCCTTGTCAGAGCATTAAAGGATTTGGAATTTATTTGGTAGACAAGAAAGCTATTAAAGGGAGTTAAGTTGGAGAGTGACAGGATCAGTTTTGAGTTTTAAGAAGATCATTCTAGGGAACAGAGTGGGAAGCAGGATGAGATTAGAGGTTTAGCAGAGTTGTGGAGGAGTAGCCCCTGTGGGCCTACCAGCAATGGGAGTGTAGAGAAGTAGAGAGACTGAGACCTTTGCTCTCTAACAGTTCACAGCAAAATAAGGACTCAGGTTTTTGATGATAATCTTGGAATTAAACATGCAGATTCCATAATTTTTGAATGATCTCAAGCTTTGCACCAACCCTGATGAATATATACCCAAATATCAAATAATTACTAACTGATTAGGCAAAAATCTGTACTTAAATTGAAATTCTTTTTAGACCACAGACTAATGGCTACCCACTTCACTCTGGGCAGGAGCAAGGCATTTCATTTCTTTTAACAATCCCTAGTGACAATAGGTTGGCAAAGCAGTTACACTGGATGGATACTGAAAAGACCATTTCATAGTGTGGGACTCAGTGTAAATGCAAATGCAGTATTAGTGGCAGGGCAGATTCTTGGTGGTAAGATGAAATCTCTTCCCAGTCCCAGTCCTCTCCTTCCAAAGCCACCTTGAGGGAACAAAAATGATGACTCTATCCTGATAAGTGCCTCTTTTGTATTGCAGGCCCAGATGTGCAGGTAAACAACCCCATGATAAGTGTTGCTTCAATCCTTGTCTTTCTCTCCAAGGGTTAGCCTGGAAGGTGAGATTCTGAAGCTGATTTATACTATAGGGAGGCAGAGTGAAGGAGGAGAGAGGAAAAACACATTTATTTGTGTGAAAGAAAAAATGAAACAGAGAGGTGGTGAAAGTCTTTCCCAGCAAGGGAAGCCAACAGATCTTGACAAGCACGTTCTCTTTCATGCCGAACCAGCTGAGGAGCACCTCTCACTGACTGAAACTAGAACCCTCCCCTGAAACAAAAGCAGCCTCAGGCAGGTGAGGAAGGAGTCACATGCCCTAATGGGATGACATTCTGTGGCCTCGTGTGGTGGATAGAGCTGTCTGGCCTGGCTACCCTCTGGTTTCTGTTAAAATAAGTTCTCATGGCCAGCTTTCAGAGGGGCTTTGGGAGGCAATAGGCAAAGGTCCTGGAGTCAAAACACAGGAACAAAAATAAGGCAGAAGGAGGTGGGGAACAAATGGTCTCCCCTTGCTTGCCACTCTTCCTGCCAAATCCTGTTGCTATATTTAGTATGTAAAGGCATCACCATCTTCTTTCAGCAACCCTGGGTCTGTCGCCTTGCACCCCTGCGTGGCTGAGAGCTTGGAGCAGTATGGTTTATACAGAAGAGAAACTGAAGCTCAGGGGGGTGGGGGTTGTATATAGCACAAGGCCAAGATTTGGCCCTCATCCCCAGTTCAGCATTGCCTCCCAAGATGAAAGAAGGCTTTAGCCATGTGGCCAGTGGCAGGGTGCTGTCACACGTTGCCTTTTTCAGATCTTGCTCCTGAGCTGTGAGGTAATTAACCCTGATTAAATAAAGCTTCCTCCTTCTACCTGGGTAATGCTTTTCCTCCCACAGAAACACAATACTACAGTCTTAGCTGGTCTCCCTGCTTCTCCTCTTCCCTCAGTGTATCGATCGAACTTCCATACAGCAGCAGCCAGAGTAATTTTTGTAAAGTATGAACCTGTTCTTGCTTTTACTCCCTTCTCTCTAAACTGTTAGCATATGAGTTAAGTGCCTTCATAACCTGGGTCATGCTGACCTTTCCCACCTCACATCATTTCTCCCCCTCAACTCTGTGGTCCAGTCATAGCAGACCTTGGAGTTTCTAGCCTCTTGGGTCTGTCTCACCTCTATCTCTTCATTCTGTCCCCTTCCTCTGCCTGAAAATTCTTCCTCTTTGCCTGACTAGCTCCATTGCTCGGCTCAGTTCTTACCTTCCTGCACTCTCCTTGGCCCCAGTCTAGATTGTGGTCCCATACAACCAGGCGTGTCTTCCAGCCCAACCCTCATCACACTCACTTGAAATTCCTTGTTGAATCATCCAGTTTCCTTGCTAGATTGAGCTCTGAGAAGATAGGGCCTGTGGCTCTTGTTCCCTAGTCTCAATGCCTAGCATGCACCTTGGAATATAGTAGGTGCTCAATAAGCATTTGAAAAAATGGAGAAGCAACCAAGCTCCTGGGTTTTGTCCAACAGAAAGTGTGGGAATGCTCCTGGGCATCCTCAGGAAGTGGTGTGTGGAGTCTGGGTTGGATATTGGCACCATTTGTGCCAAAGCCGGTGGAGCCNGGTCTGGAGGCATATAAGGAGTGAAACTTTTGCTTTTATTTAACACACTTCTATTATGTTTGAATGATTCATGGTAAACATGAAATCCTATGATAATTTAAAAATAAAACTAATCAACTAAAAGCTGATTTTCTTTACTTTATCTGCATTAATTGTCAGTTGCTTATTGATTAAAAATTAAAGAGAAATATTTTACATCTATCCTTTCTCCCATCCATAATCCTGGAATCTGATTATAAAAATTAATATAATGGCCCTGGAATCATAGATTCAATTTGATACTAACTAATACTTTATGATACAAGATTAAAATAGTAACCAAATAATTTAATAACTGATGTTATCAATTTGTATTAAGAGAATATTTTTTAAAGGAAAATAAGGGGAAAATATTTTCTCATACTATTTCTATATTTAAGGTTTAAAGGGATATTTGTTTGAAGGGAAATAGGTCAGAAACCAATTGTACAAAACAAAGGACTCTGTGTATAAGAAGTAAATTAAATATTGGGATAGAGTATGGGAAAACCCAGTGCCTGGTTTATCACTACTAGGCTTACAAATTTTCTGTCATTATTTTAATAAACTTGATGGATTGCATAAAGACAAGGACACACGACATTTTAACTCTATGTGTGTGTGAACGAGATAAGGGAAAGAGGAAGGAAAGGAAGACTTGGAGAAGGAGAAGGTGAGACGGAGAGAGAGACTGAACTAGCAAAAGAGACCTTGAGAGAGAATCGTCCTTACCTCTCAGAATTTACCCTCTATTCTGCTGTAAGACTAGAGAAGGTGAGCTCTCAAGAAAACATAGAACATGAAAAATGATAATAATTATCAAAAATTAAAAACCCAAGACTTCCAGTTTCTGGTACAGCATGTGAAAAGCTTGGCAGTTGCCACTCTGTCCTAACAGCAAAAAGCTAAACAAACTGAAAATCAACAATCCATCCTAGATCCATAAGAGAGGTGAGGTCACAAGGCAAACTGCTGCCCCCTAAAGTTGGCATGCCCGATAGAAAAATACAAAGAATTACAACTTACCAGAGCAGAAACTCGTGAGCTGAAACCTCCTCAGAACGAGGGTAGAGAGACCTGAACTTCAGTTGACAAATGGCTCGAGGTTCCATGTGAACAACTCTCAATGCTAAAAACCCTGGGGTGACACAGTCATGGTAGAAGGAAGACCTGCACACTCCTAGGTTCCACCTCCCAGATATATCTACTAGGTTCTTAGAGTGAATATTGGAGAAAAATCCCTTTGTGCTTCTGGCAGGGAGCAGAGAAAGGAACCATTTTGAATATGGTAGAGAATTATGCCCTTCTTAATAAGGTCTGCCCCCAGGAGAAACTAGTTAATGAGAACCTAACCTGATGGAGTTTTATCAGAGCCTAATTAACCTGAGGGGAAGGGAAATATTCAACTCCAGCTGACTCTAGTTTCCATGTGAAGGAAAGAAAATACCTAACTAGAGTCCACTCTAGACTGCCATGTAGAAGAAGGGAAATCCAGGTCCACCCAACCTAGTTATCCTTTCCCATCTAAGGGTAATGAGAATGGGGGGAACTAAGAAGCATGTGTGAACTTCACAGTCCAGAAGCACTGGTTCACTAAAAGACTGACAACTAGTTATAAGAGTAGAAAACACTTCTTCCCTTCCACCTACACCTTACCACTATATTCCTAAAGAACTTTTAGGAATGTGTCTTTTACCTGACACATCATGCCCAGCTATTGAGAAAAAATTACAAGATATACTAAAAGGCAATAAACACAGTTGGAAGAGAAAGAGCAAACATCAGAACTAGGCTCAGGTACAGCAAAGATGTTGGAATTATCAAACCATGAATTTAAAATATTTATAATTAATAAGCCAAGGGTTCTAATGGATAAAGTAGAACATTTAAGAACAGAAGGACAATATAAGCAGAGAGATGTAACATCTTTTTCATTTCTGATTTTATTTGAGTTCCCTCTCTATATTTCTTGTTAAGTCTAGTGAAAGTCTTGTCAATTTTATTTACCTTTTCAAAGAACCTGCTCTTAGTTTTATTGATCTCTATTGTCTTCTTAGTCTCTAATTTATTTTTGCTGTAATCTTTGTTATTTTCTTTCTTCTACTAATTTTTGTGGGCTTTGTTCCTCTTTTTCAAGTCCTTAAGGTGTAAGGTCAGGTTGTTTGAGACTTTTCTCATTTCTTGAGGTGGACACATTGCTATGAACCTCCCTCTGAAAGCTGCTTTTGCTGCATTCCACAAATTTTCGTATGCTATATTTCCATTTTCATTTATTTTTTAAATGTTTTTTATTTATTTTTGAGAGAGAGAGAGAGTGAGCAGGGGAGGGGCAGAGAGAGAGGGAGACACAGAACATGAAGCAGGCTCTAGGCTCTGAGCTGCCAGCACAGAGCCCGATGTGGGGCTCGAACCCACGAACCATGAGATCATGACCTGAGCCGAAGTCGGACGCCCAACCAACGGAGCCACCCAGGTGCCCCAATTTTCATTTATTTTTAATTGAAGAGAAGATAATGGAAAAGTATTCTTTTTTTTTTTTTTAATTTTTTTTTCAACGTTTATTATTTTCGGGACAGAGAGAGACAGAGCATGAACAGGGGAGGGGCAGAGAGAGAGGGAGACACAGAATCGGAAACAGGCTCCAGGCTCTGAGCCATCAGCCCAGAGCCCGACGCGGGGCTCGAACTCACGGACCGCGAGATCGTGACCTGGCTGAAGTCGGACGCTTAACCGACTGCGCCACCCAGGCGCCCCGGAAAAGTATTCTTAATTATACAGCCTTAAAGAATGGAAGAGATAGAAGGAAGCCTTCAGGTCTTCAAATCCAAACTTCCTTCCCTTAAAAAAAATGCTTCTGTAATCTTTTTAATCATCACATCTCTATTTAAGCATTTCCTGCAGCAGGGAATTCATTCCTTTATTTTTATTTTTTATTCCTGTATTTTCAGATAGACTATTCCAGAACATGGACTTGTCTTAGAGAAGAAATGGTGTCTACTTCAATCTCTGACATCAACTAGCAGAACGAATTCTAGCAAGTCATTTAAACTCTCCAGGCCTTATTTTTTTCATCCATAGGATGAGGTGGTTAGACTCAGAGGGTATTAAAGTCCTATATAGCTTTAAAGTGCTATTTGAACTTCTATGATTTTCATTTGGAGTAGAAATGTAATGTAACAGAATTAGCATGGGCTTTGGAATGAGGGAAACTGGGTATGAATATTAACTAACATTTTCTGGGTGGGTGACTTGAGAAGATCATCTGATGTCTTAGTCTGACTTCCGTATCTTTAAATTAGAATTCACAAAGCCCATTTTGGATAGTTGTTCTGAGTGTTGATTGAAATAATGCTTTTAAAGCACTCAGCTCAGCATCATACTAAGCACGTGATAGGTGTCCAACAAATGTTAATTAACTCTTCCTTTCTCTCCATTTAAAACAGGAAATCTATGGATTAAAGCGAAGCAAAAGTGAATACTTATTAGAGAAAGAATATATTTTTAAAAATAGAGTTAATGACTGGTATTAATTGGGTAAAATTTGTTCAGTGTTGTTTGGATTATTCTACTTGGATCCAGAAGGACTAGATTATGTTGGAAATTTATTTCTCCTCTCTAATTTACCATTATTACAACACAGAATGTTAAAAAATAGCATAATGATACACAAACATATTTAACACTGTTGAAATAACTTTCTATGCCCAAGATGGAGCCATTCCTGCCTGTGGGTATCACGTCAGCAAACTGAAACTTAGATAGCTTTCCTGTGCCCGGAAATGCTCCTCTTGATCAGAACTGCAGTAAGCCATCAGCCAGTCCCCAAACACTAAGCCAACCCTGGGCCTTCTCACCCCCAACAAGGTTGACCATGTGGCCCCAGCCTATCAGATATTTTCTATTTTTCTCCTTCTTCTTTATTCTTTTTCCTGTAAAAGCTTCTTGCCTTCCACCCCATTTTGCAGTTCTCTGAATGGAGACTGTTTATGAAGTATTAAATAAGTTTGTTTGTGTTACCTACACTGTCTTCTTAGTCAATTTTAACAACAGTTACTAGTAAAGAATTAGATACTTGTGGGGTGCCCAGGTGGCTCAGTCAGTTAAGCATCTGACTCTTGATTTAGGCTCAGATCACGATCTCAACTGTTTATGAGTTTGAGCCCCGCACGCCGACAGTGTAGAGCCTACTTGGGATTCTCTCTCTCTCTCTCTCTCTCTCTCCTGCCCCTGCTTGGGCTATCTCTGTCTCTCAAAATAAATAAATAAAAACTTAAAAAAATAGTTAGATACTTGTAAACACTTTGCCATGGTCTATTGAAACTATTCTTCTATCTAAGTCTGTCTTTCAAAACAGTCCTTGAGGAAGGAATCCCAATCCATCTTTCTGCCCCCACCACAGCATGGTGGCAGGCATATGGTAGGGATCATTAAATGTTTATTATTCTAAGCTAGTAAGTATTCAATACAAATTACACCTTCAAATACTTTAGGAGAAATAACTACTCCATAATGAGCCAATTGACAGCACATATAATTTATTATCTCAGATTAAGAATCTGAGGTCCCAAAAGATTATCAGACTTGTCAAAGTTCAAAAAATGCCTTCCTAACAAAAAGAAGTTTGGTGACACAGCAACCAACTGGACCACTCAGCTCTTCCTCTCCCTTCAAGGCCCTTGTAATTCAACAGAAGGTACTAAAACCAACGCAAAGAAAATAAAGGAATTCAAATGTAGGCCACACAGGGAAATAATATAGCTCTAGGTGTACTATTAATAAAGAGACATGGGGTGACTGGGTGGCTCAATGGGTTGGGCTTCCAACTTTGGTTCAGGCCATGATCTCATGGTTTGTGATTTCAGGCCCTACACTGGGCTCTGCACTGACAGTGAGAAGCATTGGAATTCTCTGTCTCCCTCTCTGCCCCTCCCCTGCTTGCACTCTCTCTCTCAAAAATAAATAAATGTTAAAAAAAAATAAAGCAGCAAAACAAGCAAAACAAAAATGCTCAGGTATAGCAGGAGAGGAATGGAACAAAGTACTTGTGATCAGTTAGTTAAAATTTTGCCAACTAAACTTAAAAAAAAATAGAGTCGAGTAAAAGAATAAAGAACCAACACTTGAGAACACATAAAAGTTGTAGCAAAAAGAACATAGAAAAAAGTGAGAGAAAGAGACTCCTATTGCTTTCTATGAAGCAAAAAAAGTATTACAGAGCAAAACGTCAAAGCTAGATTCATACCGCATGTAACTCCCTGGAAATTCTCCTCCAGAGTTATGCAGCACTATAGTGCGGATGGCATTCACCCGAGATTCCAAGCCTCTGAGATATGCTTTTGTACCCATGTCACATTTGTACATTGCTTGTCAAAATTCTTCCATGGGATAGTGATGAATGAGAATGTGGAGCTAAATATAAACAACCGTATAATACTACTCATTAAATTAAAAAAGTCACTTCAGCTCAACATTCAAAAACAAAGGAAACTAAAAAAAAAAAAAAAAAAAGAACATCTGTAAAATTAGGAACTTTGGCTGCCTTGAAGAAAAATGGCAAAAAGTATCTTTCTGTGAATTTTCATGGGATGAGGCCCTGTGTCCTTGGTGGACACCTCGCAAAATTAATTCCTTCATAACCAATCTTTAAATCCTCACTGAGAAAGAAAGACATTTCTAATCATTAGAAAAGGGGAAATAAACATGGGAAGTAGTAAGTTTGGGGGTAATTACCACTCTTTCATATTAAAAGATTTCAAGATTATCCAGATGTTTGTACAGTTCCCCAGAGAAAATTGGAGACCATTTCCTGCCAGGATGGAATGAATTATATAGTGTATGTGCAACATTTATTCTGTCATAAAAAAAAAAAAATCCCACAAGTTTATTCCATAACAATGAAACTTTGTTAATTCTTGGAAGATAGGAAAAGCCACCTGGGGCCTTTTATAGTTAATTTATTTCACACAGAAGACTCCATTCACAGTTTACCTGATTCTCTGTAATGCCCTCTTGTGCCCCTCAGGGCAACTTTATCTTGATGGGACTTCAGTTTACCTAATCCAACCAGTCTGCATGGATAGACTGAGCGGAGGGTTGGATTCAGATGCGAATTGGAGCCTGACATTTGAACACTGTGGTAAAATCAGGAAGAAAATAAATGACATACAAGGCATGAAACTCAAATATCACTCCAAGAAGCCCTGTGCTTTAAAGAAGTTTAGAGGGTGATGGGTATTGAGGAGGGCACCTGTTGGGATGAGCACTGGGTGTTGTATGGAAACCAATTTGGCAATAAATTTCATACATTAAAAATAAAATAAAATAAAATAAAATAAAATAAAACACATGACTATTTAAAAAAATAAAGAAGTTTAGAAAATAGTTATTTTGCAAGCTTGTCTTCATATTGGTTTTAAAATGCTGCTTCCAACAATGTATATTGAATAGATTTAAAAGCCAACATGTGACCCTTTTTTTCCTCATCACCTCATTAGACTTTAATGAGGTGATGAAAGGAGAGAAAGATTGTCCCACACTTCAGGCAGAGTCAGTTCTTGAAGAGCCCTGTACAGAGTAAGAATTGAAATTTGAAGAGAAGGGTGACATTAAGGAAGCATGAGCTGCATATTCCTATGGAAAGTGTGAAATTTGCCCAGATTTATCACAATTGAGATTCTTTTTTACATTTATAGAAAACATTTCATAGCTTACTCATTATAGTTTTCAAAATCTATTCTCATGATTTATGTAGTCTGATTTATGTAATGATGCAATAAAATAATCAGAAAAGGTAATGTTAGAACAAAGATAGCATTAACATCCATGTAAATTTGTGGAGTCTGTCTCAGGCAAATGAAGTGGCTTGCTTATGCTCAGCTAGCACACGGTCTGAGGCCTGGCAGAGGTGGGTTTACTCTCCACTATTTAGAGAAAGGTTCTATACATAGCTGCATTTCCTGAAATTCTCTAAGTGATAGCTTGTACATCGTAGTATTTGACCCAATGTATGGTGAAAAAGTGATGAGACTGAGAGATCTGGCCCACGTAAGGGGAGAGAACTTCCACGAGAGAGAGAGCAGGTGGCTCAGGTGGGGTGAAGGGTCGGGTAAGGGTGCAAGTGGGAATAACAGCTACAAACCAGTTAACAACTGCACCGTTTGTTAAGTTCTTATTGTGAGTGTGGACTGGGTTTGTTTGTGTCTTTCTGTCTTGCTGTTTAAATAGTTATGATATTTAGTGTTTTTAGTGCTTGTAAGAGTGCTATGAAATAAGCATATTACTACCTTCGTGTTAAAGATGAGGGAAACAGGTAAATGGGTGGCTCTGAATCTCTTGGGCAGTCTCTCCAGTGTGAAACCTAGGCTCTTCATCCTGAGTCCTGGGGTTTTCCTCAAAGAGATTTGCTGAAGTGGAGTGAAAGATAGGAAATGGGAGACTAGAGAGAGAAAATTATAGACATGCCTACAAGCAAGCCCATTATATCCACTCTCCATTAGCATCATTTCTGCCCCCATACTATTAGCATGTTTCCCACATGTATTCCACCTTGAAATCTAATGGGAATGCAGAAAGTGTAAGAAAGATATGAACAGAAGTGTGTCCAATTCACAAATGGGAATTGGAGAGAAAAGGAAGAAAGCCGGAAATGACTGAAGACTTTTCCCATGTTAATGATGAAGTAGAAAGGATTAAAAGAAAAGATTCTGATCTCTTGGCTGCCATTAGCTCACTTGACAGCAGCGAATGCTTAACTTCAGTTTCTGTCACCTTTAAAACAAATGGAAACAATATCCTTTACATCCCCAAATAATATAAATAAGCTTTGACATTAGACAAATTATATTAATGACATTTCGTAAATGCTATCTCATAATTACACCAAATAAGCTCAGTGCCTTCAGTACGTAAATCCACATGTGAAGTGGGAAAAAAAAAAAAGGAGTAGTGTGTGTAGAGCCAACTGAAATCATGAAAATATGAAAAGTTTTAATCTATATTTTTGTTGTTCCCAGAAAACAAAAAGTAAACCAAAACATTCAGGGGTTTGCCAGATGTGGACCCACTTCACGAAACGGTAGCTTCTAAATATAGTGCATTGAAGTTAAACATTTTCAGATTGGGTAAAATGATAGAATGCTTCCACCAGCATTTAGCCCCATGAATCTTAATTTCCCATGGAGTTTGCTTTCAAAACCTTCCAATCCCTCTTATTCTACCTCTGGGTGCTCCCAGCCCTCCTCTGATTCAGGAGGAATCATAACATTGGGCAGTGGAGGCAAATTGGGACCAAAATTCAGGGAATCCAACCCGACATGAATAAAGTATGATGCTATCATGTCAGCACAAATCCAGTTACAATATTATTGAAATATGAAGATACTTTTTGCATATTTATGGAATCAAGAAATACACAACATCATGCTAGTTTTATTTTTATTACTTCTTATTTGGAATTCCAAGATCTGAAACCATCAATGCGAATATTAATTTATATGCTAACTTTAAAACAGACCTCTAGAATATATTTATAGATTAAAAAATGGTTTTCTAAGAAACCATCAGTCATAGGAAAAGGTAATAATATTTTGTTCATTATTTCAGTGCTCTTTCTCCTAGAAATGCATGGTAGATTTGGTACTCTTTGTTTGCTGTGTAGATTACAAGGTTAAATAACATTTTTAACCAAATATAGCTTTGGGATAACTATGTAGTACTATATGATCATATATTACATCAGTGAATTTTTTATTTATTCTATTGGTTCCCTAAAATCAAAAGATATGTATGACTGATTAAAGATATATAAAAATATTATATCTTTAATTTAATTTTATTTATTTATTTTTATTTATTTATTAAAAATTTTTTAATAAATTACTTATTGGGGGAGACAGAGAGACAGAGTGCAAGCAGGGGAGGAACACAGAGAGAGAGACACACACACAGAATCCAAAGAGGGCTCCAGGCTCCGAGCTGTTAGCACAGAGCCTGACGTGGAGCTCGAACCCACAAAGCATGGGATCATGACCTGGGCTGAAGTCGGACACTTAACTGACTGAGCCACCCAGGTACCCCTAATTTTAAGTTATTTAAAAAGAAATACACTACAGGACATAAATCAATATTGTCACTGTACTAGTTGATATATAAAACTACTTATTCACTGTCTATGATGCCATAAAATCCCTGAGATATTACTCATGTTACTCATTGGAAGTTGGTTTCATGTGACCGAATACTTTACAGGATGGAAATTCATACATAGTTTCCTTGGTAGCCATTCTCACAGATTTAATCATGGTGACTCATTTTGGCACTGTGTGGCTATAATAAGTAATTCCATGGGAATCCTAATGTAATTCAGGAATAATTAAAGTTCACTAAGCAGAAAAAGATTCTGGCAACATCACAATGCAGAAGTTAGTTGTCCATCATGGTTTTAAAAAAATATATGATGTGAAAATGTGGAGAAAGCATGTGTGGAAGGCCTTGGAATGAGAAGGACAAAGGGAACAGGTTTGTCTTACATCTCTTTTCAGAAGTTTTATTAGTGATTTCCACACTGAAGAGTAATAGTGGTAACAGCTACCATTATTGGCCACTTATGTGCCTAGGTGTTTTACATAATAGTCTTACTGAATTTTGGGAGCAACCGTGAGACAAAAGTATTATAGTGCTCATTTTACAAAGATAGAGAAATAGTGCTTAGAGAAGTTAATCAACTTGTCCATGATCCCACTCAGTGAGAAGTTGACATTCAAAACCAGGTTTTCTGAATCCAAAATCTTCCTCTGTCCCAAGGAGCTACACTTCCACTGATTACCACAACTTCCTAGTGTACATCTCATCCTCATTCAGAAAACTCTACGCTTCTATTACTTTTGGGACATTTCTTCATGAATGTTGAACAGCTGGTGGTGGGAAACCTCTGATTGCTCTTATTCAGAAATGGTTACAAGGATATTGACCATTTACCCTGAAAATCAGATCTGTCTTGATCGACCAGATCAACAGCCTGACTAGGGTATGATTTCAGAAGAACCAAAAGACTCTTCTGTCAAAAAAACATGCTCACAGACTTGCCCACCAAAGCTGAACCATTATCCTACTTCATTTCTTCACTTCTTACTAAAAATACATTTTTAAAAATTTTTTATTTTATTTTATTTATTTTTTTGCAGTGTTTCATGGGTAGAGGAAAATAGGAGAGGAACGTAGGCTGGAGGCTGAGGATTGGAGCTGTGGAGATTTGGAGAGGTAGGATCAGTTCTCCAGGCCTGATTTATTAATTGTAAATCATTAGAGGGTAGAAACCATGTCTTAGTCTGTCTCTCCAGCTTCTAACCCAGTGCCTGGCACATTGCTTTGGTCCCATTACTATTCACTAGGTTGGTTAAGAGGGATATTCAGGTCTTTTTTGAACAGAAAAGAGAAAGAAAGAAGAGAGAGAAAGAGAATCTGAAAATCCTGAACACTTGGGTTAGGGGTAAGAATCAGCTAGTAAGATTTTCAGGATGGGGGAGGATAAAAGAGATTTGATTAATGAGTGAGAGTAAAGTCATTAATATCCTACCTAAGACATATAGAAAGCACTCACAAATAATGACTATTTTTAAAATCTTAATCCTCATCTCATCTCCATGATGTAGGTATTATTATTTCCACTAAACACATTAACTAATGCTCAGGGAGAATGATTAACTTTCCCAAGGTCACATAACTAATACATAATCATGTTTGTTTGTTTTTGTTTTTTTCCCTGGGACCTTCACTAGCATACTACTATATTGATTATTTGAAAAAGACAAACTTCAAAGACCTCACGATAGGGAAAGGCCTGGTTTTGTAGTCCCCTGAGCTCTGGGTTATCAGACCCATTCATTCACGTAGGTTTATTTATGGTAGAAGTTACTGACAATAAATTTCAAATTTAGAAATAAACTTGATTTTGCATGTTACTATCACCTGGCTGTAAATTCTCCTTACATTTCTCTACCACATGCCAGGCAGAAAGAGACTTAGACATTTGCAGGAAGCTGTGTCATTACCAGTCCCATGTTACATGAATTTTCTTCTTGCTCACCAAGGTATCGGCTGCTCCTTTGCTTTCTTTGAGGCAGTTCAGTTTAATTTTTCATTGTGACAGGTTTTTGTCTCCAATTCTTTATTTAGAGCATGGTTCTCAAAACTTTTTCATTCTGTAATCCTTTTGAGGGTTTCCACAACCCTCAAGCATACCTTGAACCACTTTGCTATCAAAATAAAAGTTTGGAGGAATAATTCAGCTGTTGGGAGGGGAAGCTGGTAACTGTCTCTACTTTGCTTGACACTGTATGAGAGAGGAAAGTGCTGGGGAGAAGGTGGGCAGTGCGCGGAATGCAGGGTGGGCAGGATACTGGGCCTTATGGTTCCAGTAAAAGAGAAGAAAGGGGTTGAAGCAGAAGATATTTTGTTGCAAATCTAAAACTGCCCTTGCTTAACAGATGTTAGAGAGGTTGCAACTCTGATTCCCTGATTCCCTTGGAATAGCCCTGGGGAAAGGACATCCTCTTTGGGAAGTATTGATTTGAAAACAAGCAGCTTTTTCTCCTTTTGTCTCCATCCGCTGCCCTCCTCAAAACCCCTCCCTTTCCCTGTTTTCCCTTCTCCCCTTCTAACTCTGGCCTCTTTTCCTCCTCCTCAGTCACCTCCTCCTATTTAGAGACATCCAGTGATTTGATTTATTTTCCTTGGGTTTTTCAAGGGGTCTCACTCATGACCCCACCAACTCCTAGGGCGAACTTTGCCCTCTGACCCAGAAAGCCTCAATCCCCAATTCAGCTTTTGTCTTTCCTACCAAATATAGATGAGTGATACTGGGTATTCTCTCTCTCTCTCTCTCTCTCTCTTGCTTTCTTTTTGGTGTGCAAAATTTAGCTCGCAGCAAATCTGAGCTGGCTCTCTTTTTCACTGGCTCTCTTTATTCGTACCTGCTTTTCTTGAATTGATCAAGTTGCAGCTGTTTTTCTCTAACTTCCCCTTCAGTTTCAGCGAAAATAAACTACTTCCTGACTTCAGCGCCTGGCCATCTAGTGATGTTATCCTGACTGAGTAGCTTGACTACAGAGTTAGAGGAAGTGAACTTTCAGCATTGTTTGCCTATTGAGTAACATTTGTTTTTTCCTTTGGTACAAAGACCTTGTTCGGCTTTTGAGGGCATGAAGCTTATGTTTTGTCCCCATGTAAAGATCATGTGTGGTCACTGAAGGTTCAACTGCCACCAAGACTACACATGTTTGCAGCTGGCCCTTTGCCACTCGTTCATTCCAGCATCCTCCATGATGTCTGGTTCTCATCTGGTCCTTCCTAAGGCCATTTGCTTTGTGATAAATCACTGTGATTCCTGTCATCGCTTACTCTACGATTCCCTATTCTAGCTGCAGCTACAATCTCATGCTCAGTGACAAATCAACATTACATCAGTTTGACTGTCTTTTTGTCTTTGTACAGTTTGAAACTTCTTCCTGCTTTTTTCAAAACTCCATGGACTTCCCACTCTCTAGGCTTCTATCTATTTAGATTGACTTCTTAAATATCTCATTTTCTGGGGTCTTTTGGGCGGCTCAGTTTGTTGAGCATCCGTCTTTGACTCAGGTCATGATCTCACGGTCCGTGGGTTTGAGCCCCATGTCAGAGCTCAGAGCCTGGAGCCTGCTTTGGATTCTCTGTCTCCGTCTCTCTCTGCCCCTCCCCTGCTTGTGCTCTCTATCTCTCTCAAAAATAAACAATTTAAAAAATAAAACGAAATATTCTCATTTTCTGTACCATCTTTTCCCCCTCTCCTTGTACAGCTCAAGCTTACTATGTCTCTTGGTTGTCCATGGAGGCAGTCTATCTTCCTTTTCCCTCTTGAGAACAAGACTCAAGTTGTTTCCTCTTCCCAACACTTACCTTTGATCTTTCTGGGATAAGAGAATGTGTAATGTGAGAAACTTCTTATTCCTTGCTCCACAAGTCATGTTTTTCCTTCCTCTTCCTTTCTCTCATGTCTCATTTTCTCCCTTCTTCCTTCAAAATAATTCTGTCTAGTGTTTTCTGTCCTTAGATGTGCACATTAATCTTAAAATATAATCTAACACCCAAATGTAGTTCATCTTATGTCACATTCAATTTTAAAATCTAAATTTTTAGCAACAAGTATCAAGTGTCTAAATACAAAACTCTAAATCAGCCTTAAAAAGTAAGGATACATTTTACCATCTTACAAATTATTTCCACTCATTTTCCACTCACTGAGTTATCCTTAAAAATGATCAATATGCCAAGATTCTAGCTGACTTGTTTGGCATAAACCATTATCTGGGTGGATGGATGATATTTTCTCTCAAATCAAACCAATACATTATCAAGTGAACCTGAATGTTCTTTATCAGATTGGTTTAGATATAGAATGTACAAATCACTCATTTCCCTTTTTATTCCTGGGATGGTGCAGATTCTTGTTTCTGCTCTTAGAATATTACACCGAATGTGGTGTTTACTATGTCACCACAGAGGCTTTTCCTGCCAAGGGTAGTTTATAGGGACTTACTGATGTCCCTACAACATTTGAAGAGATAGCAGAAACAGTGGAGGTTGAATATGCTAATAGACATTTTTGGATCAAAACTGTTTGCATTTCCCCAGGATAGCTGGCTTTAAAATACACAAAAGAATAAGCTCTAAATTACTGCAGGGTTTGTCAACCTCCCTAACAGGTTTTTTCTCTTTTGTTCTGAATTCACTTTAATGTGGACTTAATCATTTCTCAAAGCAATAATCACCGTTAGGAAAGAAGCGGGGAAAAGTGGAAAAGAGCTGAGGTTTGAAGTCAAGTTGAAGAGATCATTCCTTATCTGTATCTGCAGGAATGACATCACCTCTCTGTCATCATTTTCTCATAGGTAAAATGGGGATAGTAATTCTTAACTTTCCATCAGGGTTATGGGATCGAAGATACCATGTGAAAACACCTAACATTGTCTGGGAAGTAAAAGGTGTGAATCAAATATTACATTATTGTATTGACTTGTACTATTTGTTTTATTCATGAACTGATACCTACATCAAATTTACAGGTTTAGGCACAGGTAGATGGAGTAGCACATCCTCGATATGATTTCTGGAATACTGGAAATCTCCAGAAAATACTCAGAAGCCACTTCCTGACATTCTGACCTGTTGTCTCTATCTCCTCCCCTCAATGTGTTCTTTCTTTACCTTAAAGTTTGGTTCACCATTGAAATATAAACACCACTAAGAAGATTAATCCTTTGTCTTATCAATGGTTACCTTTCAATGTGAGTAGAGTTGTCACAGACATTTTCAGTGGAATTTGATTAGGACTAAAGTAAAGACAAAGAGCAGTTTAAGACACTGGGATTCTTGGGCCTGAGGGTTTAGAAAAGAGTACATGGAGGGGGATTAAACAGCAGCCTTGAAGGATATATAGGTAAAAGAATGCTCTGAGGTGCCTCCTACAATCTAGCCACTGAGCTAGGGTGCCAACCCCAGTTGCCTATCAGAATCACCCTAAAGCTTTTAAAAATACCAATGCCCAGGCCCAGAACCTTGGAGATGAGGATTTAATCATTTGGGAAAGGCATCTTGGTGTTTAAGAACTCCTCAGATAATTCAAATGCTTACTTGAATTGAAAACCACGGAATTGGAACAAATAGGGGCACTGGAAACATTTTTGTCTAGTCCTTCCTAACCTAGCCACAGGTTTTGATTGAATTAACTGCTTAAAACCCAACGTCTTTAAAAAGGATTTGTTTGTTATTGGTTTAATTATTTTTAAGGCCACGCTTAAAAAAAAAATGTGAGGCCGTAGTATTTATTGACTCAATCTCATCATTTTGTTAAAGAGCATACAGTTTGAATAACTAAGAGATTCTAGGATCAGTTCAGCAATCATCCATGCTAGGTAAAGAATTTTGCATTGCTTTTATCCTTAGAGTTTTTGAATTTAATAAGCAAGGTTCTTGTTCTTCTCAAATGAAGAGAATTATGATAGAATCTTTAAGAAATTCCTAAAATAACTAATTCAATTAACTAACTTGTTTGTTGCTTTATAATGTATAATGCAACTTTATGTATCACAATGATTAGGTATGTATTATTAATTATTATTATTATCATCATCATCATCATTTTTATCACTTGCAGAAGAGTAAACAAAGGGTTAGAGATTCTGACTTGCCCAGTTATGTGAAGATTTAAAGGCAGAGGTAGAACTTGACTCAGGTGTTGATGTTAAAATTTGCATCCATTCCAAAAGTTTATTATTTTGAAGTTCATTTTGTGTTTCTAGATCTTTAGCAATACCTTGGTAATTTTTTTGTCTTCAATGATTTTCTCTGTAATAGCTAGGGATATCAAGGATTATGTGGCATAGAAATCCCAAAACTGTAGTGTTAGGTTTTTGTTTTTGTTTTTTTCTTTTTTGTCTTTTTCATTTTAGAATATCAGAAATCAGAGTGTGCTAGCAAAAAAGTGACCCTAAGTCCTGATTCAGTCTGGGACGGTCTTTGCTTATGCTTTTGTCCTGGATTAGTTAGTAATTGTGCCCCCTTCTCTCTCCAAAGGTTCTCAATTAGGATGATAAATTATATGATCACCCTACCTAATGAGCATGCATCAAGCTTCCTCTCTTTGTTTTGCAGAATTAAGTTATTTATTTGGTCGAGTTTTCCTTCAACGAGTGGTCAGCAGCTTTCATAGTTCCTTGACCCCCCTGTCATGTTTTACTTAGAGCTTCACTGAAATTTGAATATGTAGTGCATATAGAATCATGGTGATGATAATGATAATAGTAACTTGCATTACTAATCATTGATTTGTCTAAGCACCAAGTTACGGGCTTTACATCCATTATCTCATTTAACACTTATAAAACCTTGTGGAGTAGGAACTAGTGCTGTCTTCATTTAACACAGGAGCAAACTGAAGTTCAGAGATGCTAAGTTGCTCTAGGTTCAGGGCTGACTGACAATCAGGACTTTAACCCATGTGTGACTTCAAAGTCTGAACTCTAAATCCATACACTAAAATTCATGGCCCTCTTACCCATTCTACAAGAACCATCTTCTTATTCAGCTAGAAAGCAAATATTCTTATCCCTGATTATTTGCTAGATGTAATAGGGCATAAAGGAGTGTAAGAAAAGTAAAGCGTTATACTCAACATGCTGTTGGAAACTTTAAATCTCCATATACAGTTGTGTCTATAGCGGCAGGAATATCTGTAAAGAATATAAATATTTTTGCTTAAAATCTCAATCTTTTGTCTAGTGTAGACTAAATATGAGGAAGATTGATGACTCTTCATCTGTATGTTTTGAGGTAGCCTACACCATTTAAAGTCAGCAACTTGGTCAGCAATTTTATAACTTATAATGTTGTGAGTTAATTGAAGCTAGACCTAACTTTGATTATTCACATGCACTTGCTATAAGAAAGGGACCAAAGGACTAGTCTAAACAAATGGTGCTCAGCATGGGTAGCCAAATATTTGTCACGAGGTTTAATCATTGTAAGTTCACACATATACAACAGAGAGATGAAATTTTCTCCAAATTAGTTTCTATTGAGGAGAAATGCTAGGAAATGGTAGAAGTTCAAACAATGGAAATGGGGTGGTGGCGGAATTTCTGAAATTCTATCTTAGTAGTACCTGCACATGAAGAAGAAAATCAAAATAGTGTGACCAAGTCAATATTGTAAATCCAAGTAGAGTTATTTAGGGCCCAGGCTGATGGACCCTTATTGGATATTAGGAATTTAGGAATTACTGAATGTGAACCTTGCCCGTAGAGAGGCCAGAGTAGTAGTGAATAGGAAAGACAAATTCAAATAAATGTGTTATTGACTATTTTGAAAAGTTTGAGGTAGTATTTGGAGGGTAGGGAGTTGAGAAAGCTTTCTGAATGTGTAAGACTAAACAACAACTACAAAGATGAAGGGCATTTTCTTTGCAGACTGAGGGAATATGGCCGTACTGGAGAGCAAAAAAGCGCTATTAATGTGTCAGTGGCCAAAAGAAGGTGGCTTTTGGGTCTGTGCAGGGGGTTAGCCTCCTGGTGGCAGTGTAGTGGTTGGAGAGCACACAGATAGGCAGTCTCGATAGTAAAATATTTGAGGCCAGCACTGAAGGCTAAGTACTGAAGCCGGAAATGGCAGTGGCAATATCCATATGGTGAATGTGAAACATTCCTGTTGTAGACATTGAAGATTCTGAAGGCATTGGAAGAAAATCTGAAGGTATAACTTGAACAGACCTAGATCAAAAGATTTTATAGAGGGCGCTACAGAGGGAGAATGTAGAAGAAGAATGAGTATGAAAGTGCCTGAGATTAGGAACAAAGTGGATGTATAGCCTTTATGAAAGTTAGCACAAATCTAACTCTTCTTTTTACAGAGATGAAATAGAAAGCAGATTTTCTTCTATTCAGCCAAACTAAACACTAATAAAATTGGCCTACATGAATGCAGAAATAAATCATCCCAAACATGATTAATGTGCACACGTAACGGAGTTTCTGAAAGCAGGTACAAAGTATATTTTTTCCACCATCACATAAACTCTATAACATTTCCATAATTTGAGGTTTCAAGAATAAGAAAAAAAAAAACCACAGCTCTAAATGTTGACTTCTCTTAAGAGCAGTCATTATAAATATTTGGCAAGAAAAACAATTTTGGAAAGATTAGTTGAAAGTGAAAAAAAGGGGACTTCTGAAATTTCTTTATTTTTTAAAATTATAATTAAAACTTTTTTTAGAGTGGTTTAAGATTCACAGCAAAAGGAAGGCACACAAATTTCCCTATTGTACCTTTTGACCTCATATGTTCATAGCCTCCCCCTTATCAACATTCCCCACCAGAGTGGTATATTTGTTACAATTGATGAACCTATACTGACATATAGATTCATGGATTACAATAAAGATTCATAGATTACACTAAGTTTCACTCTTAAGGTATGTTTTATGGCTTTGGAAAGATGTATAATGGGTTGTATCCACCATTATAGTATTATACAGAGTGGCTTCACTTTTCTAAAAATCCTCTATGTTCCATTTGTTCATCCCTCTCCCTCACTCCCAAACAATGATATTTTTATTATCTGCAGTTTTTGGTTTTCCAGAATGGAAATATGGTTGAAATTCTATGGTATATAACCTTTTTGGACTGGCTTTTTTCAATTGGCAATATGCATTTATTTATGTTTCTTTTTGTCTTTTAATGGCTTGATAGCTCATTTCTTTTTAGCACTAAATCATATTCCATTGTCTTGGGTGCCTGGGTGATTCAGTTGGTTAAGCATCCAACTGTTAATTTTGGCTCAAGTCGTGATCTCAGGGTTGTGGGATCAAGCCCCATGCTGGGCTCTGTGCTGAGCAGGGAGCCTGCTTAAGATTTTCTCTCTCTGAAGATGGAGCAGATAGAACCAGGAAGGGGAAAAACTGAGCTGTGAAAATCAAACCCACTTTTCACAACACACACACACTATTTTTAACCCCAACAGAGGTGCTGCTGAATGCACCAGGGATCTGAGCTACTGAATAAGGAGTTCGGTGGAAGACCCCTTAGGGAGCCTTTCAGCCAAAGCCACTAATTTTCCTAAGAAAGCTGAGGTTGGTGAGGCCAAGTCACTTAAAAAAAAAATCACACCATCAGTTAATGCCAAAAAAGGAAATAAATTTAGTTCTCCTACCTCTCAAAAAAAAAAAAAAAAAAAAGATTTTCTCTCTCCCTCTCCCTTTGTTTACTCTCCTGCTCACTAACTCTCTCTGAAAAAAAAATATATATATATATATAATATCCATTGTCTGGATGTACCACAGTTTATTAATCCATTCACTTACTGAAGGACATCTTGGTTGCTCCCAAGTTTTGGCAATTATGAATGAAACTGCTATAAACGTCTATGTGCAGGTTTTTGGGTGGACGTTAGTTTTCAGCTTCTCCGAATAAATACCAAAGAGCCTGATTGCTGGATCATATGATAAAAATATTTTTAGTTTATAAGAAATGGCCAAACTGTCTTCCAAAGTGGCTGCACCATTTTGCATTCCCACCTATAATGAATGAGAGTTCCTTTTGCTCCACACCCTCACCAGCATTTGTTGTCAGTATTCTGGATTTTGGGTATTCTGATAGCTACCTCATTGTTGCTTGAATTTGCCTGTCCCCGATGACATGCTCTGCGGAGCATCTTTCCAGGTGCTTGTTTGCTCTCTGTATATCTGTTCTTTGATGAGATGTCCATTAAAGTCTTTGGCCTATTTTTAAATTGTGTTTTTACTTTCTTACTGTGAGTTTTTAAAAGTTTTTCTTCCTTTTTTATATTTTGGATAACAGTCCTTTATCAGATGTGTCTTGCAAATATTTCCTCCTAGACTGTGCATTTTCGTATTCTTTTGACATGGCAAGAACAGAGGTGTTCAATTTTAATGAAGTCTACCTTATCAATTAATTCCGTCATAGATTGTTTCTTTGGTGTTCTATCTAGAAAAGCCACTACCATATCCAAGGTCATCTAGATTTTCTCCTATGTTATCTTCTAGAATTTTTATAATTTTGCATTTTACATTAATGTGATCCTATGTGAGTTAATTTTTCTGAAGGGTGTACAGTCTGTGTTGAGATTCACTCTTTGCCTGTGGATGTCCAACTGTTCCAGTGTCATTTGTTGAAAAGACTAACTTTACTCCATTGTATTGTCTTTGCTGCTGTGCCAAAAATCAAGTAACTATCTTCATGTGGGTCTATTTCTTGGCTCTCTATTCTGTTACTTTTCTTTACCATTAGAATTTAGTAAGCTTATAAAAGTTTAAAATGTATATTCATTAAAAAAAAAAAAAACTACAGTGTTTTCTTCTGTATATAAAAGGCCAAGTTAATAGTTACAATGCTAATAAAAAGCTTATAGGTGTGAATAGTAACTCTCCTGGAAGGCTGCTAAGATATTAGAACACGTATCCACCAAAAGAGATCCAACAGAAGATGATTTCAAATTGTGGTGTTCTCTCAACACTTATGGTCTTTCTTCTCTCACTTCCATTCCCAGCTTTGTTCCTTTCCTGAGGTAGGAATGGTTCCCAAGACCTTTACTTAAATGTCCTTACACCCTACTCAAAGTATGGACCCTCTCTGACTTCCTGTTCCTTCTTTCTGTCTTCAACAGAAATTGCCAGCTCATTTCTCTTTCTCTGGGGGCTTTATGTTCTTCCCTTTGGAGATGCTAATGAATGAATAGCTTCATTGTACGTGCAGCTAATATTGATGTTCTGTCCAGTTCCCCTTCAATCCTTTGTTCCTAATTTGGGGGCGCTCCTGGCTTTGTGCATTTTGGCTGTCAATAGCCAGTGTCCGTTACTTCAGGAACTTCTTTACCCACAAGAATCTAGGGATTTAATCCTTCTGAAGTAGCATTTAAAGAACAGCTAAAGAGTGTAAGATTATGAAAGCCCAAATTTGTCATTTGGGGTCAGAGACAATACTGAGGTGAGGCAAGCCTAATTTTTAAGGTTTCCCTGTTGAATCAGGCTAGAGCATATTGGGCCTCCTCTCTGTTCCTCTTTTGCACCCCCTACCCCCTTACTGATATGCCCTGGAAATGTATACATCTCTTCCACCTGAATCCTCGTTAGAGTCTGCTTCTGGCATATCTGACCAAAGATGGTATATAACCTGCTTTAGAATTGTTTATATTTTAACAGTGATTATTGAAGACATGATGCTTTAGCTCAAGGGACTTACTTTCTAATGATGGAATAGCATGTCCATGTAAGGCAGGGGTGTGTTCATGTGCTTGTAAATAATGCCCTTAAACTCTGTAGGTTACCACCTAATTGTCTAGGCATAAGGCAAACTTTAGTTATAGGTATGGACTAAATTGCATCTTTAATTCTAGGTTCCTGTTTTCCTCATCTATAAAATGGGAGAAATCTCTCAATAACTTCTTCATGTGTCATGAAAGCTTAATAAGATAATGAAATTATGTAGAACTTAGCCTGTGCTTAAGATAGTAATCATTCATTAGCATTTGCTAATTTCTTATGAAGCAAATCATTCATTAGCATTTGCTAATTTCTTATGAAGGCTCTTATAAAGCCTTAGACAGGCTAAAATTAAAAACTTTAAATTAAATTATACTGAAATGTATTTAAATTATTGCTTACCACTTTATTAAAGTATGACTTTGAGTAAATACTTTACCTTCTCTAAATATCTCAGCTACCATTGTCTATAGAATGAAAGTCGTCACATTAGGGAAATTCAGTTTGAAATAGACTGACGAGTAGAATTATAAGTAGCAGATTTGTAATAAAATATAAATTAATTTTGTTTAAAGATAGAGGTCTTGAAATTAATGGTTCACAAAATACAGTAATTGTTAGTGGTAAATCACAATGTATATTTTGTGATACTGCTTTTAAAATCAAGGGCTACTAGTTAAATATTAGAAGCATTTAGTTTACCTTTTATTGGGCTTCTCTCTTAGAACAATTGTTTAGCTTTATTAATAAGGACATTAATGAGAATAAGTTTATTCATTTGATCTCAGTGTGGGCCAGTGAGCTTTGCTCTCTTTCATGATCACAGACTGACTCTTAATCCTTGCCAGTCATTATGTGGATTTGTAATGCTCAAAATGAGAACACTAATGAAACTGGTCAGTATGAACACACTGGTACAAATCCCAAAAGGCCATTTATATGTATGTATATGTATATATGTACATACATAATATAGCACATCAGATTAGGGCCAAAGGATCCAAGAGGATTAGGCAAAGCTGAGGGTGTTAGTATAGGTATGAAATTCACTATAAACTCACTGTAAAGTCATGACAATGACTGAGGAAGATACTCAAGGTGCACTATAGCTCTAAATGAGAAGATTCACTTTCTGAATGGAAGGGTGACATAATTTTTATTTTATCTCTTTGGGCCTTAGTTCTACATTTATAAAATAAGAGAAATAATACCTTTTATTCATATATTAAATTACATCATTTGTTTAAAGAGAAATGAGGAAAAAATCTTTTGGGTTCTTCAGAAGAAAGGCCCAATATTCAGCTAAGTGGGTCTATTATTTTTATGACTTTCTTCAGAAAACCCTTAATATATGTTAATTATAAGAATAAGGAAAGTATATTTTGTTGTGAGATAGCACATCACAGAGATAATCAAAGTTTATTTGAAAGTTGCCAAACATGGCTAAAAAAGAGCCATATGAGTTTTTGGTGCCTAAGTTGAGACCTAGAAGAACTCAAAGGACCATTCTAGTGGCACAGTTCACTCTTCTATTTTTCTGTGGTTTCAAACACACATGGAATTCCATGTCACAAGTGGCATTAATTAGGTCCTTCTTTTGTAAATTATTGTTTTCTTCTACCTACCTCCTTCTAATTAAATTAGTTTCTGATCTTGATCGTTGGCCTTTTCTATTGGTTCTTTCATCTACAATTTATGACTGCTATGTTCTGAAGCTTTATCAAACCAAAATGATCTATTTGCTAGTAACTAGGAGATTATCTTTATTTTTAGAAATTTTCCACTGTCAGATTTGCCTCATGTATCTCTTCAGTGTGCAATGTTACGTGCTAGAGGGTACTGATACTATGGGAAATTTAAAATTTTATTTTCCTAAATACATTTGATAAGAATAAGGTCATAAAGAGTTAGATAACAGGTTTATTGGTCTTTTGAACTTTCCGAAATTATGGGCACCAGAAACTGGAAAAAATCAAACACTGGTCGATATTGTTCTTGGTCAGGCCAAGAAGCCCAAAATGGAGCAAATATGTCAGATGAAGTAAAGGGATTGACAGTTCACATGCTGCAGAATTCTTTTTACTCTTTCTTCCTCATGTAAGTGACACTTGTTAATGACTAAATTTTGTAGGAGAATATTCAGCTGAATCTGGCCTCTAGATATCTGCCATTTTCAGATGGTTGACTTTATGCTGGCCATGGCCATAGCCCTGAGAGAGACCATTTTGGTTGATAAATCTAGTGGTTTTCTCCACTGCTTACTTCTTTCTAGAAACAAGTTGGCTTGTGAAGCATTGCCAGTGGTCTAGATAGAATTGTGAACAATGAGAAACCTTAGCAGAATACAGAAAGAAAAAAAAATATGTCTTGTTTCTATTCTCTGTTTCTAGATTAAAGTGGGTTTTTTTTTTATTTTTAAAAAAATGTTTTTTCCAACGTTTATTTATTTTTGGGACAGAGAGAGAGAGAGCATGAACAGGGGAGGGGCAGAGAGAGAAGGAGACACAGAATCGGAAACAGGCTCCAGGCTCTGAGTCATCAGCCCAGAGCCCGACGCGGGGCTCGAACTCACGGACCGCGAGATCGTGACCTGGCTGAAGTCGGACGCTTAACCGACTGCGCCACCCAGGCGCCCCTAAAGTGGGTTTTTTTTAAGAATTTTAATTTAGAGATAGAAACATACTTTCTTAGTTTAGTGGGTTTCACTGGACACAGCAGCAACCACAATTGCCAAGTAGCTGGAAGAAATGGTTTCTCAAATAGAAGGAAATGTTATTAATTCCCAAGATAGAAGTGTGGTAAATTCAATGGGATTAGTTTGTAAATTTGACTTGGTAATGAACCACTAAGGAAAAAAAAATGACAGAAATTTCCCCTAAATCAATAGCTAACATTGGATATTTGAAATGCCATGACACTTTCTCAAAATATTTTAAGTAGATGGTGGAAATAATAGTTAATTATATCATAGGACCTGACAAAGAGAACTACAACTATTGGGTCTTGAAAATATGGACTTAGAACATAAATTCAGGAAATAGTCCTGATAAATGTTGGGAAATAATGACCTTTTGTATTTGATTTGGAGATCTTTGATATTACAGAGGAAAATACAAGAATCCTGGTGTATAGTCCATATTTTGCCAGTCCAAGTCGTATTTCTCATCTTCAGTACCTGGTAACCAGGAAAGGGAAATCTCATTTCATAATGAGAAGGAAAATAAAAGTAAGTTTAGAGGGGAACAGGATAAGAGCCACTAGGAAAAGAAATAAGCATGAGAGATAATTTGTAACATTAAACCAACAGGGCTGCATAGAGAGAATTATGAGAGTGGGGAAAGTATCTGTCAGTGCATATTTGGGGATATTTAGTACTTGAACTTAATAAAACAATGATCAAGATAAATTTTAGTGAAATAAAAATGTTAAACTATAAACTTACCTATAAAATACACTTAGAAATGTCACTGAGGTTTTGTGGTATGAAACTGAGATAACAGACTATATTATAGTTGGAAAGCTAAGACATGTATACATACATACATATATATGTCTTATTATATGTATATCATGTGATACATGTATATATATGTATATATCACCTTTCCCATTTTTTATACATATCCAATTCTCCCACCCTACATCTATTTTTCTTTTTAAATTCATATTATCAATGAAATATATCATCTGGTATTGAGGGCTCTTTGGTACTATACTACCTTCTTTGTAGAGCTGAGAGAAAAATGTAGCCTCTGTCCTCATGGTAGACAAACGGATATACAATGGTAATTTTTCTTGTGGATCATCTTATTGATGATGACAGCTAAAAGTTCCTGCCTTTGTTTAATTTTTTGAAATATGTATATCATTGCCATTCAGTTACATAAGAGGAGTTGTAGAGGCGATGGAATTGAAGCTGCACTTTACAGCAAGAAGGAAAACTCCATGGGAAACACTGTGTCCTCAGCATAGCTTTGATAGAAGCATAGACCTGGGAGTAGAAGCAGGGCAAGTGATCTACATAGACCTGGAGGAAAAAGTGAAGCTCTCAGGCAATGCATAGATCACTGCCAATTTACACTCTTTTTTTTTTTTAATGTTTATTTATTTTTTTGAGAGAGAGACAGAGGAGTGTGAGCAGGGGAGGGGCAGAGAGAGAGAGGAGACACAGAATCCAAAGCAGGCTCTAGGCTCCATGCTGTCAGCACAGAGTCGGATGCGGGGCTCGAACTCACAAGCTGTGAGATCCTGACCTGAGCAGAAGTCAGATGCTTAACTGACTGAGCCAACCAGGCACCCCCAATTTACACTCTTAAAGCATTTTAATACAAGCGAGTATTTGATTTCAAAGGCTCAGGGAACACTTCCACTTTGGTCCTTTGCCCATTTAGCAGTTTAGGATTACCATTTGTGTACTAGCTAGATTGTGAGGTTGAAAGTTTCTATTATATTTTACTTTTATAGTGGTTGCTAAGGTAAATGTCTAATAAGCAATCACAGATCAGTTATGGGTGCCTTTTTAATATTAATGTGGTTGTGTGCAGCTCTTCTAATAACAAAACATATGCAGAAGATTTCAAAATTAGTTTCATTACTTCATTAAAGTTTTTACAGTGCTTTCCTTTGATACAACTCACTGAATGAAAGAAAAGGAGAAGCTGCCTTCAATTCCTTTTCCCATGTCTTCTTTGTCTAGTTCTTCTAAGCTATTGCATATATATAAGAAATATATATGTGTGATATATATATATATATACATATATGTATAGCTTAGTTTCTTTCAGTTGAACTACATTAAATTAAGGGGTTACTTTGCCCTAGATTAAAATAACAAAAATGAACAAGTGAACTTTTGGGATTTTCTATTCCCATGCCCAACCCTTTTTTTCTAATAACAAAGGATGGCATTTCTCTTGAACATGTTAGTGTGTTTTTCTCTAAGTTGTTGCCCCTTCTTTCCCACAGTCAGCCACTTTGGCTGGAGCTTATTTACTGTGGTCAATTACTGAGTGATTTACATATTCACTTTACATTTTTTTGTTAATGCAGTCTATTTCTTTCTTTCTTTTTTTACTGAAGTGTAATTGATATAAATATCCTATTAGTTTCAGGCATATATCATAGTGAATTGATATTTTTATACATTTAGAAATGATCTCCATGATCAGTCTAGTTACCATCTGTCCCCATATAAAGTTATTACAATACTATTGACTATATTCCCTCTGCTGTACATAATATCCCCATGACATTTATTTTATAACTGTAAGTTTGTACCTCTTAATCCCCTTACTGATTTTGTCTGTCTCCCTCTTCCTCCCCAATCTGGTAACCAACAGTTTGTTTCTGGTATCTATGTGTCTGTTTCTGTTTTGTTTTGTTTGTTTTGTTTTTTAAATTCCACATATAAGTGAAATCATGTGTTATTTGTCTTTCTCTATCTGACTTAATTCACTTAGCATAATACCCTCTAGGTCCATCCATGTTGCTACAAATAATAAGATTTCATTCTTTTTTTGGCTGAGTAATATTCTGGTGCATGTGTGTATGTGTATACACCCTCTTTTTTTATCCATTCATCTATCAATGGACATTTAGGCTACTTCCATATCTTGGCTATTGTAAGTAATGCCACAATGAACACAAGGGTTCTTATACCTCTTCAGATTAGTGTTTTACTTTCTTCAAATAAATACTCAGAAGTGGTATTGTGTGATAGTAAAGTAGTTCTATTTTTAACTTTTTGGGGAACCTTCATAATTTTCCAAATTGGCTGCACCAATTTACATTCACAGCAACAGTTTTCTTCACAACCTCACCAACATTTGCTACTTTTTTGTCTTTTTGATAATATCCAATCTGACCAGTATGAGGAGATATCTCATTGTGGTTTTTATTTACATTTCCCTGATGAATAGTAATGTTGAGTGTTTTTTCATGTGTCTGTTGATCATTTCTATGTATTCTTTGGAAAAGAGTGCAGTCCTCTGCCAATTTTTAAATTGGGTTGTTTGGGTTTTCTTTTACATTAGGTTATATGAATTCCTTATATATTTTGGATATTAACCCCTTTTTGGAATTCTGATTTTCAAATATTTCCTCTAGTTAAGTAGGTTGTATTTTCATTTTATTTGGTTTCTTTTGCTGTGCAAATGCCTTTATGTTTAGTATAATACTATTTATTTATTTTTGCTTTTGTTGTCCTTGCCTGAAGAGATTGGTTCAAAAAATATTGCTAAGACCAATGTCAAAAAGCTTATTCCCCATTTTTTTTAGGAGATTCATGGTTTCAGGTGTTATATAAGTCTTTAATCCATTTGGAATTGATTTCTGTATATTAGAGAAGAGAATGATCCAGCTTCATTCTTTTGCATGTAGCTGTCCAGTTTCTGCAACACCATTTGTTGAAGAGACTGTCTTTCCCTCATTATATATTCTTGCCTCCTTTGTCATAGATCAATTGATCATATGTGCATGGGTTTATTTCTGGGCTACCTATTCTATTCCATTGATCTATTTGTCTGTTTTTATGACAGTACTGTATTGTTTTGATTATCATACCTTTGTAGTATAGTTTGAAATCAGGGACCATGATATCCCCAGCTCTGTTCTTTCTCAAGATTTCTTTGGCTATTGTGGGTCTTTTGTGGTTCCATACAAATTTTAGGATTATTTTTTTCTAGTTCTGTGAAAAATGCCATCAGTATTTTGATGAGGATTGAGTTTAATCTGTAGGTTATTTTGGATAGAATAATATTTTAACAGTATTAATTCTTACAATCCATAAACATGGCATATCTTTCAATTTATTTCTATTGTCTTCAATTTCTTTCATCATGTTTTATAGTTTTCAAAGTACAGGTCCCCCATCATTAAATTTATTCCTAGGTATTTTATTCTTTCTGTATCAATTATAAATGGGACTATTTTTTAAGAAAAATTTTTAAAGTTTATTTATTTTTTAAGAGAGAGAGAGAGAAGAGAGACAGAATGAGTGCACACAAGTGGGGAGGGGCAGAGACAAGGAGAGACAGAATCCCAAGCAGACTCCACACCATCAATGCAGAGCCCAATGCAGGGCTCAACTCACGAACTGCAAGGTCATGGCCAAGATCAAGACTTGGACACTTAACTGACTGAGCCATCCAGGTGCCAGTGGGATTATTTTCTTAATTTCTTTTTCTGATAGCTCATTATTAGTGTATGGAAATGCAACTGATTTCTGTATGTTAATTCTGTATCCTGCAAGTTTACTGAGTTTGTTTGTTTGTTTGTTTGTTTATTTATTTTTTACTTGTAATAGTTTTTTTGGTGAAGTGTTTAGGTTTTTCTATATATGGTATCATGTTATTTGCAAAGTGACAGTTATTTCTTCCTTTCCAGTTTGGATGACTTGTATTTCTTTTACTTGCCTAATTCTCTGGCTGGGATTTCCAATACTATGTTGACAAAAGTGGCAAGAGTGGGGTATCATTGTCTTGTTCTTGACCTTAGAAAAAAAGCTTTCAGTTTGTTGCCATTGGCTATCATGTTGGCTCTGGATTTGTTATACATGGCTTTTATTACGCTGTGGTACACTAGGCTGGTTTAGTGATGATAAACTCCTTTAACCTTTATTCATGTGGGAAACTTTATCTCTTCTTCAATTCCTTTTTTTAAGTTTATTTATTTATTTGAGAAAGAGATAGAGAGAAAGTGAGAGAGGGAGGATCAGAGAGGGAGAGACAGAATCCCAAATGGACTCTGTGCTGTCAGTACAGAGCCTGCCATGGGGCTCTAACTCACAAACCATGAGATAATAATCTGAGCTGAGATTAAAAGTCGGATGCTTAACCAGCTGAGTCACCCAGGTGTCCCTTTCTTTAAATTCTGAATGATAACCTTGCCAGATAGAGTAGTATCAGTTGTAGTTTTTTTCCTTTCAGCACCTCAAATATATCATGCCACTCCCTTTGGCCTACAGAATTTCTGCTGGGAAATCAGTTGAGAGCCTTATGGGGTTTCTCTGGTATGCAACCAGTGCTTTTATTTTGCTTCTTTTAAGGTTCTCTTTTTATCTTTATGTTTTGACATTTTAATTGCTCTGTGTATTAGTGTGGACCTCTTTGGGTTCACCTTGTTTGGGACTCTCTGTGCTTCTTTGACCTGGATGTCCATTTCCTTCTCCAGTTCAGGGAAATTTCAGCTGTTATTTTTCAAATGGGTTTCCTGTCCCTTTCTCTTTCTTCTTCTGGCACCCCTATAATACAAATGTTAGTATGCTCAATGTTGGTCTTGAGGTCCCTTAACCTATCCTCATTTTTTAATTCATTTTTTACTTTTTGCTCTTCAGCTTAGGTACTCCCCATTACTCTGTCTACCAGATCACTGATCCTTTATTCTGCATCCTCTAATCTGCTATTGATTCCCTCCAGATTTCATTTCAGTTATTATATTCTTTGGTTCTGATTGGTTCTTTTTTTACATATCCTATCTCTTTGTTGAAGTTGTTACTGAGTTCATTCACTCTTCTCTCAAGTTCAGTGAGTATCTTTATGACTATTACTTTGAACTCTTTCAGTTACTTCTTTTTCTAAAGTTGTTATATTCTTTCATTTGGACCACAGTCCTCTTTCTCTTCATTTTGTTTGACTTCCAACGTTTGGTTTTATGAATTACACAAGTCAGCTACCTCTTCTGTCTTAAAGGAGTGGCCTTGTATAGGAAGTACCCTATGTAGACTATGTGTGCCTGCAGGTTTTGGTTAGCTGGCTGGAGTTGGAGAGGTTGTGGGCCAGGCGTCCCTGAGCACTCTGCACCAGGGACATCCTGATGAGATGGATGGATCTGGGTGAGTACGGGCTTGGTGATAGTGAGGTGCTCTGTAGCAGGGTCACCCAGGTGGGATGGATGGTGCTTGCACAGCCATACTCCAGAGAACTCCATGCAGGGGGCATTCTGGTGGGATGGCTAGAGATGGATTGGGCATGGTCTGGGGTGTCCCAGTGTGCTTTACACCTGGGCTACCTTAGCAAAATAGCTAAAGCTGTAGTGGGTGAAGACTGTGTGTCTCCTTGTGTGTGCCATGCCAAGAGAGCCATGGAGGGACAGCTAGAGTTGAGACAGTCACATGTGTGGGCGGGTGGTAGGGAGCTGGTATGGGCTAGAGCCCAGGGCTTGCTGAGGTAGCAAGCTGCCTAAAGTGCCTAGCCCTTGCTCCTGTTTGTGCTATCAAGGTAGAGGAGAAATGTAAATAATAGCGTTCTCTAGCCCTATGACCCTGTAGAAAGTTTTGGCAGTTTCCTCACTGTTAGGTGGATGCTCTAGGGTTGGCAAATGGGTTTTGTTCACTTATGATCTAGTTTCCCTTTTAACTGCTGGGTTATTTTGTTTGTTTTTTGCTATGTTCCAGGTCATGTGAATCTGTATGTGGACCACTCAATGCTATCCCTTCCCACTGAAGTTTGTAGAGTCATGGGTGGGCTTCCTATTGCTACTGTGTCTCCATCTCTCCTGCTGCTCTCTCTGTGGTCACTCTATCCTTTGTTGTGCAAAAGCTGTTCAATGGACCCTGAGTTCTTCTTCAGGAGGATTTATGCTACATGTAGATTTAGTGTGTCTGTGGGAGGAGATGAGTTCATGGTATTTCTATGCTGCCATTTTGGACCTGCCCTCAATACCTAAATTTTGTAAGCTAAGAAATGACCTACCTATGCTATGAGTCAATAGTGGGCTAGGGTTTTAAGGTTTTTTTCAGGACCTTCACCAAGTCTGCCATACCTTGTTATGGTAGTTTCCAGGGTACTAGGCATGGACTATACACTTTAATATATTAGTTCATTTAATCTTTAAAATACACCTGAGATAGATTCTATAATTATCACCATCTTGCAGATGAGAAAACTAAAACACAGAGAGACTAAATACCTCAAAGTAATTGAGAAAGTAAACAGCAGAGCTAGGTTTTGAATTCAGGCATTCTGAATCCAGACACTGCCCTTAAATACTTTAAGGGATAAAGCATATTAGGGACAGATGATCCTGGGCATTTTCTCTCTCACCATTTTTTAAATAGTTTTCAAGAATAGGAGTGGGCTTCCAAAGTGACTTTGTGAAGCCCTGAGGACATCCCATGGATAAGTGTTGATGTAGGATATTAGCCTAAGGAGTTAATTTGTTCCTGGGTCACTGGAATATACAAGAAGTGATTTAAGGCATAAGCGCATGACCATGGAAAACCTTGAGCAGAATTCTTTTCCCAAGTGTGCATTGCTTCTCTGAGTACAGACATCCATGGTTAAAAATTGGGATGAGATAATTTGAGGATAGTAATACAATCTTACTTCATGGAAACAATATATTGGTGTTGTCACGTGTTTAAGGTATAACTAACTTCTTGAAAGTTATATAAGATATTTTATGGGACATATGAAAACATACTAACATTTTGAGGGACTAATTGAATGTGTATGAGTGTGTATAAATATGAATAATTACTATATTATGATTTATTAAAAAGAAAAATACTTAGAGAAGTAGGATAATGCCTAACTTTTGCAAGTGAATTTCACATTATCTCACCTAATCTTGTTTACAGACAAGGAAGCTAAACCTTATAGAGATTAAGTAACTTCCCCAAGGTCACAAATATGATAAGGACAGAACTGGATTTGAAATCAAGTTTGTCTGACACCAAAGTCCTTGATCTTTAAATATCACTCTGTGTGTGGTGTGTGTGTGTGTGTGTGTGTGTATTTGAGAGGTAGAAAGAGTGTGCTGAGTAGAATAGAATAAAATGGTTTCCTTTTGTAGTTCTAGTAAGAGCTGAGTGGTACCACTTCTATACATACATTCTAGAGGTCATTTAGTTAGCAAATGTTATTAAGAATATGTTTTATTGAGATTATGTGCAAGATTCTGCTAAAAACATTACAGGATATAAAGAACCAATGGTCAGCTCTACCTTGTTCCACTTGTGGTTGGAAACGTTCAACTCTGTATCACCTATTGATTTCTTGTTCAAAGTTTCCTTCCTGCTTTTTCTTTGAATATCAGCTCATTTAATTACATCAAAGCCATTTTCTTCTTCCAAGTCCCAGTGATAGTAGGCTTATACCAAAGAGCTCTCAGTGGGGACCAAATGGTAGAGGAAAAGGTAAGAAACATTAAAAACATAGCAAAAGGCATGGTTACTGATATTATGGGAATGACAGACGTGAAAGGGGCTTTAAGGGCAAAAAAGAAAGCCTCCTTATTCCCAGACACCTTTGTGTCTGGGTGATTGCAAAGATGCTGAATCATTCTTGAGGAGACAAACATTAATATTATACACAATGCACTAAGAAAATACTGCTGCTATTAGGACTAATGGTCAAAATACTGATTACAGCTCTGGTCAAAGTGCCTTCACATAGGAAGAAGAGATTATCAGGCCTCCAATAAGATCATTGCTATAAAATATTTTTCTAGGGAAGGTGAATTTCTATTGATATTTATTTTGATATAGCTATGAGGTTTAGGGCTTATCCTGTTGCCTTACAGTATAACCCAGCTAGCTATAGGTGAACATAGGGTTGGATTCCAAAATTTCTCCCTTATTACTTGGGGCATCCACCAGAAGAGCCACATAGTTACATATTACTGAATGCCTTTCTTGGAAAAGGAAGTGCCAACTTTTCCTACTCCTCTCCATACACATACCACAGCCTTATTTAGTTCAAGAGTGCTTAATCAGGGAATGACTAAATTGGGAGTACAGTACTCCTCCCACCCCTTATCTGCAGTGCCCCTTCAGTTTCAGTTGCCTGTAGTCAATGGTATTTCAGAAGCAGATGATCCTCCTTCTGACATAATATCAGTAGCCTAACACTACGTCACTATGCCTAAGTCATTCACCTCACTACATCTCATCACATAGTCATTTTATCATCTCACATCATCATGGAAAGGTGAGTCCACTACAATAAGATATTTCGAGAGAGAAACCAGATTCACATACCTATTATATACAGTATATTATTATACTGTTGCATTTTATTATTGTTAATTTCCTACTGTGCCTAATTTATAAGTTAAACTTTATCATAGGTATGCATATACAGGAAAAACATAGTATATATAGGGTTTGGTACTATCCTCCATGTCAAACATTCACTGGGGGGGGGGTCTTAGAACATAATCCCTGGGGATAAGGGAGGACTACTGTAATAAGTCATAATCAGTGTGATAGGGCAGTGATGAGTAAACACTGAGTGTTCAATAAATCTCAATAGCCAGTCAATAAAAATAGGAGGGACAGTAATTAAGATGGATCGCCCCTTGGAAGAGGTAATCTGAGAGGGAGGAAAGGGTGATAGAGGGTTATGCTGCCCCAGGAGTCAGCAAAGCCCTCATATTCCTTTGGAATTCCTCATGAAACTTAGACCTCCCTTTATAAGAAATGCCATGACATTAAGCAAATGCACACCTCAGGTATGGCAAATTGTAGTGATTGCCCAGATTAAGGATGAAAGATTCAGAGTGGCTTAAAGAGAAAGAAGTGGCAAGGTTGCCAGGAAAGCCTTAAAATTCTTGAGAATGTAGCATAACGAATGAATTAAGAACGAATGTATGAAGAAATGAAGACTAAGAATCAGAAGGCTTGTGTCTTTCTCAGTGAAGCTTGGGCTCCACATCTAACTTCATTTTCCTTATCTGTAACAGGAGGGGTGTAGGCTAGAGTAGTGCCAAGGTTCCTTCCTGCTTTAAAGACTCATGGTTCTGAACTCAGGTCATTTCAGAATCTTCACAGAATTGACACATATCTTGATCCCCAGTGAAATGCTAGTTTGGTTGCCTGACCACAGCATCTCCCTGCCTATTCTAAAACCACTTCTCAAGGAGCATGGTATTGTCTGGCAGTATCATTTCTTTTTAAAGATGTTCTTTGAGGGTGACTTTATATTTTGATATAATTTCAAGCTTATGAAAAGGATTTCCAATGATAGTTTTCCCAGATTCACCAATTATTTGCATTTTGTTCATTTGCTTAATTATTCTCTGCATGTGTATGTGTTTTTTTATCACTATATACTTATAGACAGAAAACCATTTGAGAGTATATTTTAAATATTGTCACCCTTGATCCTTAGTTTACTGAATATTTCCTAAAACACAGGCATTTTCCGACATAGCCATAGTCCAATTAACAAAATCAGAATGTTTAGCATTGATTATATATAAGTTAACACACAGTCCATATGGAATTTTAATTAATTATGTCAATAATGTCCTTTATAGATATTTTTCCTTGTCCAGGATCCAATCCAGAACGACTTATTGCATTTAGTTGTAATGTCTCTTTAAATATGGAATGGCTCCTCAACCTTCTTTTACCTTTCTTGATCTTAAAATTTTGAAGAGTACAGGTAACTTGCACTCAAAAGTGTCTTTCAACTTCAGTTTGTGTGATGTTTACTTATACATAGATTCAGGTTATGCATTTTAGGGAGGTAGTTGTATCACTGAAGTTGTATTGTGTCCTTCTCAGTGTATCATTTCATTCGGTATGTGATACTGGTTTATCCCAATATTGATAATGCTAATTGATCATTTGATTAAGCTTCTAGCTTTCTCTACTGTAATGTTTTGTTTTTTCCCTTTATAATAAAATTTTAATTCACATTATAAGCTTCTAATCACATATACTTTAGCATGTTAGATATTTCTACTCCATTGTTTCACTTTTTTTGTGCTAATATTGTTATGATTTCCTGCTGTCAAGTTTACTTATTCTTTTCATTGATGTTTCCAATCTGATGATAAGCTGATCTATGGGTTTTTCATCTCAGATACAATATATTTCATTTTAGCAATTTCGTTTGACTTTTCTTTTATAATAGTTTATATGTGTATGCTAAAATTACCTATCTGTTTATTTATGTTATAAACCTTTTCCAATATATTATTTTAACAAAGTTATTTTAAAGTCCCTGCCTTATTTTAACCTCTTGGCCATCTCTGAGTCTGCTTGTATTCCCTTTACATTTTTTTCTTCATGTGTTTTATAGTTTTTGATGTGTGCATTGTATGTACTAAAATAACAACAACAGCAACAACAATAAGAACAACCCAAACCAAACAAACAAGCAAAAGACACAGTAGAGACTGTGAAGTAAATAATGAGTAAATATGTTTCTACTCAGGAAAGGGAGCACCCTTTTTTCCGTCAGAAGTCCATCTAAACCATAGTTGAGCTATTGTTTTAATTAGATTTAGTACACCATTAGGTTAGTGAATCAGGGGTGAGCCAGTACTTACCTTTGGCAGAGTAAGAACTCTGTACAAACAATATCCAACTTTTAAATCAATTGGAATCTCATTCTGTCTTATAAACTGGCTCCCAGCTTTTTATGTTGTTAAGGAGTTCCCTTTGCTATCATGTTTTGCCTCCTGGCTTTCTGTGTTTCAAGAGATCTCTTTCTACTTTCCTGTCTTGCCCTTATCTTTGGAGTACTGAGAAGTGTAGTCAGTGAATGTTCAGCATACCTGTAAGGGTTTTAGCATGGTATGTCTAACAGGGCAGAAGAGCTGAAAGAGACTCTCAGGTTCTGGGCACCTGCTCCTCAGTGTTGTCTCTCTTAACTCTTCTGTTATTCCTCCTGCTTTGGAAAGCCTCAGAAGTATGTAATGAGGGTCTTCAGTGCCTTGGAGGGTCTCTCTCAGTTCTCCTCTCCTACTCTCAGCATTCAGCAAGTGCCTGTGTTTTAGGGGTTCTGTCTCAGATCTCTTGTTCTGCTCATAATCTTTTGCATAAGCATTTAGTGAGGCCTATGGGAAAGATCTGATGAGTAGGTATAGATTCTCTTTGTGCATAGCACTTCTCAGAATTCTGAACATCATACCAATTGCCATTTTAGTCTTTAAAATGTTTAGAGTTCAGTTAGTTTCTCCTGAAACCCATTAATGGTAGTTTCTTCCTATTTCCACTTTCCTACAAAAGATAAGAAAAGTTGTAGGACATTTTTTTTCTATAAGAGTCTAGTGACTTTCTAGATTTTGGTTAATTTTGGCTTATTTCATCCTCAGCTATCTGATGAGTTTACCAAAAAATCTATGGCTTTGTAGGTTATTTGGCTTGTTTTTGATATTAGGGTGAAAGTAGAAGCTGAAAATAAGATTTGGTGTTCTTTTAACACATTTCCATCATTATGTAACCACTTTCTGATAGAACAAGATGTTCCAGGATCATCTTATACTTTCCCGGCTCCAGCTCTGTAATTAGCCTTTTTCTCATGGATCCCTGGCTCTTTTTAGCGGAAATTTCACTATTAATTAGAAGCCAAATATAAGTATTAGATGTGTTCATTGCTACTAGTGTCATTTCTTCTAGGTCCTCTTAAGTAGACAAAGCTGAAAAACTATCATCTATCTATCTATCTATCTATCATCATCATCATCATCACAATGTATCCATTCATCTATTAAAAACTGAGTTCATACTGGTGCCTCCTATTCCAATGTAACAACATTATATACATCATAATCTTCTCTTTTTTAATATTTGTAACTTTCTGCTACAACAATGTTAAACTTGAGCTTCATTATCCTTCATACATTTACTCATTTGCTCAAGAGAGAATACATAGAATTTAGTTTAAGAAATACTAACCCACATCACTGGGGAAAGACAAAACAAACCAACTAACTAGAATTGAATATTTATTTACCATTTTAAGGTAAAATTTACATAAAGTATAGAAGTATTAACTATTTAATTCAATGAGTTTTGATAAATGTATATCTAGTGCAATCCTCACCCCTTTAAAGATACTGAACAGTTCCATTATTCCAGAAAAGATCCCCTTCCCTCTCTGTCCCAAAATCAATTCTCTCTCTCAAACAACTGCAGTTCTAATTTTTTTCATTATATATTAGTTTTGCCTGGGCTACATATTCACAAAATGGAATAATATAGTATGCATTCTTTTGTGTTTGGCTTCTTTGGTTCAGCATAGTGTCTGTGAGAATCATATGTGCTATGTGTATCAATAGTTCATATTTTTGAGAAGTATATTATATGTACATATTTCATAATTTGTTTATCCATTTTCATATTGATGTACATTTGGGATTTTCCATCTTTGCTATTATGAATGAAGATGCTATGAACACTCTTACACAAGTCTTTGTGTGAACATATATTTTCATTTCTCTTGAATACATTATCATGTATTCATTCTCAAGAATGAAATTGGTGTGGCATAGTATATATATATGTATAACTTTATGACAAACTGCTAAACATTTTGCCCAAATGTTTGTATCTCAAGTATTTTTTTTACTTAATTTTAACACCTTTTTTTGGAACTAGTATGAGGCTTTTAGCTTCCCCCACTCTATGGTTTTACTTGACCTGAGTGCCCTCCATAGAAAGAGCTCTAGTGTTGGATTGATTTAAGGTCATACAGGGAGCCCTTACCTAACTGGAGTAGGCTAGTTAAGTTTCTAACTGGGCTTCAAAGAAGTGGCAACGAACCTACATTCTCATTCAAGAGCTTCTGGTCTTCCCCAAATTCCCCTCCCTCTCCTCAATCATGCAGCTATTCAATTCTGAACCTCTAGGGAAGTTATCATATTTCAGCAACAGCTGGAGTTACAAGATACTCTGAAACTTTGTCATTTGGGAACATACTTTGTCCTCCACAAACCATAAGATGTGATGCTGAGGAGTGGGTTGGTGGACATTCCTTTGGCTGACTTGACCCCTTTGCTCTTTTAGTCATCTTGTGGCAGAGTAATTGGAGGCTACTTAATGGCTGAACCAGGCCCTAGTCTTTGTGATGTCTAGACTTCATGAACTCTGTCTTTAGCTAAGAATTGTCAGAAACAAACTGACTAGGGTGTTTGAAACTCTGCAGTGTTCTGAAATACAGTAAAGCGTCTGTACTCCCAAAATAGCACTCACACAACACTTGGAGTGTGCATTCTCTCTCTCTCTCTCTCTCTCTCTGGACACTGTTGTTGCATTTTCTTTACCCACACCAGTTCATCCTATTACCTCATCCTTTTCTTTAAAGGGAGAACATGTTACAGTTTTCTTATCAGATTCAGACACTTCTCCCTAACAAAGTCTTTTCCTTCAGATGTATTCTTATTCTCCTTTTTCTGGTTTTGGTGTCATAGGGCATTATCATGTATTAATGTCTGGCTGTGTCTCCTTAAATTCAGGAGACACTAAACCCCTGGTAATTACAGTGCTAGCCTAGTGAAGGGCTTTTGTGATAAAATGTTTTATCATCAGTGGTTGTTGTTCATGATTTTTTAAATGTGTCTGCTGTCATGAACACTTATACTGTAAACATAGCTGTGATACGCAGCTAAAAGAGCAGTAAAAATACATTTCCTGGTGAGTCAGTTCATTTTAGGTAACAAACCCAGGCCCTGGTTATTGTGTAAGTAGCAGAGATGGCAGATTCAGAGAATACATGTCAGAAGAAAACTTCTGTTGATGAGAGCAGCCAGGCCCTTTTCTTTTGGGCAATGGAGAATGTGCCAGGAGCCCTGCTTCTCTTCAAAGAGAGAAACTGTTTCCATTACTAATTTGGAGTCTATCTTTTACTTCCTGAGATATGACATTATTCTCAGGGAAATCTGGAGTCCTAGGTTGGTTCTTGCAGCCCCATCAACTGTAAATAGATGTTCAAATATTTCTTTCCATATTCCAATAGGTCATTTGTTCTTCCTTTGGGGCATGTATGTACTAGTTTGGAGACCCTGGGTTAAAGGATGAGTTGGATATGAACCCTTCGTATCTGACCACATTAGAGAAAGCTCCACATAAAAACTTAACTTTGAATGATGAGTAGAAACTGGAGAGTATGCACCAGAAGAGAGTGAATGGCATGAATACTGCCATGGAAGCACAGGGTATGTGGGAGGAATAACAAAATGTCCATTATTTTAGAGCATCAAAGGAGATTTGTGAGGAAATTAGAGCCAGGATATTAAAGGCATTGAATGCCTTACCTAGGGTAAGAATTTAAACTTTATTCAGTAGACATTGGAAGGCATTTTACTATATATATATATATATATATATATATTTTTTTTTTTTTTTCCCCTTTGAACTGGGAGGTGTTTAAGGGAAGCAATGTTTTTGTTTATCTCTCTTAATCTCTAAGAAACTGGCCCTTTTCTTATGTGCATTCCCTTCCCTACACAACTTGTTATTGGAAATACCAGTCTAGAGTAGATAGGGGCTGGGATACATTGGTGGTGAAGGTGATGAGAGAGGAATTGAGCAAATGAAGATGCTTCTTACATGACCAGTGACTGGTTTAAGTCTGTTATATCAAAGCCTTAAAGGAGGGTGATGGTGATGGAAATGAAGGCAAAAATCACAGATTGTTTAGTGAAGGAAGAGAAAAAAACCATGCTTCCATTGAGAGTTTCCAGCCTGCTTAAGTGAGAAAGTGGGGATCAGGAAAATGGAGACACCTGGAGAAGGAGCAGATTTGAAGGACGTCATAATCATGGGGGCTGATATTTAGCTAGAGGTGCCCAAAATAAAGCAGAGAAATAGGTATGTAAAGATAGGGCTGGAAATAATATACACAACTGGAACATTAAAGGAATTAATAAGATTTAGAGGGGAATTGGTTAAAAGGAGAAGATGATCAAAGACAATGTTGGGAAGACACCTCCCCACATTTAACCAGGCAGTACTAGTTGGAGCAGAGACTAGGAAATCTCAGCTTAGTCTCTTAATTCAATTATTCATGTCTTTGGTGATTGTAGCTACTTCACAAATTCTTTTCTATCAGTTAGGTAAAATTAATTTGTTTCAGAAATCAGACTTCAATAATCTCAGGGAGTAAGTTTCAAGAAGTCTCTACACTAAGAGGGCTTAAGGAGCAAAGCAATACAAAAGAGCTAAGCATACTTTTAGAAAATAACATAAAAATAATGAAAAGTGAAAAAAATAGAAGTTTCTAATTACAGAACTACCTCTGAAATGGAAATAATTCTGAATATTACCAAGGCTATATTTAAGGTGACTTCCTTAAATGATATAGGCACACTGATGTTATGGACTTATCAACTCCACTAAATGTGAAGTTTGTTTTTTTTCTCACTGAGTTGCTCAGTTTGACTGAATTGATAAGCTGTTTTGCTGTCATAAAAAAAAAAATCCAAAAGGTTTTTAAAAGAAATACAGAGAATTCGTGAAGCCATTAAGGTAACAAAAAATCCTTAGATCAGGGCTTAGGAAGTAATTTGGGGAAAAAAGGTTAAACAAGGCAGTTCTGGCAAATTGCCAATAATATATATTTAGTGGAGGAAGGAAGAGTATGTATTTTTTATGGGTTGAACTATGTTGCTCCAAAATTCATATGCTGAAGCCCTAACACTCAGTATCTTAGAATGTAACTAGATTTGAAGAGGGCCTTTAAAGAGATTATTAAAATTAAATAAGGTCATTGGGGTAGGATCCAATCTAATATGACTGGTGTCCTTATAAGACTTGAGAGCACAGACTGGCACAGATGGGTGATCATGTGAAGACACAGGGAGATGATGGCCATCTATAAGACAAGGAGAGAGGCCTCAGAGGAAATCCACCTTGTCAACACCTTGATCTTAAACTCCTGGCCTCCAGAACTGTGAGAAAATAAATTTTTGTTTAAGTCATCTAGTCTGTGGTACTTTGTTAGGACAGCCCTAGCAGACTAATATATTTTTAAATTTAAAAAGGGTGACCTAAATTAAACTTTTGTTTTGTTTTGTTTTTGTTTTTTGAACTTGGACAGGTTATTGGATGGATACTCATGAAGAAAAAAAAAAAATCTTGTCAGACTCAATCATTATGACCTAGAAAGATAGGTCTAAGAAAGATGTGATGCAGTCTATCTTGACTTGAACATGTTTAAAATTATATTCCATAGGAAACACTCATCATTTTATTAGGGAATCAGATTACAACCATCCTGCGGAGGCTCACTGGATAGAGGACCAAACTCAGAGCGTGGTTGAAGGTATATGCCAACATGGAGGGGGGTGGTCAGGACAAAGTGGACAATAATCTAGAAAGAAAAGACACATTAACATTTGCTGCTAAAATTGTATCTGTTTTACAAGATAGACTCAGCATTATTAATGTAGATTCCTTACTGATGTGGGCAAATGGTGAGAGATTCACAGAGAATTTTTATTAAGAGTGTAAAGTACGAGGGGCAGAACATAATTACCAAAAGGGAATCCTTGCTCTGTAATCTTTCTTAGTCTGGCTGATGGCTATTCCAGAGGTGATTATCAAGCAATGAAACAAAAAAGTAGCCCTATAGAGGGTAGAGTCACCATAATGAGAGGCAGGAATAGAAGTGCAGAAATCAGGAACCATGAGGTCATCTTTCAGTTATGCTTGCCACTAGCCAGACAGTCCCTGGGACCCATTTTTAAGCTCTAGATTCCACTTAGGAGTTAGAGGGAGTTTAGAGGTGAAGATAAAAATAATTAGGAAGTAAGATCTATGAATATAGGTTAAAATACTGATTATTAAACAAGAGAGGCCTAGGTTATTTAATAGTACCTTGATTTTTTTTTAAAAGAATGGTTTAGTTATAACTGATGATAATCAACCATTCTCCATTTACACAGCAGGGGTCAAAACAAGAGGAAATGGGCCCCAACTGCAATGTGTGGGATTTAGATTAAACATAGGGAAGAGTTGGCTGAGTGGGATGAATTACTATGGAAGGATATGGAGTTTCCTACGTGGGAGATCTTTATAAATAGTTTCTCAAGTGTCAAGCCTAATTTAAAAATTAAATCCTGTCTGAATAGTGGGGCTGGAGATTGGTGAATTGAAAGGTATAAGAAAACAACACAAACACTGAAGAGACCTTCTAATCTTCAACTGTATGATTATCTTGTAAGTAGTACAAGATATGAAGTAGGATATTAGAAAATCAGTGAGCACTAATACATGTGTTGTGATTTATTCTTAATATTTTATCTTTCTTCTTCCATTAATCTGGGCAGCAGTTTGGGCCTTTGCCAAGCAAGTTATAATTATCTATTGTTGAGATTTAAATCTCTTGATTATGCAAAATGCACCAGACAGACCAGATAGAGAGGTTGGGAAATTTTTGCTTTAAGGGAGAGCAATAACAATGGATTTCACTGTTCCTAGAGCTTATCAATTTATAAGTTTTTATTCTAAAGTAAGTTTTATTCTATGAGTAACTTCTAGTTGCTCAATAACTGAATTAGACACTACAGGAATATATAAGGGGAGTAGGACATGCCTTTAAGTGTGTGTGTGTGTGACTAATATAGGGTGGTTAGATAAACACATGGGAAAAATTAGTGCACAATATTAGGTAGAATTATTGACTTATGTGACAAGGGCTATTTGTGTTGGAAGAGTGGGACAGAGGGGTTTATAGGCTGGAAGTGTCACAGAGTAGATTTTAAAGGATGGGAAAGAATTAAAAAAGAGTGAGGGTATAAGAAGGACATTTCTGGTAAAAATGTGACCAAAGGGATGGAAGTGAGAATGTATGTACTTTTGATACACTTAAGAGCCTTGCATAAGTATAGCCTCTGGGATAAATTCATAACTGTTCATAAGCCACACAAAGCTTTTATGATTTGCCATTACTGACATCTGTGACCTTAACTCAGCTTCTTTTTGTTCACTCTAACTCCCTTTTCTTTGTCATTGCCTTGAGTCTATTTGAGTTCAAATTCAAGTTCTGCCACTTTATGACTCTGTGACCTTGAGTCTTAGTTGCATCATGTATAAAATGGGGATAATAATAGGACCTATCTCAAGGCACCTGGGTGACTCGGTTGAGCTTCTGACTTTTGATTTCAGCTCAGGTCATGATCTCAGCGTTGTGGGATTGAGCCCTGCATCAGGTTCTGTGCTGAGTGTGGAACCTGCTTAAGGTTCTCTCTGTCTCTCTCTGTCTCTCTCTCTCTCTGTCTCTCTTTCTGCCACCTCCCCCCACTTGTGCTCTCTCTTTCTCTCTCTCTCTCTCTAAAATAAAAAAAAAAGGACCTACCTCAAAAGGTTATTGTGTGAATCAAATAAATTAATAGATGCAAAGTGCTTAGAATAGCACCTTGCATGTTGTAAGCATCAATAAAATATTATCTATTATTATTGTTATTACTAATCCTGTAAGTCATGAAATGTAGGTGTTATCTCATCCTTGTCCATTCCTGAGCAGGCTACATCAACATCATCCGTGTGCTTGCTACTCTTTGTTCTTACCTTGTTCACACACAGTGCTCTAATCCTAGGCTGGGATGTCTGTATCTTCCTGGGTTGTGGGGCCTGCAAGCCACCATATCTTGTTTATTTCTGTATCCCAGAGTCTAGGAGCAGGCAGTCAATATGTGTTGAATAATTAAATGAATGAATGAATAAATAATTGATAGAGAGATATAAATCTATGAATTCACACATTATACACTTCCCCCCACCTCCACTGAATCCATCTTGTTTAGTTACTAATACTAAAGAGTAATATTAGCATTATAAAAAACCAAACAAAATAGTGGAATATGTAATGAACGTATGTGGATCAAAATTTAATGATTTTGTATAATTGATCTCACTAAAAAAGGCTTTACAAAATATATTCATATTACAAAACTTAAAGCCTACCACTATTATGTAATCTTAACAATTATATTGTACTTTAAAGATTTGTCCATAGTAATCGAGGCATGAGGTATTTCCACAACCTAATTAGTTATAAAATGTACTTTCTTTTTTTAAAGTTTTCCATTGTAAATTCTTAGACTGTAGAGGTGGAGGGATCCAAAGGTAGGAATCAGGAGGTATGGCAATGAACTTCTCTGGGCTTTAGATCCCCTTCTTTGAGGGTTTGGACTAAATAGTCTCTAAAATATCTTTCCTTTAGATATGTTTCCTGTAGATTGTCTGAATTTTATAAATCTATGATGTGGCTGAGGTTATAATCTAGGTTTCTTGAATGTAGACCTAGTGTTCTTCCCATTAAAATCATGTAGTTTTATTAGTCACAGGATTAGTCTTTTCAATTATTTTATTTGCACAGAAGCTCTAAAAGATAGAATTATGGCAATGGAGAATTATTAATGTTTTAATAAAAAATAAAATGGTAAAAATAGAATTTTTATCTTTTTTTTTTAACGTTTATTTATTTTTGAGACAGAGAGAGACAAAGCATGAATGGGGGAGGGGCAGAGAGAGGGAGACACAGAATCTGAAACAGGCTCCAGGCTCTGAGCTGTCAGCACAGAGCCCGACTCGGGGCTCAAACTCACAGACCGCGAAATCATGACCCCAGCCGAAGTCGGCTGCCCAACCGACTGAGCCACCCAGGTGCCCGGGTAGAATTTTTCTTAAAATAACAAGTAAAACTCTATATAATCTTTAGTTAATACTAATTAATAGTATTGTTAGCTATCAGCATGGCAATTCAAAGGACTCTAGTGTGTAAACACTTTTAAAGGCAATTTATTTTATTGTTACATATCTGTCATAATTTAGAGATATAAGATAAAGAATATATCTATTTCAGCTACAGAATCCATAGGACTGCTGTATTTGCTTTCATCCCAAAGTTACTTCTTTTTGAGAAAGAGGAATTCAAAGGCCATAATTATATTATTGAAATAGCTAGAACACCACACACAGTATTCCAGGCATCTTGGAAACCAAGTGGGCTAGGTGCATGATGGATCGGATCAATTACCAAAAAGTCAACAGGCAGGGATGAAATTAGCAATGGCACATTCAGGCTGCTACATACTCTCATCTATTAATTGGGTTGTTTAGTGACTGAACTGACCCACCATTTCGCATTTGGAGTTAATTGACATAGCCAGCCTGACTATACTATGTTCTGGTTAACTGAGACATAGATATGGTTCCTGCTTTCTTGGTTCAGAGGGATAGCAAAAATAAGATGATGAAGGCAAGTCTGCTTAGATTGTCAAATCTGAAATATTCATTTTGGTATTACCATCAATACTCTAAGGAACCATTTTTCTATGCTCTTTCTTTTCTACATTTTAAAGTTAGCATTATTTACTTTAGAAATCTGTAAAACATACTTTACTCCTTTTCTTATAATAGCATTTTGTTTTCTGTTGTGAGGCAGTATAGAACACTGCTCATATTCTGGGAGTATAACATAGTGGCCAAAAGCTTTGGAGTTAAATGGACCTAGACTGGTGCTCCTTTTCTATACTATGGAAGGTACAATATCTACTTCCTAAGGTTGTGGGGAATTAAAGGTTCATAGTAAACATGAAGGCCTTAGCACATGATGATTAATACATAGTAAATAATTAATTAATGTTACCTCTTGTTTCTGAGTGATGACACCAGAAATCGATAACCAATTTCTTTTCCCCATCATCACTTGATGGAAAGTTTTGACTTAACATTTGCCAGGATTCACTGTTGCTTGTATTGGAAAATGATATCCTTAGATGAGAGACAGCCTGGGAAATGGGGATATACAGTACCGTTTGGAATAAACTTATTTTTCTTCCTTTAAAAAAATTTTTAATGTTTTTATTTGTTTTGAGACAGAGAGAGACAGAGCATGAGCAGGGGAGGGGCAGAGAGAGAGGGAGACACAGAATCTGAAGCAGGCTCCAGGCTCTGAGCTGTCAGCACAGAGCCCGACGCGGGGCTCAAACTCACAGACTGTGAGATCATGACCTGAGCTGAAGTTGGACGCCTAACCAACTGAGCCACCCAGGTGTCCCAAAACTAGATATCATTTTTTAAAAGTAGGCTTCACACCCAGCGTGGAGCCCAGCACAGGGCTTGAACTCACAACCCTGAGAACAAGACCTGAGCTGAGATCGAGCTGGATGCTTAACCAACTGAGCCACTCAGGAACCCCTTATTTTTCTTTTTTAATTGTTTAATTATCAGGTGCTATTAATACAAGGAAAAACAGCTAAAATGATAGTGAGTGAAATAAAACACTGGTCCTCCATCATATATGTCTCATTACCTGAAATGCAGTTTATTTAAAAACTGATATATGCATTGAATTAAATCATGTTCTTTTTTTTTAAATGTTAATTTATTTATTTTGAGAGAGGTAGGGGGAAGGCAGAGATAGATAGATAGAGAGAGAGAGAGAGAGAGAATCCCAAGCAGGCTCTGAGCTGTGAGTGCAGAGCCTGACCTGGGGCTTGATATCACGAAACATCAGATCATGACTCGGGCCAAAATCAAGAATTGGTTTCTAACCGCTCAACCAGCTGAGCCACCTAGGCAGCCCGACGTAAATCATGTTCCAATCTTTGACAGACTCCCTCATTGTGCAGTAGAGAGTGGTGGGTAGAAGCTAAAAACTACTTGAAAGAATTCATCCAGCTCTGGCTTCTACAACTGAGAGGGAATAAAGACATCATGTGTGGAAGGTTCAGAGAGAAGGTACAAAGGTGCCAAGAGACTGGAGACTGGAGACTGGAGACTGAAGCCTAGGAGGAAATGCTAATGGGGTTGGGCTTATAAAGGAAACAGGGCTGGAGGATAATGACACTAATGTTATAAAGAGTTGACACTCAGCAATGTAGCATGGCCAGAGTCCAGACCATACTAAGGTGAGGTGGGAAATGAACGTCCTCTCTTCCCTTTGGGTGTTTGATTCTGCTCCCGGGATGGCAGGGAGCCCCCTTCCCACACATGCATTTTCCCTTTTTGTTTCTTTCTTATTCCTCCTCCCCCATTGCTGATTCTTCTCTTCAGCACGTCTTAGTGGAAATAATATCTGATTTGAAGCTAGAAGCTCTGAATGTGAGGTTTCAGCAGGTAATTATTAATATATGAACTTGAACCAGTTCTGAGTTTCATTTTTGGAAAAAAAAAGCGTTTCTTAATTTGTAAAAGGAAGATAAATATATCTGCCTCATAGGGTTGCTGAGAGGGGAAAATAAAATAGTGGGCACAAAAATAACTTTGTAACATGTAGAGTAAATATGGATGTGGGTTTTTAGTATTATCAATGTATTTCTTCAGTCTTTACATCTTCCCTCTCCTCCCCCTTCCAAGTAACAGGTAGCAGAGAGAGACAGAAAATTGCCTTCTTACCTTTCTTTATAAGGTAGCTTCTTATCTTTAAGAAAAGGCTTAGTGATAGAGGGATGGATCTCAGGCTCTATTAGGCTTTATTCCAGTCTTGTGATTTCATGACAAATAAACCTTCACATATTTCCTCTGTGGGGTTGCTTATTGCTTTTTTTCTCGAGGCCCAGAGCAATCACTATCGTCTTCTAAATCTATACTTTGAGACCCTAGACATTTTTAAAGAGAAAACTAAGGAAAGGAACAATTTCAGAGGCATGATTATATTGGTATGGATTGTGCAGCCAGCCTCTCCGGGTTTACCACCACCAAACCTTGTTCAACGCACCCTGCAGCCAATGTGGATTTAATCCTGCAGTGCTTTGCCTTGGAGAAGGAGACCAAAGAGTCCTGACTCCTCTGCATTGGCCATGGCTGCGTTTCCATGGTGATCCCAACAGAGGCCAGACCTCTGCTTCCTGCTGTTTGCACTGTGCTACCTGAGAGACACAAGGCAGAGTCCTAACAGAACTCTCGGTTCTGTTGCTGCCCTAAAATCACAGTGAGCCCTGCCTTTGCTCAAACAGTGTAACATGCTGGCCTGCCCTGGGCCACATTCCTTCACGGCAAGACCTGGGATTTGCCGAGCAGAAGCTGCAAGTGTCTGCCGTTTCCTCACAGGTGAATCCAGAGTTTCACAGGAAGGAGAGAATCCCATTTGCTTTGTCCTTTGTCTCTTTCTGTCATTCGGGACCATGTTAGTTTGTTAGCGCTGCGGTAACGAAGTACCATAGCTGGGTGGCTTAAACAACAGAAATGTATTGTCTCACCGTTCTGAAGCCTAGAATTCTGAGATCAAGGTGTCCGTAGGGTTAGTGCCCTCTGGAAGATGTGAGGGTGAATCTGTTCAAGGTGTTTTTCCTAGCTTCTGCCATGTGCTGGCAATCTTTGGTGTGTCTTTGACTTCTGCTGCATCACCCCAATATCTATCTTCATTTTCACATGGCGTTTTCTCTGTGTGCATGTCTATATCTGAATTTCCTTTTTCTATAAAGACACTGACCTTGGATTAAGGGCTTATCTTACTCCAGTATAACCTCATCATAATTATTTACCTCTGCAAAAACCCTTTCCCAAATAAAATTACATTCTGAGGTACTAAGGGTTAGGGCTTCAGCCTATGAATTTTTTAAAGACATGGTTCAATCCATAGTAAGGAAAAACTCTTATATATATCTTGATTAAAATCTATTGAGTGCTCAAACTGTTTAAAACACGATTTGGGTACTGTAGACATTGCTTAAAAATGTAAACTATGAATGATCCATGCCTACTAAGAATACACCTTTTGTTAAAAGTCAACTTTGTAGCTGAGAAACGTTAAACAAAAATATGGGAATAATCTGAGCAGAATTAATAGTAGATTTCCAACTTTTTTTAAGCAAGAGGAAAATCTTGGAGATTGAGAATAAAATATAAAAATTAGAAAGACATATTTTCTCTGATTCAAGTGAGGATTTAGAGTCTCTTCTACCCATTTCTTTTCATAATAGCCATTGAGGTTTCATGGAAGTATTAAAATTGAATTAGAAACCCAAAGAATAGTTTGATCTAAAAGAGCAGAGGTGAGGAGAGGGAGTGTTCCAAAATAAAACACATAACATACGAGTAAAAGTTTGGGGGTAGGGATATGGAAGGAATCTTAAGAAATTAGAGATTTGAGTTATAGAGAATAATGGAAGCAAGTATTGAAAAGTAGGTTGGCTTCTTAGAGTGGAGGATTCCTTCATGGTTTGACTGACTTCAGATCTTTGAAAGAAATTTGGGTAATCAGAAGCTTTCCTGGCCTCCAATGACCTCCATATATCTTAAATCATCTTATTCGCCTGTCTATACCTTATCCTCGTTTGATGGTTTCCAATCATTAGATAACTTTTCTTCTTAGAAAGGCAGCATTGAGACAATCTTAGAATTGGGGAAGCAGTTTTGTAAACTTGTCTCTTTATTTCTATGCTAGATACAGCATAATTTTTAAAAATTACTATCAAATTCATGTATATAATATGGATTTAAAGCTTTGATGAGGATCAGATGACAGAATTATGAAATGAAAAGAACTATACAGTAGATACTGTCCCAGGGCCATAGGTACAATATTGTATCTCATCTTCACAGATTTCTAAGAAAGATTTAACTATTCCTAATTTACAGATGAGCAATATGAAGTTTAAGTATTTTTTCCCAGTCTCACAGTGAGTAAGTGTAAGAGTTGGAATATGAACCCAGATCTGCTTGACTATAAAGTTTATGCCTTTTGTTTCCCCTAAGATCTTATGCTGGAGAATAGAAGATACTGAAATCTAAAGGTATCAACACAAGGTCAAAGCTTATAGTCAATCCTGGATCAGAAATGACAAAAGAATGAAGGGTTTGTGATCCGAGGAAGCATGAATCCAGACTGTTCAGTACTGATTTGACTTTCCTTAAAGACCATGGCAGAATTACATCTTTAAGATGTAAACTCAGCCTCCCATGTCCATTGTTGAGCCAATGGAAGAATTTTCCTACTCTGAAATGCACACTAAGTGGTAGTCACTTCTGTCTAGTCTCCAGCCCATGATATAGATGGTCTCATGTGCTTCTATTCCTGTTTACCAGTCTGCTTCTCCCTACCTTATCGTCTCATTCATACCAAACTTCATTAAATCTATCTCTTAGTTTTGTGCACATTATTTTTTGTATGTACATATAGAGTCTACATATTATATAGCAGAAAATAATTTAATAGAAATACAGGTCGACTGCTGCCTCTAGGATAATGTTCAGTGGGGTCAGGAGGAAATCAGGAAGTAGGTTATGGAGTTATGCAATGGACTTCAAATAAGAGCAGGCTTTTCCTTCCAAAGGGAGTTTAAAATGTCCTTCCATTGTCAAAACTTGCTAAACACCAACTTAACAAGGAGAATGGAGCCACTGTATAAAAACCAAACTGAAAAGTTAGGTATGAGAGACAGCCATTATATCACATGCTATTTATGTGAAATAATAGGACAGGACACTAGCATTTTACAAAACATTTGGAAAAGCCTGTCATAGAACTCAGTCAATTCATTCTCACTATCCACTAGTTTCAACAAATGTATCAGCAAAGAATAGATACTCAGAGAAAATGTGGAGTTACAAAGAAAAATAATTATACACATGGAACTCTTAAAAAAAAAAAGGAAAAATATTGAGAACTTGCTTCCAGAAACGCCTGAACTATTATGCAGTCTCATTCAGACAAGCTCTATATCTTAGAGACATTAGCAGAATGCTAAACTTGTAAAGTTCTGAACCTGGGATCTGGCTATTCATGGGAAGTTGACTTGTGGGTACATTTAATTTAGGTTTCATGGAATGTATTTATGTAATTCTTGGTCACTTCTATGAATGTTTATGTCACTGCTAGCTGTTCTGGTATAGAAATGTCTATCAAAAATGTAGTGAGCATCTTTTGCTTTGACCCACCCAGCACTATGACAAAGAGGAGCATCTGTATCAGGATATGAATGTGTCCTCCAGTGGTGGGCCACGTATAATCAGTAGTGGCGGAGAAACAGAGTTTGAAATGTGTGGACCAGGAGACAGCTATGGACATTTTTTCCCATAAGCTATAGTTTATACAAAAAATTAACTTGTTGGAATGCTTCCCAAGTCTGATAACAACATAAAACTTTATGTAATATCAATAAGTTGTGAAGCTGAATGAAACTTTGTAAAACATCATTAAGTAAAATAAATTTTGATCAGTCAATGATGTTAGATAAAATACAGAATTATTTTCCATTTCCTTAATAAAAATTGTATTATAAAATTGTTCTCCTATAGAGTACTGATTAAAAAGTGTGCAGCCAAAAGTGTCTTATAAAAAATGACTTATATAACTGTGTTGGTCAATTAATAAAAATATTGTTATTTTTCTGAGCTTTGTGATGTTTATGTTATTTGTCAGACTTTTAAGACATTTAAATGTTATATTTTCATTCTCCATTTTAAATAAGTAATCATTTGTACTTAATTTCATATTCATGATTTTATATTTTTTTCTTAAAGAGTCTCCTTAGTACCTCAGTCTCCACCCCCACAAAACCTGAATTATTTCCTGAATCTGAGCAATAAATGAAACAGTTGATAATAACCAAGATATCTAAAAAGGAATTAATAGACTTTTAAATGTGGTCCTTGTAAATCTTAATTTGATGTCATCAAAAGCAACCTCAGAAAAAGGATTCTCTGAAGTTCCAATTTAAGCCTCACTTCTTCAGAAGTTTATCTTACATTCTAAGAACACATAAATTTGTGTCAAAGTATTTTCCAGGCTTCTGTGTATTACTTCCTGATGCAGTTTCTCCTATCTCACACATAGAAATGTGGAAAGTCACACAATACTAAGAAGCAGAAGTAAGTGTTGATCTATACCCATAATTTGTGAAGTATTTCCACAAATTATAAAGCCACTAGAATTTCCACTGTGGCCAATAGTCTATATACACTGTTCACTTTTTCTAATAGAGCTCATATAAGGGTCCCCAGGAAGATAGAATTACTTTAGTCCTATTAACGTCAAGTTCTTGGCTCCAAGTCCCTGCGCCTCTTCCAGACATTGAAATGGGCAGCTGTCATCTACACAGGTATTTTCTTAGAAGTTTGCTGAAGCACCAACCCCTTTTCCTCTCACCATCATGGCTCTTTTTATACACATTTTGCAGCTAAAAAGCAAAATGATAAAAGAGCACAAAACAGGGAGGTATAAAAAGAAAATGGGAGTGGCTCATTATGTCACAGAGGCAAAAAGCTGTAAATGAAGGAAGATCAGGGAAAGCCCTGGTAGGACAACTAACTTGACAAATGCAAATTAGATTATTCCATATATTCCAGTCACTCTAAGTGTTACAGAATTATGGACAAGATGAGCATATCCATACCGCATGATGGAAGACACAGGAATGAAGCCAGAAGTTGTATACATAATCTTGTTCTTCAGATGGGCATATGAACCTGGGAGTCTACTCATCCAAAAATGGATAGTAAACAGACCTGGGGAAATTTGGATAGCAGAGGGCAAAAAAAATTCTTTAAGTATTACAGTATATGGAAGTGGAATACCATCTTGAAGATTTATTATTAAAAGAATAGGATGCCGAAAGAGATTTCTCGCAGGGAACAGAAGAAAATTTAATATAAATTTAATAAAAACACCTAGTCTCAATGCTTTCATTTTACTGGATAAACATCCAGTTTACAAGAAGATAAAATTCTTATGAAATAAAAGCCACAGTCATCCAGAAAAGTAGTACTATGAAAATAAACACTGGGGGTGGGATTATTTTTTTAAACCCAATAACTAATAATGTAATAACGGAATAAAAATATGCTCGTAAAAGGAAGAACTGTTGTTGCAGAAAACCAAATGGGTAATGTCAAGGATAAATATACTACATGTCCCCCAGAATGCAGACAAAGAAACGATAGCAATAAGAAAGAATATGGCAGTTAGAAAAGATAGAGAGCAAGGATTCAACATAAAAATTACATGTCAACTTAAGGACAATGCCAAACAACTGGGACAGATTCAGTAAATAAAGGCAAATTGAACTGTAATGTTTGGACTGAAAAAACAAACAAAAAAGCCCCCCAAACTTGGTAAATGTGGATTGAAAAAGCTCATCATATTCTGAAAAGAGCATGAAAAGAGATGCTATGCCAAGCTATATCTTGGCCAAACTTATGAATAATCAGTGACATCAGTGTCCCTACAGAAAATGGATGGAGACTCAGAATAAAATCTGAGGAGAGTTTATTTACAGAGAGACTAATTGCAAGGGAGTGGATGAGATGCTTGGGAACCACAAAAGATTAAAGTAAGAATCCAGAGCTAGTAACAGCAGCAGACTATCTTACTCATAGACCCAAGGGAAAAAGGAGATGGAGAGGTCATCAAATCCCAAATGTAAGTATGTTATGTAGGGCAGGACACCTTAAGATGATCAGTGGCTTTCTGGGACACTGGGTTGGTTCAGTGGGTTAAGCATCCGACTTTGGCTCAGGTCATGATCTCACAGTTAGTGAGTTCGAGCCCCACATCAGGCTCTGTCCTGACAGCTCAGAGCCTGGATCCTGCTTCAGATTCTGTGTCTCCCTCTCTCTCTGACCCTCCTTTGTTCACACACAAACACACACACCACACACACACACACACACACACAAACACACACACACCACTCTCTCTCTCTCTCTCTCTGTCAAGAATAAATAAACATTAAAAAAAAAAAAGATGATCTGTGGTTTTCTGTTAAGGAACAAACCATTTTAAAGCAACCTGACAAAGGGAAATAATACACTAATTTCTCTCCTTTCTCTTCCAAACTCTTGGCCCCAGAGGCCAAATCCAACAGAAAACCACAAGGTGGGCATCCCAATGGTGTACATTATTCAGGCCAATCTCTCAGGAGAGAGAACAGAATGGAGAAGGAACATGATGGATTGATAGAATATGCTCAATGCAGCAATCAGAAAAAAAAATCCTTCAACATTTGATAATTGAAGGAATAAAATGTATAAATAAGCAAAAAATGTTAGGCTTAATAAATGCTTATTTATAAATTTATGATTATTGTTAATCCATTTGAAAACAGATGCATAATTCTTAATAAAGAACATATATATTACAAAATAATAAACTGTATAAGAAATAATAACTCAATAAAGACAATTCCAAAGTGGTTGAAAAATTTTTCATTTCCATTAACAACGTATGAGAGTTCTATTTACTCAGCATTCTTGCCGGGACTTGATATTGTCAATTAAAAATTATTTTAGCTATTCTAATATATATGTAGTATTATCCTGTTGTGGTTTTAATTTGCATTTCCCTGTTGGCTACTGATATACAGCACATTTTCAGTGCTCATTTGCTATCTGTGTCTCTTCTTAGGTAACATGTCTGTTCAAATCTTCTGCCCATTGGGTTGTTTTCTTATTATGAATTTTAAGAGGTGTTTTTGTATCTTCTGGATACTAGTCTTTTGTCAGGGTATGTTTTGCAAATATTTCTTCTACTTGTGGCTTTTCTTTTCCTTTTCATTTTTCTTTAAGTGTCTTTCAAGGAGCTGAAGTTTTAAATTTTGATGAACTCCAATTTATCAATTTTTTAATATGGTTCATGCTTTTGTATTCTATCTAAGACAGCTTTGCCTAAACCAGGTCACAGGGGCTTTTCCCATGTTTTCTTATAGAAGTTTCATAAAACTGAGAAATTTTTAAAACATAAAAATACACAAGCACACCTACTATTACCCTTCAGAGTGTGATGTATGTATGTATCAAAGCCATACATCATGTAGACTGGAACATTCCACAGTCCACTCCTGAAAGAACATGAGGAAGGCAAATATCTTAGAATTATTCTGAAAAGATTGACCTCATAAGCTTTCTGAAAGGGTCTCAGGGATTCCCAAGAGTTTTAGACCACATTTGAGAATTGTCAATCTAAAAGGTAAAGATAAACACAAATTATAAGTGGTAATATTAAATTTCAAATGGAGTAAAATTCAGGCAATACATTAAAGAAGACAAAAGGGTATTTCATATTAACAAACTCTCCTTTACCCAATTAAATAATAAGAGCTCTACGTTTTATATATCAATATATTTTGAATATATTTAGAATATATCTTAAATATTTTATATATGAAATTATTTTGAATATATTTTAGAATATATTTTAGATATTTTATATATCCAATATATTTTGAATATATTTTAGAAGTCTAGAAAAAAGGATACTTTCAAGTCATTGCAATTTTACTTGAAGAAATTATACCTCTTTAATTATTTAGAAGATAAAAGAGATCAATATATAAAATTTTTAAAGAGAAGATATAATTTTGACTACCTGAAACTTTATATCTTATATAGAGAAGATACAACTTCTTTTGTTTTTAAAGTTGATTTATTTATTTTGAGGGGGGAGAGGGGCAGAGAGAGAGGAAGAGAAAGAGAATCCTAGGCAGGCTCCACACGGTCAGTGTAAAGCCTGATGCACAAGCAATGAGATCATGACCTGAGCCAAAGTTGGATGCTTAACTGACTGAGCCACCCATATACCCCAGAAAAACAACTTCTTTTTGAGCATTTATTGAACATTTAGAAATATTATTATTGCCATACCTCAGTGTAGAAACGTTGCAGTTTGCATTTTTTGGATACTTACAATAAAATTAGAAAATAATCACATAAATTAAATAAACAAATAAAATTTACAAAGCATTTTTCTAAATAATTCTTAAATCATAAGAGACCAATACTGCATTAATAAATCATTTAGAAAATAACAAATAAGAGAATATTATATGGCAAAATTTATAAAAGATTGACAAAATCTTACTCAAAAGCAAATCCAGAGCCTTAATTTTTGCTAATCACTGATGAGGAGGGGATATAAATAAACTTTGCATCATTCAAAAAAATAATAACAATAGGTAAACTTAAGTAGAGATAATTAAATAATAAAATCATAGAAAAGGAAATACTAAAAATATTTTAAAAGGAAATGAAAATACTAACTCAAAAGATCTCTACACCCCTGTATTCACAGCAGCATTATTTACAATAGTCAAGACATGGAAATAACCTAAGTGTCCATCAGTAGATGAATGGGTAAAGACGTTGTGATATAATACATGTGTGTGGTGTGTGTGTGTGTGTGTATGTGTGTGTGTGTAAAGAAATATTATTCAGCCATAAGCAAATAGGAAATCCTGACATTTGTGGTAACATGGATGGACCTTGAGGGCATCATGCTAAGTAAAATGAATCAGACAGAGAAGGTCAAATGCTATGTGATCTCACTTAGACATGGAATCTTGAAAAGAGTGGGGGGAAGTCAGATTTGTGGTTGCAGGAGGCAGGGGTAAGGAAAGGGAGAATTGGAGGAAGATGGTCAAAAGGTACAAGCTTCCAGTCACAAGATAAATAATACTAGGGATGTAATGTACAGAATGGTGATGTTAGCTAACATTGCTGTATGGTACATAGGGCACCTGTTAAGAAAATAGATCCTAGGAGTTTTTATCACAGGGAATTTGTTTTTCTTTTTTACTTCTCCTTTTATTATATCTACATGAGATAATGAATGCTAACTAAACTCCTGCCTATCATCATTTCACACTATAGTAAGACTCTGTGTTGTATGCCTTAAACTTAACAGTAATAAATGTCAACTGCATCTGAGTAGAACTGGAAGAAAAGCACTTTGGAAAATCTGATGAAGAAAAAAGGATAGAAATCAAATAAAATATTGTAAATAAAACAAATATAGTGAGAAGTGACAAGGTTTTTTAAAAATATGAAGGATATATATAAAAATTTTCTATTAATTTGAAAATGTTAATTATACAATACTATTTTGAAAAAAGAATTTCCAAAAGTGTCTGTGAAGAATGTAAAACCAAGATACATCAATGACCATAAAAGGAATTGAAAAATAAATAAAAAATATCATCAACAAAAATCACCAGGACAGGTTAATTTCATAGGAACATTCTTTCAAACTTTCAAGGAATAAATTGTGTTTTCCATTTTAGCCATTGTAGAGAACAGGAAAGGTGGTTAAATTTTGTGAAACTGGCATTAAACTGGCAAATATAGAACAAAAGAAAACTATACCCTTTTCAAAATGTTAAATGAAACACTTGAATGTCCTGTCAGGAGTTAATAGTTATCCTACACAGAAAGCATTCCATATATTTAGCCAAATAAATTTAATAAACCATGGATAAAACAAATCTTAACAGAGTGCTCTAGTACAGGGCATCTTAGGATCTCAAATATACAAAAATGCACGGTAAGCCTTCGTAATTTATTTAACCATAAAAACACCTGTCCTTATTTTTCTTCCCTGCCCCATATGCCTAATGATGGTTTATAATGTTGGGCCTCCCAGAGTTCCAGGCGCTGGTGTGTGTTAGTATTCTCAGCTACTGGACAGACTGTCAGAAACCAATCTCGGTAATTAACATAGGTGTTGAAATCGTAAATGATGAAGATCAAACTGACACTGGCAGAGTATTCACAGCATCATTCATCATCATCTTGTAGATTTATCGTAAGAATGCAAGATTGATTTACTACTATGAAGCACATTAATGGAAACACTTTAGAAGGTTAGATTTACAAATATGATCATTTAAGCCAATGACAACATGGGCTCTAATAAATTAAAGAGAAGAATATCTTCCTTTATGAAATTGGCAAAGATGGAGAAAGCCTGGTTACAAAGCTGGCAAGACTGCTGGGAGCTGGGTGATCTCAGATGCTGCTGGTGGGAGTGTCACATGGACAATCTTTCTAAGGGACAATATGGTGACGTGGGTTTAATATGTAGTAAATTTCTTTAGAAGTTAAAACTTTTTAGAAGGCTTAGATTCTAAGAGAATCGATGAGAGAAATAGACCAAGAGTGTTGTTAATAGTATCTCTATTTTATAAACTTGCTCCAGTCCTTTGGAACCAGCCAGCCTCTGTCCTCCTCCCTTCCTGACCCTCAGTCCCATAGCGAGGACGCTTTCATGTCAAGGAAAATGGAAGTAAGTCTCCAATTAAAAATCTTTCCTGGTCCCCAAGTAACTGGCAGGTAAATGGTTATCTGCAATTGTGGGTTAAAATATTACTGGTTCTCAAGTCATATCAAGAAGACAATCTTTGGCCCGGCCGGCTGGGCTGCAGTAGCCAGGATTTCCTCACACAGTAATAACTCGAATTGCTCCATCACCCAGGTTCCTAGGAACAGAAAGTGCTCACAGGCGAGGCCAGGTTACCAGCTGCTTCCTTCAAAGTCCACGGGGACAAGTGAAAGGGACGCCCATGGTTCTTCAGTCAGAACTTTCTTCCTTCAGCATTCTTAATGCTAATGCAGTCTGGGAAGTTTAAAAATGTATTTTGTCACCTGTTGGTTCCCTGACTTCAGAGTACCAGTCAAAGCTGTAATGCAATAATATCCAAGAGGTGAGTTTTTGGTTCCCCCGCAGTCGGGGAGCCACAGCGTCACGCTAATGTATCTCCTGCACAATCACAAAGAACCATAATGCTGGCAGTGTAGGGGCCTGGATGTCTTTTACACCTATTTGTTACCTTCAAGGTCAGCAAGGATGCACCTGGAAAACACAGATGCAGGAACCTTAATCCCCGCCTCAGGAAGACTTGTCTTTGGTTAGGTTATTTGAATAAAACATCATTTGGGATCTCACACGGTATATTCACACATGCTTATTTTAAAAATCTGCGTTTTGTGGAATATGCTGTATTTTAAAAGATGCACTACAGTCTACCAGTTACATATTTTACTTCGCTTTTACAGACTTCTGATAGCAACAGCAGTAAGACTACTGAAGAATATTTCATTTGTACTGAATATAAGCATGCGGATAATTGTATAAGTACAAAAAACTGAGTTGTGTGTGTGTGCGTGTGTGTATATGCATGAGCTTTAAATATGTACTATTTCCATGGCAACACTGGAGATGAAGCAATTAACAAGATTTGACAAATAATTTCAAAGAAACCTTTGCCATGTTGGAACTTACCAGGATATGTGCTTCCTTAAATTCCTCCTACCTTGACCACACTTTTAGGACTTGATGCTTGTAACAAAGGATAGTCCGTTAAATACTAAAAAATTCTAAAGCAACTTTGTCACCAATATAGCTATTATGAATTTTTCACTTGACCCTCCTTTAAAGGCCTGGAACAAATTTTTTTTTCTTTTTGTTTTATGAGAAAGAATAAGTGAGTTATGGAAGAGATTTCTACTGCAAAACCTTTATAAAGTAAAAATTCTGAAGCACATGACTTAAAGAATGTTGTTTTTTCTGCCAGTACAATTTAATAATGTCATTTACACTGAGCTCAATAGAATGGCAGTATCAGAAGTGTTGCACACCAGAAAGTCATTAAGCTAAATTTAAAATGTTGTTTTATACTTTAAGGTATATAAATATTTATAGTATGTAACTGACAATCTAGATGAGAAGGAGGGAATGACTGTGAAAAATACCTGGCCAGTGCAGATGTGGAGTCTGACTGCTGTTAATGTGTAGTCCGGGGATTCACTGTGGCACATTGATGGGGAAGATGCTAAAACAGTTAAAAAAATGTAAGTTCTAACTGAAGGGTCACCCAACATTACCTGGGCCAGTCACTAATCCTCTCAGTGCCTCAATTTTATAATCTGCAAAATGAGATCATTTAGAAAATGGAATGAGAAGAACGCTGCAAAGACATTTTGAGAGCATTATTATAATACTAGGAGAAACAGAAGTGAAGTAGACTGTGGCCAGGTTAATCATATAGCTTCACCATTGATGTTTATGAGGGTAAATTGTGGGATGTATTTTTTTAATAAAATTGTATTTTATTTATTTGTTTGTTTTTGAGAGAGAGCGAGAGAATGCGCATGCATGCTCACGTGCGAGTGAGAGAGGGGTCCAGGGAAAGAGAGAGAGAGAGAGAGAGAGAGAGAGAGAATCTTAAGCAGACTTTGCACCAGTGGGGCCCTGTTGCCGCACTGGGTCTCAAAACCCTCAGATCAGGACCTGAATCGAAATCAAGAGACGAATGTTCAACTGACTGAGCTACCCAGGCACCCAATAAAAAATTGTATTTTAAATAAGGGCTTAGAGGAGTATGCTTTGCTGCATAACCATTACATTTTTCTCTCTTAAATGACCTTTCATTCTTACTAATAGCTTTTATTCCTTCATGATTTTTACGGTAATATGTCCCGTCACATGTATCTCAGATTTACTTTCATTCACATCTTGCTCATTTTCTTAGTCCAAGGTTTTGAGAAAAGAAACATATTGGTCCAGTTTATCTTCCCATGCCACACAATAGGTTATGTCATGGGTGTCTGGGTGACTCAGTCCGTTAAGTGTCCGACTTCGGCTCAGGTCATGATCTCGTAGTCTATGGGTTCAAGCCGCACATGGGGCTCTGTGCATACAGCTCAGAGCCTGGAGCCTGCTTTGGATTCTCTGTGTGTGTGTGTGTCTCTCTCTGCTCCTCCCCTGCTCATGCTCAGACTCCCTCTCTCTCAAAAATAAAGAAACATTAATAAATCATATGTCATTAGCCAGCAGGAATGGTTGGCTGTTATTGAGATAGTACCACACCTTGTTTAACCAGCTCTATTCAATGGGAGGGTCCAAGGTTTATATGATACAAAACATTGCTGACTAAGTCACAAGATACCCTAAGCATGGAAATTTCACTAATCAGGGACTGTGAACAAGTGGGTGCTGGGGGATATCTCATATTCATCCAGACATACTGAACAACTTCCAACTTCCTAAAGGTGAAATGACCTTGCCTCTGGGTCTTTGTAGATGCTGATTCTCCCATTTTCATTTCTGTAATACATCTCAAACTTTGTTTAATAAATAAGCTTACTCCCTTGATTTGATGCTCCACTATCCCTTCCAATATTGAACTCTCTTTTGGCGTTCATTCAAGATGCTTGCCCATTCATGCTTTCATTGTAGGCTGGGGAAATATAATTTGACAGGTGGGCCCGAGAAAGCTAACATGAGTAAAATGTAAATACTTTCTTTTGATCGGGTAAAAACTATCTCAGCCCCATCAGGCTACTGCACAGCTATCCTTACCAACTTTTGATTTTGCCATGTGCACAAATGAACAAACCAAACTCTGAGAGAAAGGAAGTTGGAAAGGTAAACTGAGGGTATTTCTTTCATTGGTATGAAAATATAGGAAAGATAATTTGGCTGAGAAAGAGGAAACCAAGCCTTCTAGCAAACAAGCTGCTGAGGGAAACTTCTTTGGAACACGCTTGAAGTAAGAGAACAAATTGCTGGTAAGTGATTTTGCTGTCTGAAGAGGAAGAACTAGTGAGAAAGTTTTTAAACCACCCTTGGATTTTTCCTTTGAAAAATGTATCTAAAATATTTTGTAGCGCAATAGTTAATATTAAGTTTAATTACTTTTAAAACATATTTTTTTTTGGTGCAAGAGGACTAAATTTACTTACTCTATGTTAATTGAATTAGCCAGTGTAGTACGAAGCCTTATAACTTGGGTCATATGACTGACATTCTCCCACCACATTTGGAAGCTCACCTATCTTGTAGGTGTGACTTTTTCCAGCCACTATTAAAGTCAACTGAGAATACGTAAAACTAAAGACACTTAGTAACAGTAAAGTACTAAGGTAGCAGTGAATGTGATCATGGAAAGAGCCAGAACTTCATTTACTTCAGAAAAAATAAAATAAAATAATAAAAACATTGCCTTTGATGTCTGAGAGGGCTAAATGAAATCCAAATTTTAGGATTTACCTTTTACGTAATCTCCAGCAACTCTTTCCATTTGTTTATTCATTCATCCACCAGATGCAAAATGAGTGTTTATCATGTGCCCACTATTATACTAGATGCCAAACATAATGATGAACAAAGCAGGTGAACTAACGTCCTCCAAACTCTAATCCAGAGACTACCGTCCACTTGTATTTAAATATGAATATTTCTTATCTCATGAAAATATATAATAAGTAGTTTAATTCTTTTCCCCAAATTTGAAGGGTTATTGTGAAAACTAAAAATATTATCTGGCTCTTTGCAGAATAAGCTTACTGAGCCCTGATTTAGACTGTCAGCCTCATGAGGCAGGGACCACGTCTGTCTAATTCTCTATACCCAGTGTCTGATAAGGTTCCAGACACAGCTGTTCAATGATGATTTGAATAAATGAAATAAATCTTTGCCGTTCTATTGTCCCAATACTCACCCTGGAGTTTAACACTGAAGTGTTTCCTTCCTCCGCAGGCCCTGTTAGGACCTTGTTTGCTTCCACTTCCTCTGGTTGGAATCTTTGCGCCTCTGAGGGCACCCACTGAACCTGGTGACAGCCTCACGGAGACTGGGGCCTGCGTTTTCCTCCCAAGTAGCTACAGTGCAGTAATTAATTCATTGTTCAAATTTCAGAGCATGCAGAGTTTTAATCCCCTCTGAAATTGGTTTTGGATGTGGAAGTCATAGTTCTCCACCCTCTAATTGCAATGGGGAGATAATGCCGCATCAGTATCACAATTTCGAGCACGGCATCGGGCTGGAAATAAATACCATTTAAGCTTTGAAAGCATGGCTGGCTGGAAACGTTTCCTTTTCTATTTCACAAATTTAATGCAGAGAAGAGGTTGTGCTTATTCAAAAGAACGGCTCCTTTGGAGGCAAGAAAAAAAATTAAATGGGCATTTTGAATTCTAAGTAAACAGTCTTTCATGCTCAGAGTGAGTTTCAAGTTAAATAGAGTGACTTGTTTGCATAGACTTGCTGAATATTACCATCCAGTTTATCGAATTTACATTATTTTTTGTCATGCTGTTTATTTACATACACATTGAACTTTGCACAAAAATGCTCACTCTTGAGCAAGGGCAACTGTGACATGCCTAAATCAGGACTGGGAGAGTGGAATAAGGGGACACAATGCAATTTCGTAGCTGCTACTTGGCTAATGCATTTTTCTTCTACCACCCTGCTCTTAATCCTCCCTTTTTCCTTATGCAAACAGGAATCAGATTCTATTTGCAGACTCCTGGGGATTATTCAAAGGTCCTTGAACTAGGTAATGAAAACTCAGTTCCCCTGTGCCTCCCCACCTCCCCACTTTTCAAACAAGAGCTGCTGACAGTTTTAATGCCTCAGTTGGTGTGTGCCTGCTTTGGGCCCTTATCGATAATTCAGAAATGAACTATTTTTCAGGAGAAACAATGGTATCTTCCTAGGATTGTATTTTATAGTGTTACATACTTTCCTGAGCTCTGACTCTAAAGCCTCTTAAATAATACTTCTAGGGAAGAGGGAGTCATAGTGTCTCCATATTACTGATGAGGAAACCAAGGCTCAGAGTGGTTAAGTGACTCTTCCAAGTTCACACAGCATGCTAGAGTCAGGCAAAACTAAAATCCAGATGATCTCCCCCTTTAAAACATTTTTGCTAATAGATATTTTATTTAAATATCCTGACCTCTGTGAATTCTCTGCTGGGAAGGCTGGCAAAGTTGAAGTGATACATAGAGTCTCAGGTGGAAGCTAGGAGACTGGTCTTAACCTGTACTCTCCCAAGGGATAGGCTATAGCTCTTGCATTGGGCTCTATAGGGAGAGAAAAATCTCAGATACATGTCAGGATAGTTATTCGAGTTCTTTCTTCCTTGCAGTCAGAAAATAAATCTCATTTATGGAGCCCATCTAAGAGTGATGACAATAGTAACAATAATAAAAAATAATGGCTAACTTTATAAGGTGATTACTATGTGCCAATCACTTTATATACAAGCTCCCATTTAATCCTTGTAGCAAATATACAAGAAAGGTACTCTTATCATCCCCACTTTACAGCTGGTGAAACTAAGGTGTAAGGCCATTATCAAATGTAAGAGCATAGATTTGAACCAAATAAGATTGATGCAAGAGTCTGTGCTTGTAACCACTCATACTGCCTTCTGTGTGCCAGGTGCTTTCCATACAGTATTGCTAATGCTCACAATAACTTCACACAATAGTCTTAGCCCATTTTACCAAAGAAGAAATTGAGGCTCAGAGAAATGAATTACATTGCTCAAGTTCACAGAGCTAGTAGGATACAGTCTCAGGATTCAAAAGCCAGGCCATCCTGACTTACTCCCTTATGCTAAAAAGGTTTGTCTACCACTGTGGTGGGAACTGGGTCCCTGGATGGGCCTCCCAAGGCCTGGGTGGGAGATTTCTATAGGGCTACTCACCACATTCTTGTAGAAGTAGTACACCACCATCCTGGCTAGGCGTGAGTAACACCAGTGGCCGTGCACAAGCAGCAGCTTCTTGAGGTGTCTGAAGCGGGAGATGGCAAAGTCACTGGACATGACAGCCTGAGAGGGCAGAACAGAGACATCAGCCTCTATCCACAGCTGCCAGTGAACCACAGAGACTCCCTCAAGGGCCATGCTTTGTTCTAGGTCCACAGCTGGTAGGGCTGAAAAGACCCTTTGTAATTATGTGGCATCCTTGGGTGGTTCACCCCATCCTCTCTTCTGGAAAAGCCAAACCTTACTAGAATCCAAGAAAGGCAGCTCATAAGGGACCACTGGTCTAGTCTGGCCCTTCTTCTCCTTCTGTTTATCCAATAAACAGTAACTATGGCCTAAAATGTGTTGGCACCATGCTAGAGATACGATGGCTAACGAGAGAGTAGGGGCTTCTGTGCAAGTAATTCTCAAACCTCTCAACTCCCTTGGTCACCTCCTGTGGCAGACCATTTGATCCATTCTTAGATGGAGCTGATGGTTGGATAGTTCTTCCTTTACATGGAGCTGAAATATGTCTTCTGCCCTTAGGATTGCTTGGAACAAGACATAGCTCTTAGTACTCTTTTACGAGTATAAAATTGAAATATGCCTGGTTATAAATCCTGGTGTGAGTCTTGGTCAGACTGTTTAACCTCTCCCAGACTAAGTTTCATTTGAAAAAACAAATGGAGTAATAATTCCTAACACATGGGGTTGTGATTGTTCATATTAATTGGAATATCAAGTGAGGTTCATATTAATTGGAATATCAAGTGCTGGCATATGGTAGATACTCAAAAGGTAACTGTATTCTTTCATCCTTATCAACAAACTTAGGCAGTACCTATTGTATGCACCAGAGGTGGGAATATGATTGTTAATAGTTCAGAATGATAAGGTGGGGTTTGTTTTAATGGGAGACATTAGTAGCTCAAGTTATATGCTTGTCCCAAGCTGAATTTTGACTTAGGTATGTCTATTAAACTGTACCAAACAATTTATAGGTCAATCTAGCCATCAAGACTAAAATGGCAATTGAAATGTGTTTTCAAATGTTCTTATATGTGTCACTGCTCATGGAGGGCACTATACCCTTGGATGTGGGTATAGGCTACAGGGAGGAAATATGGAGTCAGAGGAAGGCTTAGCCCTACCTGAATGGTTAGGCACTCTTTGGCTTTAGAATACAGGTATTGCCAGCTGTCTATAAAAAGCCAAACATCCTTCTATTTTTCTCTGTACCAGAGGGACAGGGCAGCAGGGGTATAGTGATGGAGGTTATGTAAGAGGAAGTAAGTTACGTAAGAAGGAAGCCCCCCCCCCCCACCCCCCAACTCTAAGATGATAATTCTGCAAAGCTCTTGGGGAGAGATTCCTCCAACACTGTGGGGAATTCCATAACTCTCCAATAAGGAGAGTTAGGGTAGAAAGGAGAAGAATGGAGGGGAACAATACCTGCAGGCCTTCCTGTCCAGATATTCCAATTCCAATGTCGGCAGCATGAATCATGCTTACATCGTTTGCTCCATCACCTGAAAGAAGAGAGGTCATGAGGTATCTTTATTGCTGGTCTAATTGCTGCATGACAATGAAAATGGTGTTACATGAGTGGCTCTAACGTGTCCCCATTTGTATATAATCAAATCCTTTTACAATGCTCTGATTAGTCCTATAGGAAAAGTCATTGCTATTTGGCCTGAGAGAGGTTTTTTCTTTTTTGACAAGAAGCTCTATTATTCAACAAATGTTTATTGTGTCTTTTTTCCTAGGCACATTAGGTATTGGGAATACAGTAGTGACTGAGACTTGAGCAGTGCTTTACAGTTTACAAAACAGGCCTTCACAAATGTTACAGTGGACTTTACTAATGACGAAATGGAGAATTTGAGCAAAGTAGAGATTTAGCAAGGGTAATACAGCTAGGGAAAATGTCCAGGAGCATTGGCACTAAGATCTTTCTGATAACTTTCCTAACTCAGTATAACTTAAAATACTGACCATATTAAGACTGCTAGAATGTCTGGACAGCTAAATCATCAAAGATTGTCAATAGCGTCCAGGGACAGGGATGGTATTCAGTTTTGTTTCTGAATATAGAAAATAGGATCGACTGGGTTTTTTTGGTTGAGGAACATTTAATCACACTGAGTTCCCATTTAATGAACTAAGTTGTTTCAGAAAATTGGAGGTTAGGGCATGGAAATACACATATACACATAGCTTCCAGCACTGTCAAATAGCTTTTTCTGTGATAATGGAAATGTGCTATATCTTTACAGTCAAAGAGGGAAACCACTAGCCCCATGTGACCATTGAAATGCAGCTGGTGAATTGTGTTTAATTTTAAATTTCCATACCTATGCAGAGCTGGGTGTCAACCATTTTGGACAGCACAGCTCTATGCAATTGAGGCTTTCCTTACAAACCTGGCTTTTTCCAGAGCTTTATCTTTCAGAATAGAGTTTAGCAAACTTTTTCTGTAAGGGGCCGGATAGTAAATATTTTAAGCTCTGTGGCCAAGAAGCAAAATTGAACAACTGTTCTTGCTGAGAGGCAGTCTTTTACACGTTTCACATTTAAAAACATAAAAATCATTCTTAGTATCCCTACAAAAACATGTAGTGGGCTGGATTCAGCCTGGTGAACTGGTTTGTGGACTACATTGCCTTTATTCTCCTCCTGGCCACACCTCTTTTTCCAGTAAGTTCTCATAATAATATGTAATTAAATTTATATTAGATACCATAGAGACTAAGGGATTGGGAGAATTTTCTTCCCTTAATTATTTGGCAATGAAATTTGTTAATATTAACAATTTTCTCACTATAAGTAGCCATTATTTTTGTAATGATTACTTTTTTTTCATGGTAGCATAACAGGACATAATTTTTATCTTCCCCATGGCAAACAAGTCTACCCTTTAACCTCTTCTGTTAGCAAACTACTGGAAGTAGAGGTGTGGAATCATGCCATTGCTTACCCTGCTGTTTTTATTTCTGCCTCTATGGCAGCAGAACCAATTTCTTACCTCAGGGAGTCAGTCCTGGGCTGTTGCCTTGTGTGTGTCTAAAGTTTTGAAGAGGGCAATTCAGGGAATAAAATTAGGATGCAGTTGCTAAAGTTTTGCTCCCTGTATCCTGTCTACCCACTCCTCCCCTCCCCTTTTTGTTTTGAACTGCTTTTACCTGAAGAATGGGAGAAAAGAACAATATATAATATAGACTTATTTGAAATGCCAGGAAGGAAAATCTCTTTCCATGTCTGTGTAGGAAGGATAGAACCTGGAACCATCTGCAGAATATCCTTAAATGAATGCAATATTTACTATGTGCTTGGAGTGTGCAGAGCATGGGATGAAATGGTATGAATGATATGGTCCCTCTGTTCAAGGAACTCATGGTCTACTGAGCAGGCCCTCACAGAAGGCAAACCAGTGCTCTGCAGCTCTGAGGGCTGTGTGCTGTGGGAGTTCTCAGAGATAAGGAAAGTTAGGTGGGATTAGAAGAAGGGGTGTTTTATAGAGGAAATAGCTTATACAAAGGCCTGGGAGTGAGAGAGATAGGACAAACCTCATGGAGAATGGAGACAGTTCCATTTGACTGGAGCATGGAGTTCAAATGTTGGGGACAGGGGTTTCTGTGGTTAAGGACATGACTGGAGGGTTAGCAGAGACTACATCATGAAGATTCCTGCAAACCAGGTTTGCTTGTTGATGTAGGTACAGTTTTTATTTCTCTTCCTTAACCATGATTAAAGTTTAGTCTCTTATGAGAAATTTTTTCATCAACCAAGAGGCTAGCATTTGTTGAGAATGTGCTTTGTGCTGGGCCTTGTATTTAGGAATGAACATATGTGAAAGGCTCAGCTTCTAAAATCTCCCCACCAGCCGTCAATACGCAGAATATCAAATCCACAAACATCTTAGGTTTATGTTATTATGCCATGTGTTAAGTATCGAAAGGGAAATGGTCTGCATCCCAGAACTGATTGGCCTGAGTGTACATTATTGAGTTATGTGAATGTTCTGAATTTGAGGCCTCTTTTGGCTTTGACCTCCATCCAAGCCCTGTTTTCCTTTGTGACCTGCTAATCCTCAGAGCTGTGAATCACTTTCTCACTCTACTTAGCCTCTGTTTCATCTCCAGCTGCCACGTATTGATTGTCACTTTGAACTCTCTCAGTCTGAGAAAATGATCCTCAGCCTGGCTGTCTCGACTTTGATATGTGACCTCCCACCTCTGGCCCAGGACTTTTGTCAGATCAGCCTTACAAGCTGCACCCACATCTCAGCATGATGGGTACCTATGGAAAGGGTCATGACGCTCAACTTGTCTCGCACCAGCTTGACTATCATACTCTTCTGGAGAGGGGTAGAACGGCAGCACAGGACAGACCGGCAATACTGAGTCAGCTCTAAAAATTTCATCTCCAGCTTTCCCTGGAAAATGGCATTCAATGTCTTCCCATTGATGACCAATCCAACTTCTGGAACTGCAGCTCTTGAGGTAGGAGGTGGTGTCTCAAAAGGTAGGCAGAGCCCAAAGAGCTTGCGGTTTGGCTTCTGTGGTCCATGAAATTGCTTCACTTCTTCCAGTGCATAGTTAAGGATGGATTCACAGGTTTCCTATAGAGTCAGAATCACAAATATGGTATTAGTAAACAACACAGAAATGTAGGTTAAAGATCTCACTTTATCTTTTAGTAAAATAGTTATGAAATTCTACCACCATAGAGATTACCCAGGAATCATTTTCTGATTCTTACATTTCTCTTTAACCTTTCAAAAAGCATCAAAGCAATATTAATTTGGAAGCAAATTAATGGCAAAATAGGAGAGACTGCTAGACAATGGGAGTGGAAATAGCTCAGCAAGATGGGGAATGATACAGGGATGGTATAAGCTAATAAATATGCATGTGATGGTAAATAATGATAATATGTCATGATAATACAGTGCTTTTTATTTCTTACAAATCATTTTGGTTCTCCTGAGGAAACTGAGTGATGAGGAAATTGAAACAGTGAAATCTTTAGTAACTTGCGCTAGCTCATCCAACTTACTAGTGGAGGCAGATCATCACTGCTTGAATTATCGCTTCCCAATTGAAAAAATACACTGCGTGTTTACCTGTTGATATGAATGTGTTGCTCATACATGTTAAAACTGACTATGAATGTGAACATTTTACTGATGTAAAGAAACTTATTTTTTCTGACATTTACCTCGAAACATAGTGAAGAATTTATTTCCTCTTTTACTTTTGATTATATCAGAGATCAAGTCAGATTTTGGTTCTAAATATATCCTTAGTACCTTATTAGATTTTGCAACATTACTTTCAAATAAAGTTGTGGCAGTCAGTATTATTGATTTTAATAGCATTGTTTTGTTCACATGATCTTTAGTTAGCAGTGTTTTTTATCCATGGCAAGGATGATGGTTTTCATTTAGTATAGTCCTAAAAAATTATTCTAAAAATAAATTTAAAAGTGTTCAAAGTGAGTCAATTTAAATGAATTCATTACATGAAAAAAAAGTACAGGTAATATGTGGATTTAAGCAAAAATTGTGAAGATTTTTCTGATATGACAGGTTTGGGGACCATTGATCTAGAAGCTTCTGAGATTATTTGGGATACTTTCTTCTGGAGTGAGCAGAACTGCAGTTAATCATTCCTGAGTCTTCCCTTAGGGGATGCTAAATTGAGTGTTGCAAGCAGTAGGGTATGCCCAGAACCTAGAGGGGTGAGAGGAAGCTGTGCCAGGGGTGGGTGGTTATGCCTGAGGCACTTATCTGGGAAAGAGATCAAGATAGTCCTTGCTGGGAGTTGGGGCCAGCATAAATTATATAAATTCCTCCAACGCAGGAGTGCAGGAAGTCACTGGAGATATGTTTCAAAATAAAATTTCTGAATTTGCTTATTTCAAAGTATGATGTAATAACCACAATAGTTACCATTCATTTAACCTTTAGTATATGCCGGGTACTGTGGTAGGCAGCCTCCAAGATGGTTCTTAATGATCCCTGCCATCCTGAGATGCATGCCCCTGTGCAATCCCTCCCCTTGGTTATGAGCCACACCTAGCAATTCCTTTCTAATGTAGAGAATTCTGCAAAAGTGATAGGATGTCACTTTCCAGATTAGCTTATAAAAAGACTTGTGGCTTCCAATTTGGCACTCTTTTCCCTCTCTCTTGGATGGCTTGCTGTGGGAGAAAGCAGCTGCCATGTTGTGAAGCAGCTCTATGGAGAGGCCCATGTGGTAAGGAAATGAAGTTTGCCAGCAATCATGTGTGTAAGCTTTGAGGATGGCCTTCTCTTCATTCCCAAACAACCCACTAGTTGGGGCCTTTAGATGAGCCCACAGACCTGACAGGTTGAATTCAGCCTTCAGAGAGACTTTGAACCAGAGGTACCCAGCTAAGCTGACCCTGGACTCCTAACCCACAGAAACTGTGGGATAATAAATGTTGGTTGTTTTCAGCCACTGAATTTTGGAGTGTGTTAAATACTGTGCTAATAAGTATTTTTCTTCTATGATCTTATTTAATCCTCCCAATAGCCTCTGAAATAAATCTTTCTAATCCCTATTTTACATATGAGGAGGGTGAAGTTTAGGGAGGTATGATATCTGGACCATATTAAGCTTTCAATATATGCTACTAATAATGACAATAATCATTTCTGTTATTGGTTTCTAATGCTCTAGTTCCTTCTAAATTCCTTGACAGACCAGCACTTCCACTGATGATGATAGTAATTCTCTCATTTTATGAAAGAGAACCCTGAGGTCTAGAGAGGTCCCATAACCTGCTTACAGCTTTAAGATACATAACAAAGAAACAGTAGCCCTAAATCAATTTATAATGAATTAGGCAGATTAAAACCCTTGGAGGAAATATCCACTGAATACATAATTATATTAAACTAAGGTTTAAATAAATCTGAGATTTGGAATGGATTTCCTGTTTTTGGCTTAACATATCCATGTACCCACCACTTTTTCTCAGGTAGAAAGACTAATCTTACAGGTTTAAAGGACTCAGAGCATGGGCTGGTCCTAACATTCAGGTACCAACAGGGTCCCAAACATCTTTGAATGATTTAACAGTGACTGAACCAAACATGAAATGTGACACGCTATTCCTTAGGAACATTGGATAATTAATTGCTAAACATCTTCAGCTTCCTATAGGAATGCACTGTATTTAACAGAAACCACAGAAGCCCACTCTATCCCCCTTGGACTGGCTGACTCACAAGTTTGCCCATGTCCTCCTCCTGGAATTACCTGAAGTGAAATGATCATTGCAAACAGAATTTCCATTGTGAGTAGGGCAGGCAGACATCAACGCTATTACAGGGATCAAGTACTCAAGCAAGCAGCAAATTACTTTCTTTCCTAAGCATAATATTAATGCCAAAGATTTCCCCAAGATTATTTTCATTTTGAAAATTCATTGGAGTTTAATATAATCAGAGCATAATCTGTGCACCTGACAAGAAAGTGATTTTTCCAATTCATCTAAAGGGCCTCAGGCACTTTTCATAGTATACACTACTGTTTAAAAAGTATGTGACGTGGATTCATTATGGAATAAAAACCAGAGTTAAATCTTCCGAACTTCTATTCTGGGTCCATATCCGTTTTAAGCAAAACCAAAAGAGGTTCCGGCACCGTCCCTGTATCCTTTTTTTGTGCTGTTCTTTCCCATGTTCCTCCCTCTTCTCCATCCTTTCTCCCATGGTGCGTCTAGGTCTCCCTTCCAGTGCCCTGCTCCCACTGCCCTTCCAGGACAATGTTTTCCTGCTTCCTTTTGGAAGCATACATCTCAATGCCTACTTCCCATATTCATCAACCAAGGTGTTAAAACTTCACTTTCTGTGGTTTGCATTGTGAAAATAGATTTTTTCTCCTAAGTATAAAACTGTATTATAACTTTGAATACCCTTCTCCAGATTTTACACAGCCCTTTCTCCAAACCCCATCCCCTGCCACCCACAACCTACTGGGGTTTAAAATTGCAGTTTTAGGACTTTGCTTCTCTCTCTCCTATCCTGTCAAAATTTACTGGTCTCATGAATCATTTCCTTCAGGTTTTATTCTGTGGCAAACCAATCTGACATACAAATTGGAGCTGCAATTTTAAACTCATAATCATTTCAATTTAGTTGGGGCTTTTTCAATGGAAGAGTTAGTCCAAAGTATAAGAAACTAACAACTGGGGTTCTGTGAGCAAACAATGTGGTATAATGAAGATAGCACTGGCCTGGCAGAGAACAGCGTTCTAGACTTAGTTCTATCAGAAACTACCAGGGTGACTCTGGGAAAGAGACTTAGTCTCAAGGGTCTTTAGTTTCCTTATTTGTAAAATGAGGAGATTGGGCCAAAGGTGAAATCTGGAAGATCAAAACTTTCTAACATGTACTACTAGATGTAATATAATCAAACTGGTCAGCCATGCATTGGGATGAGGTGGATGATTTCTGGGGACCTCTGAGCTCCAAGGTTCAGTGATATTTTAAGGGTAGGGGTGCTTCCCCTCTGTACCCAAATCCCTCCCATAACCCTATCTCTTGTTGGTCTAGGGGCTGTTCTGCACTTGGACATGTGGTCCCTACTTTGGCCTCACCTGATTTTCTGTATTAATGGAGTAAACAGTGTCAGTCTGATCTAACAATCTGCAGGAATAGGCGATATTGACTGCTGTCTCCTGCTTATCTCCAGTCAAGACCCAGAGCTGGATCCCAGCTTCCCGCAGGGCAGCAATTGTGTCTGGAACCCCTTCTTGCAGCTGGTCTTCAATCCCAGTGGCTCCTGGAGTGATCAAAGACACCAGAGCTTACATTTAGAGTGAAAAAGTAGCTGTTTAATTTCCCCAAAGCCCTATCAAGTTAGACAATGATATCTAATACCTCCAATGTTCTAGGCTGTGCTAAGCACCCAAGATACAGCAGTGAAACGGAGCTGGTCCCTCTTGCAGCTCAAAACATTATTGAAAAAGAATTTATAACTGAACTATATGAGGGGCAAAGCCCAGGATGCCAGGTGAACATATACTAGAAGACCTGAATTTCATCTAGATAGTCAGGGAAGGCCTTGCTAGGAAGTGCTATTTAAGCTCAGACCTGGAAGATAAGGCCAAGAAGTGGCAAAGGAGGAGAATTCCAGGTAGAGTGATGAGCATGTATGAAGGCTCAGAGGCCAGAGTAGACGAAGGTGAAGAAAGGGAGGCAGAATGGGGTGAAAGATGGGGCCAGGAAGGGAGGTAAGGCTGTTGGATCATGCAGAGCCTTGTCAGAGCATTAAAGGATTTGGAATTTATTTGGTAGACAAGAAAGCTATTAAAGGGAGTTAAGTTGGAGAGTGACAGGATCAGTTTTGAGTTTTAAGAAGATCATTCTAGGGAACAGAGTGGGAAGCAGGATGAGATTAGAGGTTTAGCAGAGTTGTGGAGGAGTAGCCCCTGTGGGCCTACCAGCAATGGGAGTGTAGAGAAGTAGAGAGACTGAGACCTTTGCTCTCTAACAGTTCACAGCAAAATAAGGACTCAGGTTTTTGATGATAATCTTGGAATTAAACATGCAGATTCCATAATTTTTGAATGATCTCAAGCTTTGCACCAACCCTGATGAATATATACCCAAATATCAAATAATTACTAACTGATTAGGCAAAAATCTGTACTTAAATTGAAATTCTTTTTAGACCACAGACTAATGGCTACCCACTTCACTCTGGGCAGGAGCAAGGCATTTCATTTCTTTTAACAATCCCTAGTGACAATAGGTTGGCAAAGCAGTTACACTGGATGGATACTGAAAAGACCATTTCATAGTGTGGGACTCAGTGTAAATGCAAATGCAGTATTAGTGGCAGGGCAGATTCTTGGTGGTAAGATGAAATCTCTTCCCAGTCCCAGTCCTCTCCTTCCAAAGCCACCTTGAGGGAACAAAAATGATGACTCTATCCTGATAAGTGCCTCTTTTGTATTGCAGGCCCAGATGTGCAGGTAAACAACCCCATGATAAGTGTTGCTTCAATCCTTGTCTTTCTCTCCAAGGGTTAGCCTGGAAGGTGAGATTCTGAAGCTGATTTATACTATAGGGAGGCAGAGTGAAGGAGGAGAGAGGAAAAACACATTTATTTGTGTGAAAGAAAAAATGAAACAGAGAGGTGGTGAAAGTCTTTCCCAGCAAGGGAAGCCAACAGATCTTGACAAGCACGTTCTCTTTCATGCCGAACCAGCTGAGGAGCACCTCTCACTGACTGAAACTAGAACCCTCCCCTGAAACAAAAGCAGCCTCAGGCAGGTGAGGAAGGAGTCACATGCCCTAATGGGATGACATTCTGTGGCCTCGTGTGGTGGATAGAGCTGTCTGGCCTGGCTACCCTCTGGTTTCTGTTAAAATAAGTTCTCATGGCCAGCTTTCAGAGGGGCTTTGGGAGGCAATAGGCAAAGGTCCTGGAGTCAAAACACAGGAACAAAAATAAGGCAGAAGGAGGTGGGGAACAAATGGTCTCCCCTTGCTTGCCACTCTTCCTGCCAAATCCTGTTGCTATATTTAGTATGTAAAGGCATCACCATCTTCTTTCAGCAACCCTGGGTCTGTCGCCTTGCACCCCTGCGTGGCTGAGAGCTTGGAGCAGTATGGTTTATACAGAAGAGAAACTGAAGCTCAGGGGGGTGGGGGTTGTATATAGCACAAGGCCAAGATTTGGCCCTCATCCCCAGTTCAGCATTGCCTCCCAAGATGAAAGAAGGCTTTAGCCATGTGGCCAGTGGCAGGGTGCTGTCACACGTTGCCTTTTTCAGATCTTGCTCCTGAGCTGTGAGGTAATTAACCCTGATTAAATAAAGCTTCCTCCTTCTACCTGGGTAATGCTTTTCCTCCCACAGAAACACAATACTACAGTCTTAGCTGGTCTCCCTGCTTCTCCTCTTCCCTCAGTGTATCGATCGAACTTCCATACAGCAGCAGCCAGAGTAATTTTTGTAAAGTATGAACCTGTTCTTGCTTTTACTCCCTTCTCTCTAAACTGTTAGCATATGAGTTAAGTGCCTTCATAACCTGGGTCATGCTGACCTTTCCCACCTCACATCATTTCTCCCCCTCAACTCTGTGGTCCAGTCATAGCAGACCTTGGAGTTTCTAGCCTCTTGGGTCTGTCTCACCTCTATCTCTTCATTCTGTCCCCTTCCTCTGCCTGAAAATTCTTCCTCTTTGCCTGACTAGCTCCATTGCTCGGCTCAGTTCTTACCTTCCTGCACTCTCCTTGGCCCCAGTCTAGATTGTGGTCCCATACAACCAGGCGTGTCTTCCAGCCCAACCCTCATCACACTCACTTGAAATTCCTTGTTGAATCATCCAGTTTCCTTGCTAGATTGAGCTCTGAGAAGATAGGGCCTGTGGCTCTTGTTCCCTAGTCTCAATGCCTAGCATGCACCTTGGAATATAGTAGGTGCTCAATAAGCATTTGAAAAAATGGAGAAGCAACCAAGCTCCTGGGTTTTGTCCAACAGAAAGTGTGGGAATGCTCCTGGGCATCCTCAGGAAGTGGTGTGTGGAGTCTGGGTTGGATATTGGCACCATTTGTGCCAAATACCTGGAAGGGCACTCCAGGGAAGGTTCCTAATTGAGACACATCTGTAGCAGTGTCAGAGTCGGGACAAGAACTCCCTTTCCAGCTTGTAGCATTTTTTTTTTTAATTTAATGATGACTTATTTTTAGCTACCGAGTAAGGTGAGTTGATTCTCCAGATGTTGTGCCGTCTCCATTAGAAGCTCATCTCGGTTGTCGAGGGATGCCTCCGCCTCACACCGGAAACTGGCCCATCGTCGGAAGTCATCTTCACTTATGACCTACAGAACAGGAAGAGGCTCTTTCACAATGCTGGGTGAATACTGGCCAATTCAGATGTGCCTGGCCTGTCTGAGCTTCCCTACACAATTATTTCTCCTCAATGTTTTTTGTTTGTTTGTTTGTTTTGAATGCATGAATCAATGAAGGATTGATCCTCATGTTCCATTATCACCAAACATCCATTGAGCCCCTGCTCCTGCTATGCTCTGGGCACTGGAGGTATAGCAGTGATTAAGACAGACAAGATTCCTGGGCTTATGGGGTAGTGGAGGGTGAGAGATATTAATCCATGTAAATTATTTAAAAGAACAGATAATTTTAGGAAAATAAAGAGTGACATGATAGAATGTGACTGGATAGAGTGATAGCTGTGGGAAGAAGGATTATTTCATTTGGATTTTTAGTTTTCTTAGACAAAGTGAAGTCCAAGTTGAGATACACTGATAAGAAGGGGTCAGTCACAGGGAGGGGCAAATGCAAGCAATGGACTTGGCTTTCTTTCTGTTCCTTGAAGACATCAGTTGAAGGATGGAGAGCCAGGTAGAGAGGTGGCAGCAATTGGAGTACCCAATAGCTGGAAGAACCAAACTAGAGGGCATCTCTTCCTCCTTTGGAGTCCACAGCACATTTATATCCCTCTGTTAGCATGACATGCATACTGTCTCTTATTACAATAAATTATTCTTTTGTCCAACATGGAATTATAAGGAAAACCAAGGGGACACAATAGGCCTTTGCTTTTGAGGAATTCACAGTCTTATTAGAGGAGGCAAAGTAGGCACAAATAATTTCAGGGGAAAATAGAAGGTGGTAAGGGTATAATTATAATCTGTGGAGTAGTAAGCACTGGTCACTGTCTCAGGCACTACACATGTGTTATTTCAGTAATCTCTATTACAACTGTTTGAGGTAGGGGGCATTAGTATATTTTACAGATAAGAAAATCCCAAACTCAGAGAGGTGAAGAAACTTTCCCAAGGTCACACACCAGGTAAGTGGTGAGATTGGAACTTGTACCCAGGTAGGTCTAACTTTAAAGTGGGTGCTTTTAAACTTTGCTGCACTAAGCACCATAAAAGATGAAGAGCTCTGGGGATCTGCAGAGAAGAAACTACTTTTAGCCATCTAGCAGTGGATGTCATCATAGCTCCCCATCTGACTTTAGGTGCCTCATTAGATGCCTCTAATCTGATATTCATCTCTCTTTGCCTGCCTTCCTTGCAGGTGTTGCAAAGTCAAAGGCCTGCAGGGTGAGAGGTGGGTAAATACGTGACTATAGCTGAGCCAAGGGCAATGCAACAGGGAAGTTAGGGGCTGTGACCAATTAGAGAACACAGGAGAATATATCCCTCATCAAGGGGATCAGCTACTACTTGGTTCTAGCTATTAGCTGCCTTTCAAGAATGTCGACCCCATTCATCAGATGCTCTACATTTATAAGAGAAATCAGAAATCTAGAATTTTATGTGATCACATAGTATCTCTTAAATTTCAAATCTAGGCAAATAATGCAAAATTTAAAAGGATACTTTGAAGGTAAAATTATAACAGTAAAAATTGTTTTATGAGTAATGGGTTACCAATTATATGTATAAATAATGAAAAATGGGGAACAACAAAGCCATGCTAATATGGAATCTTGCCATCCAGAGTTTTGTCCCAGAATAATTATCAAAATCCTTGGTCTTTGTGGTGAGTCAGAATTTGGAATGTTTGAAATAGCTAATTTTGAAAATATTAAAACAACCACTATTAAGGGCCTTCTAAAATGGAATAGAAATGACCAACTCAGTGTTGAGACCTTAAAGCCACTAAAGGAGAAATTTTTACCTTTTTGGCGATGCACAGTGTTCGAAGGCCATCTCTTGCATACAAGTCTAGGTGCTTCTGGGTCCTGGCTCGGATTTTCCTCACCTTCTTTTCCATATCAGAATCAGTTGCTGTAAAATAGTCATTGTCCTCCATGAGTGAGGAGGAATCCCCTTATAACCCACCTCAGAAACATAGAAGATCTCTCTTGGCTGTCAGGAAGTCCCAAAAGGTGATGTCTCCAGGAGTCTTTAAATTCTCTGCCTTCTGTATCTGACCAAAAAGGCCTAGCTGAGAAAAGTTCTATTTAGGGAAGGTAGGTCATTTTAGGTATTGTTCCCAAATACTTGTTTGCATTAGAATCACCTGGGAACTTAAACAAATAATAGAGATTCCCAGGTCCAGTTGAAGTCCTTCTGAATCAGGGGATGGACCAGAAGTCTGAATCTTTGTTATTACCTCAGGTGTTTTCCAGGTAGCCAGTTTATCCCTGCATAAACTGTTTGCTAAGTCTTAGACATATCATCCACCATCCCCTGTGTCATCTATTTCAGTCTTTATATCAAGTTAGATCCCAAGACAGCCACAGATCTGAATCTCATTGTTCAGTTCTTCACCACATAGGGGGGTGTTTTTCTGAGTTAGGCTTTCTTTCTATAATAGGAAATGGCCTTAGAAAAAATATTTTTTGCATTTCCTATAACTCTAGTATAAAAATATTTCATTGTGTTGCTCAAAGTCCCCTTTAGGAAGTCTTACATGTTTCTTTCAGAAGAAATTTATCTTTCTCTCCTGCAATTACAGTACTTTTATCTATCAGATAAAAATAATTTTTCAGCCTGGGTTGGTGGGTATGGGGCAGGATTGATGCCATCACCACCTCCTTTATCTAAGATGTCACAGACATCACTAATCAGGTGCAGCACTGTGTAAAAGTCAGCTGGGAGAAAGCTTCAGAATCCTTCTTTACCAGGGCTGGATTGCAATCTTTAGAGGCCAGAAGTAGCAAGCAGATTTTATGTACCTCATCTACTCCCTTCATATAATGCAAAATTAAACATACAATTCTTTACGGTAAAATAATTATAAGGAAATCCAACAAATCTCTGATTTTTCCCATGGTATTATTCCAAGGATATTTTATGCAATATAAAAATCCTTTTAAAGATTATCTTCTTATTTTTCAGGTTCTACTTTTCCCCTAGTGCCTGAAGCATAATCTTTGTGCCTATTGAGCACTACTGTCTTATTGAGCACTATCTACAACATTTTATTTTCAAAGACATTAGCTCCCCAAGATGAAACCCTTTTGCCTTCTACCTGTGTGCCCTGGAGTGTTCACTTTTTTTTTCTCAGGCTACTAGGAACCTCAGGGTCAAGTTGAATGTTCAAACACTGTAAATATATTACATCTCAGGTTATTTTCTTCCCTGCTTTTCAAAGCTTTGACTCTCAGTTTTAATAGTAATATTGTGTACGTGTCTTTTATTGGAAGCCTCTCTAATCTATTTTTGAATCAGGTGAGGGACAAATAGAAAAAATATCTCCAGGGCAGCTTGGATGGCTGTTGCCCAGGGATAGAGTGCCGTGGTTCCCTTGACTCAGGAACACTGAATTCACTTGTCTGCCAGAGTCTGGGGATGAAGAGACCTAATTAGCTCCCTTCCCATTCTAAATACTCATCAATCCCCATGAACCTCTTGGCTTTAATCCATAGCTGATAATGCAGGAGGCACAGGGCTGCCTGGGCAATTCTAAAGCTTGGCTGGAATCTACTATCCTGGGAGAATCACAGCCCCATAACTGTCTTCTTCTTGTTAGCAATCAGGAAGCGGCTGCACACTAATTCATGCTGCTTCAAAATTGGACACTGATATGTAGGGACTTTGGAACATTTCTCTGGCTTGGAGCAAGTTTATGAAAATCCATTTGGGGGAGGCTGGGGAAAAGGATGATAAAGGGGGACACCTGAGGCTTCCCAGAGAGAACTGAGCCTGGTGCAGAATTCTGGTGGCATAGAAAGAACTCTGAACTGAGATTCAATATACCTAGGCCTGGGATTTACCACTGGTTAGCTGTGCCACCTCTATTAAGTCACTTCCTTCTCTGGGTTCAGCTGGCTTCTCTCCACAAGTAAGAGTTAGGACCACAGCGTGTTCTAGGTTATGTTAATGAGTGTCCTGGTAGAAAAAAAATTGTGTGTGGATAATCCATGTTTAAAAAATGAGTTTGGAAAACCAGAAACTGGGATAAATAAAGAAGTTTCTTCAGTATAAGACGATAATAAGCTCATGAGCACTGTAATAATCCAGGGTGAGGAGATGCAGAATGCAGCATGATTTAAGAGAACTCCTTTGAAGAAAGCATCTTGTGGCCTCTGTTCCAGCTGGGACCTGCTGGACTAAATGACACTATAACTCCAGCTCCTCATTACTGTTCCATACTGCCTCCCAAACCAAGGACCCCTCTTCCTGGAGCCCTGGTGAGGTGGGACTCACCGCAGGCCGGGTCTTCCAGCAGGTCCATGATAACTGAGTCTGCGCCTTTGGTGTAGATGATGATCTCACCCGTCAGTGGGTGCCTCACAACCACAGACATTCTCTTCCTGACAGAGTCAAAGCCCAGGGTGCAGAGGACATCGAAGGTGAGGCAGGTGCCCTGGGGCAAGCGCACAGTCACCTGCTCTGGTGTCCGGGACACCAGAGTGAAGCTGTAGGCATGGGCGGCATGAACCAGGGCTGCCTCATCAGGGCTCTCAGCCTCATAACAGAGCTCAGGGCTGGCCAGGCCTAGAGCTGGGGCCTCCAGCACCTCTTCCAAGGAAGCGTCTAATCCTGACCCCTGGATGTCAACCTGGTCCCATGTGCTGCTCCTATAGCCACCATCAGTGGAGTTACCTCCACTGCACACAGACACATCATCTCTCTCTTCTGAGTCTGGGGTTGGAATGTTGGCCCCCAAACTCTCTCCCAGGTCGGTGTCAGAGGGCACAGTGGATGAGAATGACTGGCTAAGGTTCAAAAGCTTCAATCTGTGGAACAGTTGTTGAATCTTCTCCAGGGACGTCCCCAGAGCCTTGGCAGAGGGTGGCATGGTGACCTTGTGGTAAAAGGAGGGAAGTGGAACATTAACTCTCAGTGTTGGAAAAAAAATATCAAGCTGTTTTATGGCAGAAGAGGAAGGTCATTTTACAATAAATGGATTATTTAGGGCTTTAGGGATTATAGGCAAGTCTCACCTCTGTGAGCCTCAGTTTACCTACCTACAGCATGAGAAGATTAGGCCAGATATTTCTTTCCAGCTTTGACATTCTAGGGATTGGTAATACTCAATTTTACAATCCTGCTTTGGTCATGGACAAAGGAAAGAAAAGGAGACAAAAGCCAGACCCATAGTGAAAGTTTACATTCCCCGGGCCTTTTCCATGACCTTGTCTGCTTTATCCTTGCATGCAGTATCTTATCTCGCCCTCCCCAGCAATTCTAGCAGATGCCATGTAATCCTAACTTCTAGATGAGGAAACTGAGGCACAGAGAGGTTCAATAAATTGTCTATGACCACCTAGAGTGTAGTAATAGAGCTGGACTAAAATCTGGGTGTTCCTAGCTCCAGAGATTGGACTCCTGAGTTACCTGTCAGCTAACATCTCCCCATTAACTTGAAAATTGGGAGTTGGATGCTGTCCTTCCCAATATGTACTTCTTCCTTTCTTGAAAATAGAGTTAATTTCTCAGAAAACATTTCCTGCCTCCCAAATCTTCCTAAAAACTTTTGATAACTTGGTGACTTTTTAGTGGCTGAATGGGATCTAAGTGTAATATGGGAGGCTTTGGTTTGGTACCTGGGTGAACCCTCTTTTTCCTGATTTCATTAGCCACAAGTTAAAACACTCAATTATTCTCTTCAGTCACTCATAAGGGAGCTTGGGTGAGAGTCTGTGGATAATTGAAGATCAATCTATCTTTAGTGCTGAAAAAACAATTCAGAGTATAAACTTCTATAAATGGCCATACAGCTGCATTATCTCAAAATTGGCAGAACTTCACCTATGGTTTTTATTATTATTATTATTATTTGCCCTCACATAAAAACAGAGACCAGTATAATGTGATATTATTATGTAGCTGTACAGAGGGTTCTGCTGTGTAGTACCCATACATCCTTTGTGAAGTTGTCCAAGCTCTCTGAGCCACTGTTTCTTCACTTGTGAAATGCAAGGACATAGCTCACAGGGTTGTTGGGTTGTGAGGGTTAAATGATAATGCAGGTGATGTGTTTGTCATGGAGACTGACACACAGCACTGCTTAGTAAATATTAACTCTTAATATCTACCCTACACACAGATAGATACAAAGTCTAAAAGCTACATAGAAAGCTCATCTATAACTTATTCCATTTCTTTTAAAAAATGAAGAAACTGAGGCCCAGAAAAAAAAATCTGTTCAAGGTCCCACAGTGGTGAAATGGTGATGCTGTGACTAGGGTCCAAGTATCTTGTCTCTCTATTCAGGGCTTCACCCCTTGTTCCATCTCCCATCCATCCCACCACCCACTATCAGTGGTCCTTACTCTCTGCCTGGTCTCAGTGGTTGTAGAGACCATGACGGAGTTGCAGATGGTTAGGGCGAGGAAGAAGTCAGCAATGGAGGAGGTGGTGGAGAGAGAAGGCTTGGCTGGTTTTGTGTCTGACAAGGTCTCCAGCCACAGAGCAGCATCTTGTACTTTGGCCAGTAGATTTTTGTCTGGAGTCACATCTTTTTCCTGAGAAAGAAAGGCCTGGATGAGAATATTTCATGAAGGGATTGGGGAGGAAGACCCCCTCTGGAAGATTCTTTGTACACCTGCAGAAAGGATAATACAGTCTTCCTGAAAGTCCTGCCTCCAGCACATCTCTTCCTTCCACAGGCCTGGTCAAAGCATTCTTATGTGACTCCTCCCTTTCCCTCAACCTGACATGTCACATACTCATTGGTTATAGACTCTGGCAGCCCTTCCCTCACTGTGGCTCCCCACTTTCACTGCTGATGCTTTCAGCCAGACTCAGACCTCTAGCCCTCAAATCTAGATTCCTGCATCAGCCTCTAAAGTAATTTCTACCTCTTACCTCTTTTCTTTCTAACCCTTCATATGTGTTATCCATGGGTCTTCTTAAAACATCCTTTCCCTCAAGGTATTTTTGAGCTTGAAAACTTTCAGGAGATCTTCATTGTTAGCACAATCAATTCAGTCTGGCATCTAAATGCTTTCACAGTCTGCATTTCTACTCTTTACTTCCACCGCTTCTCAATGTAGGCCCTCAGCTCAGCCTGTTGGTTTGTTTGCTGCCTCCTGGATATGTACTCCCTTTTTTATGCCTCTGATCATACCTTGCTTGAAAAGACCTCTCCTGCCCACCAAAATGCTACCTAGACTTCAGGATCCATGAGAAATGTTCATATGTTCATGAGATCTTATCCAGCCCACAATGAGTTCTCAGTCTTCTGAGCCACAATGGTGTGTTCTTGAACTCAGAATCTCCATGGGAGTCAGGCAGGTAAGGTGGATGAGGGAAGTTGCCCAGGTACAGATGAGGACACTGTGGGATGGCGGGGGCTGTGAGACCTGGCAAGTGCTACCGTGTGTGAAAGGTGGCAACTGTTCTGCTAGTGAAATGCTCTGGTGCTAGTCCAGTTTGCCAAATCTATTGATTTTTCAGGATAAAGAGAGATGATGTGACAAGTCCTGTTTTTTGAAAAGAAAAATCTGTGGGCAGGATCTGACTCATGGATTTCCAATTTTTCACATCCTTGTAGGAGCTGCCAGTTGTATCATCCCTTTGGAATTCACCACATATTGACCTATATTTTAAATTTAATTTTTTTATATCCATATTGAATCTCTCTAGAGATAAGAGCCTCAGAGATAGAGAATGCATTTTCCACAAAGTTGTATATTCTAGAGCCCCAACTACTGCTTTGTTTGAAGCAGAAGTTCAACAAACACTGGCTCTTAACAGATAGGACAAAAGCCACCATGCAAAGAAATTGCCACACAAAACCATTTATATCAGTGTTAATAGTTCATAGGTTAATTAAAGTTTAGAAGAAAGAGAGTTAATGGTTGAAAATGGTGGACTGAAGAAATCTTGATTAATTTAAGCAGGGTAAGACTGAGTGCCAATGAGCTAACAGATTTTACAAATAAGAACCCAGGTTGAGATTAAAAAAAAAAAAAAGAAACAAAACCCTGTGGATAAAGAGTCCTCAGACTGTGTCTTCTCTGATTACCAAATGCAATGATTTCAAAAGTCAGACTCTATCCTCCCTGGGGCTGCTGGCACAGGTGAGCCACAGGAGAGGAAACCCAGACACACAGGGAGATACTTGATGCCTGCAGAGATGAGAGTTGGGCTTTCCAATAGCAAGGGAGGTGAAAAGAAATGGACGGGAGCAGAGAGTTCTAGCTTTCATTTGGAGTGCTCTCTAAGAGTCAACACTGTACCTCCTCTTGTTCATACCCTCTTAAGACAACAACCAGAAAAAAGTACTTCTTATTAAAAGGAAGAGTGCTAGTAAGACTGAAACAAATCTGCATTTCTTCTCATTGCCTTGTGATAAGCAGTGGTGAACGATCCACACCATATGGTGTCACTATTTTCAGAAAGCCAAGGAAGGGAGCATGTATCATCCAACCTCTCAGCCTTTGAATGCCATCTTCCTAGCAATAGTTCACACTGATCAAGCTCTTCCTACTTTTCCAAGCAATGTCATTTATGTGACCTCACCAACTTCTCACAGTCCCAGGTTGAGACGAAATGAGTCTCAACTTAATTGAAACCGAGAAAGATGGCTGACATGACCAATATCACTCAGTGAGTCAGCAGAAAGCCAGAATCAGATGTCAGACCCTTTAACTGAGTCCTTTCCATGGTCATGGTAAAGTTGACTTGTTCCCTTACTAATGCTCTTAATGCTCCCTGGCAGACTCGCCTCACCAGATTCCAGGCTCCATCTACTGCCTGTCATCAGTGTACAATCATCACTCAAGGAGCTCTGAGCTCATTTCTCAAAGTAGTAATGATAGTTCCTATTCATATAGTGCTTCTTACATTCTGTGTACATCCATTATTTCATTGCATCTCCACAGCAACATTATCTGTTGAGTACTATTATCCTCCTGGTTATCTGTGTATCAGACAAGGAAACTGCTATCCAGGGAGATTAAGTGTTTTTCCTAAGGTCACACAGTAAGTAGGCGAGACTCCTTCACTTAATTTGAGATAGTCCAACTAGAATTCATGCTCTTAACCTTTGTGCCAGACAAGGTCCCCCACAAGAAGGAAATAGCCTCTGATACTTGCTGACAGCCAGCATCTTTAGTGTTTGGCATCCCATGCACAACTAACAGGTTTGTATATCCAGTCCTTAAGGCTCATCAGATAGTATTTGAGATTATAAAAGATATTATGGGAGTCTCCTTTTTTTTTTTTTTAGAAAATAGACTTCATTTGGGGGGGTATACATGATGGGATGCTTTATTTTTTATTAAAAATTTTTTTAATGTCTATTTTTGAGAGAGACAGAGAGACAGATAGAGACAGAATACAAGCATGTGAGGGGCAGAGAGAGAGGGAGACACAGAATCTGAAGCAGGCTCCAGGTTCTGAGCTGTTAGCACAGAGCCCAACATGGGGCTTAAGCCCAGGAATGGTAAGATCATGACCTGAACTGAAGTTGGACGCTTAACTGACTGAGCCACCAAGGTGCCCCAATTGGATGCTTAAAAACCCCTTTTATTTATTCTGAGAGAGAGAGGGAATGAGAGAGAGAGAAAGAGGCAGAGTCCCTCTTAGAGGGGCTGAGCAGGAGAGGGAGAGACTCCTAGCACAGGCTCTATGCTAATTGCACGAGACAGACATGGGGCTCCATCTTATTAACCATGAGATCATGACAAGAGCTGGCACTCAACCAACTGAGCCACACAGGCACCCCACAAATGGGATGCTTTTAACCCTTACCACAGATGCCCAGAGTTGCAAACAAGGTTGGACGTCACCAAAACCAAATCTTTCATTTTCCTGATGACAAAATTGAATGGCAGAGAGAAGGGAGGTGAACTACTCAAGACTTCACAATGAATTAGGGTCAGAACTAGGGCAGCTTTCATACCACCTGACTCCCAACCTCTGACAACACACTGCTTTGCTCTAAGCTATGTATTACGTCTTTCCAAATGGTGACACAGTTAAAATGATTTAGGGTTATTTATTGCACGTCCATTTACCCTTTAGTATATGAGTGCCATGAGGGCAGAGGCAATCTGTGATATGTCCCCAGTGCCTGGCAGACTGCAGGCATTCAAACTTCTGTTGACAGACTCCTATCTAGGACACCACACTACCCCACCACTGATTAACTCATGGGATCTCTTTGTTAAAATACTTCTTTAGTATATTTCCTTCCAATCATAAAGCAATGCATTAAAAAAAAATCTCTGCAAAGGGCCTACTTCTCTCTGGGAATGGCAGCAAGCCCAGCCTGCAGGTGTCAGCCGCAGATGTCAGTTAAGATTTATCCAGTCACCACAGACTGTTTTCATGGGGCAAGGTTCTTCATGGTTCTTCTTGCCCACAGCCCATTGGTTTCCTGTCTGGCCCATTAACATTTAGGAACTTGGCACTTAGGATACTTAGAGAAAGCAGTGCCCTCACCCACCTCTGGGCCCTTTGGCTAGTCTATTTCTCTGAAGGAAAAGAAATAAAATTGTGGGTTACCAGTTCTTCAGATTAGAGCTTTGTGGCAGTCAGGTACCCAACTGGTTAGATTTCTTTCTATTGCAGCACATGTAAAGCTCATACAAACCTTTGATGAAGGTGATCTCAGGCCTCACACTATACCCTCAAAGATCCTATTATTATCATTAGATTACATTTATTGACAATTTACAACAGTCAGGTGCTTTGCTAAGTGTGTTTATCTACATCATTTACTCATCACGACAGCATTGAAATAGCTACTATTATTGTCCCATTTTAATTATGAGGTAAATGAGGCTCACTGAATTTAAGTAACTTGTCCAAGGTCACAAAATCAAGAAAAAGGCTGGATCTTGAATACAGTTCTGCCTCCTGATGCCAAAAGCTGAACCTTTAAACATGATGCCAGAACTTTCCAAACTTTAACATGCACACAAATCAACTGGGCATCTTGTTTATACTCAGATGCTTAAACTGAGATGCTGATTCAGTGGGTCAGGAGTGGAGCCTGAGCATCTGCATTTCTATAAGCTCCCAAATATGCTCATGCTGCTGGTCTGAGGACCACAGTTTGAGTAGTGAGGATTTATATGGACACTGTATGCTACATGACTGGGGTATATTCCACATTGAAGGCTGGGAAAAAGAGGCCAACTTCTAATCTGCTACTCTCTTCTCAGTTTTATTTTTTATTTATTTATAAAATTTTAAAATTGTATTTAAATCCAAGTTAGTTAACACAGAGTGTAATAATGATTTCAGGTCTCTTCTCAGTTTTAATGATAACTTACTCAAGTTCACATGGATGACTATCATTCATTGGGTGCCCATAGCCCCTCTGTACCCATACACTCAGCACCAAGAGCAGTTTTCTGTAGGCACTGGTGTTCTTCTCACCTCTCTACTAGGCTGTAACTTCTATATATTTTTGGTGAGTGTCTAACCTGGTACAACCTCTTGGGAAGTATCAATCAAAATAAAAAAGGTATACACAGTTTAACAATTATGCTAGAAGAATGAATACTATAGAAAAATATACATGTGTAAGCAATGGCTCAACCATCCAACAAATTCTAATGCCATTAATGAAAAGATGAGGCAGATCTCCAGAATGTCTGTCTACAGATATGAAATATTCCCTCAGATTCACTAAGTAAAATGACAAAGTCCAAATCAATGTGTAGGGGATGCTCCTATGTGCAGTAAAGGATGTGCTCATGTGTATACCACACTTGTATGCTTCTATATAGGTGAAACACCTCTGGGTCATACATGAGAAACTGAAAATAATGGTTGCTGCTGGGGTTGTGGGGAACATAGAAGAGAGGGAGACTTACTTTTTACCTTTTGAAATTTAGTTACTTTCCACTACTTACTTAACCATGTGGTTATATCACTATTGTGGAAACAAACTTACCTGTTGCTGGGAAGCTGGAGGCTCAAATATGTTTTAGGGGAGTGATGTTTTTGCCCAGGTTGAGGTTGTGGCCTAGAGGATACTGCCTTCCATTCAAGAACCGAGAGAACCCAATGTTAACAAATATTTGCTTAAATAGAAGCATGTTGATTGTTAAGGTAAGCTTTGTCCAAAAGGGACATAACCCCAAGGAAAGAAATTAAGTGGGTGAGCAAGAAGGGAGTTTTCTAGATCTTGCAAGATCCCACCCTTTGTGAACAGGGTCACTGCAATTGTGTGCTGCCCTTTGGGACCCTTTGGGAAGTTAAGGTAGGCCCAGCTGAGATAGGCTTCATCTGTTCCTGCCCTGTGTGGTCATATTACTTCCAAAAAGATTTTGTGTGCTTGGCTAATTAAATCAGGACTCTTACCTAACTTTAAAGTGGGAGTGTGTATCTGTGGGCTGTCCCTGCCAGTCTGGAAAGAAAGGAAGGAAAACCAAGTTAAGGAAAGGAGGCAGAGGGCCAAAGACACCTCCTTTACCTTTCTCAATTATGTTCTTTCCAGACAGGAGAAGTCAGGCCCACGGAAGGAAATTGTGGTGCCATCTGGAGGAGCCTAAGCAGCCTCAGTGCAAATTTTATGATTAGGAAGATATTTTTTGGTCTGATGGTTCTGGAAAACCTTTTGCAAGTGGCACTTTTAAACAAAGACTCTCTGCTCAAAGCTTGGCTTCTTATACACCGGGGGGGGGGGGTATTTCATTTTCCATCTGCCAGTACTCTTAAACATTGGCTCAGAAATCACCACTTTCCTAAGTATATTATCCCCACCCTAAAGCCACAGATTTTATAGCAGCCAATTAGGCAGCAATAACTGATGCTTCCTTGTTCTTTGTAGTAAAAGAAAAAAAGCCATCTTCTGTTGCTGTTCGCCTTGATGCTCATTTTATTTGGGGTTTAGGGCAAATTTCCAAGAAAACCAACAACTGGTTTCTTTAGAATGTGGAAGGGTGCTTACACTGCCAGGATTTGGCATCATGGAGGTTTCAGAGCAAGTTCTGACTAATTTACAAAGGGAAGATAAAGACCTGGTGGTGCCTGGAGAATATTACCCTACCAGACCGGATGCCAGATGGGCGGGTGGAAGAGGAAGCAAGCTCAGAGAGCCTGCCAATATTGGGTGGGGGCAGGAGCCAGGAGGTCCACCTGGGGCTGCCACAGATATTCTCTATAGGCTAATTCAAGGATCTGCCACTCCAGCCACAGATATTTTATGGATTAGCATCAGAGTCCCTTAAGGAAGCATGAATCATCCCGTTCAGCCAATGCCTCCCAAGCCGTAGAACATACCCATTTGAGCCAAATGAAGATTATTTCCTAGGGGGCAATGCTATGCTTAGAGAGGTTCTCAACCTTGGTTGCTCACTAGAATCATCAGAAATTAAAAAAATATGAATGTTCAGGCCCTATTCTAGACCAATATACCAGAATTTCAGGGGAGAGAGCTTGACATCGCATTTTATGAAAGCTCCCATCTCCCACTCCATATCATCAGATACAAACATTTGTGCAAGGAAGACAGATTTCCTTGAGAAAGATTTAGAAGTTTAAGACTTCTATTAGTTATCTATCTAGAACCTATAATTTTAAGAGTTATGTCCTCAAAATAAAGTAATGAGACAGAACAATACTCCTTTTTAAAGATGGGGACATTGAGGTTCTAGCTCAGTAAGTTGACCAAAGTCACATTATAGATGATGGAGCTGAGATGAAAACCTGGGACATTTGACCCCAAATGTGCTAATTTATAGCTGGAAGGAACCTTGCAGGGCATCATAAACATCATGTGATTTAACTTTTAGGACAGCCAGTGATGGTTGTAGGCCTTAATGATAGGTCCTAAATAAAAGTCGCACTGGCTGGCTAAGGGCTGCACTTTTTCTGGGTGACTAAGATTTGTCAGGTCGAACAAGGGGCAGTGAATCTGTGTGTTCCAACTGAGATCTACAAAGGAAATCTTCCTGCTTCTGCCCATGTGTCCTGGGGCAGACATTCTCAGGCACATGGGATGCCCATGGTGCTTAGAACTGGAAGGTGCCAAAAGGCACAAGTAGTGCAAGACTTAGAACATGTGCCTGATGAGAATGCACTAAATTCGTTGCTCAAATATTTAGGTAATGAGCTGGGGAAGAGCATTTCATTCAGAGGGGTCAGAATTAAATCAAAGAAGGAAAAGATGCAACATGCATGCCCTGTTATCTCCCCTGAGAAAAGAAAAAAGAAAAAATCTTTCCAAAGGCATCCATGGATCATTCCTCTTGTATGTTTATGAGCATCATAGGCCTTAACACCTGGCTCATGTTTTTTTTTTTTTTTTTTTTTTTTTTTTTTTTTTTTTTTCAACGTTTATTTATTTTTTTGGGGGGCAGAGAGAGACAGAGCATGAACGGGGGAGGGGCAGAGAGAGAGGGAGACACAGAATCGGAAACAGGCTCCAGGCTCTGAGCCATCAGCCCAGAGCCTGACGCGGGGCTCGAACTCACGGACCGCGAGATCGTGACCTGGCTGAAGTCGGACGCTTAACCGACTGCGCCACCCAGGCGCCCCCTGGCTCATGTTTTATCCTTGTTAATGTTGCATTTGTTGGGCAAGACAGTACATAAGAGTTAACTGTACTCACCTGAAGTTAGATAAGTTCTAACCCAGAACACACAGATTCACAGCATTACTTTGTCATGATCAGAAAACACAGTCCTGGATTATGAAAACCAGGTAGCAATATGGAAGACACTTTTGATACTTTTGATATCATATCAGATTAAAAAAAACCCAGAACCTTTAATTTATAGGTATTATGACTGCAAAAATGTTACATATATGTAGTTATGTGTGTATTAATGGAGAAAATAAGAATTGGAAGGAAATTCATAATGAGGATAATTTTGAAATTATGAGGATAATTTTCTAATAATGATATAATAGCACTTCAGTCCTTCTTGTAATATGTGTGTTTTTTTCAAGATAGCTGGGGCTCCCTGTGGTCTTTTCTGTAAGTGCAGAAGATTCTAGATGGTGTGTTTCCTAGAGAAAGAACATGACATGGAGGAAAGTAAAATGGAACAGAAGTCAGAAAGCCCTAGTTCTGGCCTTGCCTTTGAGGGAATGCTGTGTAATCTTGGGGAAGAAACTCAATTTCTTTACATGCTACCTGGATGTTTAGTGATAGCTGTATCATTGGATCACATGTGAAAGAACCATATACAAAAACTCCAGACCAGAGTTAAATCCCCACAGGGTCCAGGCAATTAATTTAAGGGAATGAAATGTGCTGGTTGATTTTGATATAGAAGTTCTTTGTTTTAAGTCTCTTTTTGATTATCACAAAAAAAGTACATTCTTCATTTTTGAAACCTGCAAGCCTTAAGGCCCGTCTTTTGTTTCTCTACTTTATAGAAACATAGCATGACAACTGTTTCTTTTTTCTTGAACTGTATTTTGGAAACACATGTATCATGGACACACTGCTGGCCTTCAGTTTAGTGATGGGGGTAAACAGAGAAGGGGGATAGTCTGTGTTGAACAGAAGCCCACCTGCTTCTAAGGAGCATGTCTAAGGAGCATCAACTTCGTCATTCAGGCCAATTATTGCCACAAGGAAATACTGGCTTAGTGTCAAGAAATTTTCCAATTCCTTTTTTAATTAATTTTTTTTTCAACGTTTATTTATTTTTTGGGACAGAGAGAGACAGAGCATGAACGGGGGAGGGGCAGAGAGAGAGGGAGACACAGAATCGGAAACAGGCTCCAGGCTCCGAGCCATCAGCCCAGAGCCCGACGCGGGGCTCGAACTCACGGACCGCGAGATCGTGACCTGGCTGAAGTCGGACGCTTAACCGACTGCGCCACCCAGGCGCCCCCCAATTCCTTTTTTAAAAGAGAAGGCAGAGGATCACCTGGGTGGCTCAGTCGGTTATACGTCTGACTTTGGCTCAGGTCATGATCTCACGGTTTGTGGGTTCGAGCTCCACGCTGGGCTCTGTGCTGACAGCTTGGAGCCTGGAGCCTGCTTCAAATTTTGTCTCCCTCTCTCTCTGCCCCTCCCCCACTCGCACTCTGTCTCTGTCTCTCTGTCTCTGTCTCTCTCAAAGTAATAAACATTAATTTTTTTTAAAATAAAAAAGAAGCCAGAAATCTATATGTTTATGTGACATCTCCCAATTTCTAAACACTAAACATTTAAAATGAATGAGAGTTGTATTTGCCCAACAAAACACAAATGCAGATTGCATATAAGACTTAAAGGGCTGCCATTTTAAGAGGTCTTTAGGGCTTATACGGTCTTTTCTCTTTCACACCCCAGAGTCCTCTCCCATCTATCTGCAACAGAAGCCACTGAAACTCTAAGAGAAAAAGACAGGGACTTACTAGGGAGCTGCTGAAGGCCACAGGAGGCTGTGAGCTTTCACAGTGCCCCACAGACCTTTGTCGGGAGTGACCCTGGATAGGTACCCGGGCACTGTGGCACCTCCTCAGAGGCTGGGCTCGTCCTTGGCCTCCCACTGTTGCTGGGCGCTGAGACCATCGGGCTGGGAAGGATAGGCACTTGTATTGGGTCCACTCTTCACTGTCTGAGTCCAGCTCCTTTGGGGTCTCCAGTCGTTTGGCTGCAAGAAAGGAGTCCTGTTATTGCACCAGTCCACCTTGGCCAAGTCACAGGTGTGGGAATCCCAGACATTGGGGGGCGGGGAGCAAAGGGCACAGGATAAGAGCACTCTGCTGCCCTGGAGCATGGGCAGCTGGACTACCTTGACCGGAGAGGGAAGGGTGCAACTAAATTACACAGATTTAAATCCGACTCTACTACTTCCTAGCTAGGTGACTGAGCTTTGACTAAACCTGTGCCTCTATTTCCTCAATTAGGGGTTTTAAAAAAATACCTATCATAGGGTTATTTTGAAGACTTAATGAAATAATGTGTCAAAGTGATCAGAATACTCTAAGTACTGGTAATGGTAGTTGTTATTATTATTAAAAAGAGATCAGAAGCTCCCATGTAAATGGTTACCAACATGGCAAAGGTGATTGGGCTGCCCATAGTATATCTCCTGCTTTCTTCTTCTCTGTTCCTTTCACTCAAAGGAATGAATGCTGCTCTCTTGAAACTCCTTCTCTTAGTTAGAAAGTATGGGCAGTGTGTGGTGATGATGGCAGAGGGTTGCTGAGAAAATCAGGTCAGCTTTACAGGCCAGCTTTAGTTCATGCATGATGACATTTCAGGCATTATTCAGCCACACCTCCCAAGTTGAAGCTCTCCCTCAGTAAAAATCCAAGAGATGAGTTAACATGGAAGGCTTTTCCTGGATGTATTGAATCTGACCATGTACCTACACTGAGGCTGTCTTGCATGTCAGGTAAAGTGACCCCCCAAATTCTTAAAACTTGGCTGTATAATGGGTACACAATTTGGACATATCCCCAATCCATTCCTGACAGATAGAAATCCTGTGTGTAAATGGCACCAAAGACTGACTGGAGGGCTACCACACAGGAGATCACTGATGGCCTTTGTGAACAAAGGAAAGTTTACGGGTGATAAAAACAGCACTGATCTAGGACAAGGAAGCCCACAGGGCTATAAGAAGCAACCTGCCACAGAGCCAGGAAAAACTGTGGGGAACCAGGGAAATGTCTTTCATTATCATTCTTTTAGGAGAGTAGAGTGATTCATTTACAAAGAGTGGTGAAAGCCCCTGAGAATCCTTGTACCATTTTCTTGGTGAGAATATTCGCTGCCCATGATAGTGCAACGCCGAAACACCATCTTGTTCTCTGTCAGCGTCCCCGTCTTGTCAGAGAAGACATACTGGATTTGGCCCAAGTCCTCAGTGATGTTGAGGGCTCGACACTGGATGGACAAATCAGTCTCTTCATCGTACAGGTCAAGGTCATTTTGCAGGAAGAAGATTTGCCCAAGCTTCACCAGCTCAATGGATATATACAGGGAGATTGGGATCAGCACCTGTGGGGAGATTGATTCCCACTGTGTCAGAGAGCAGGCTAGTTCCAAGTCTTAGAACTCTCACCAGTGAGTAGTGAAAGCATTTAATGGAAAGCTGTGGTCAGCTCACATCATAGACTTTCTCTGAGAAACTAAAGGTCAATGACTTCATCTCTCCCTAAGAATTCTTAGGGGCATTTGAAAAGCATGTGCCTCTTGATGGGATGAGCACTGGGTGTTGTATGGAAGCCAATTTGACAATAAATTGTATTTAAAAAGTCAAAAAGTATGTGCCTTCTTTAATAAGTGAGATCTGGTTTGGAGTAGGCACTCATCTGGGTGCCTGGGTGGTTAGGGGATGAGGAGCTCTAGTGCCTCTGTCCACAGTTTCCTGACACCCCTCAGATCTCTATGCCACCAGTGGCTGCCACTCACTTTTAAACATATTCTGACCCATTGTTGATTACTGTCCACTGATTAAATACCTAATATCTTTCAAGTGCTTGCCATGTGTCAGATCCTGTTCTAGGTCCTGAAGATGGCAGTGAGCAGAAAAAAAATCCCTAGCCTTGAAAACCTCATATTCTAGTAAACAAATATATATCAGGCATTGAAAAAGAAAAATCAAGAGGGTAGAAGGTGGCTGGGAGGGACTCTTTTATAAATATGATGACCTTTGAGCAGAGACCTGAAGAAATGAGGGTGTGAACCAGAAACTTATCTGTGGGAAGAGGAGCACTGTGGGCAAAGCCTGGGCAGTGGGAGTGGGCTGGGTATTTGAGGGGTAAGAGTAAGCAGGCCTGGTATGAATGAGCAGGAGATGGCTAGGAGATGAGGGAGTCAGGGTCCAAATCACATAGGGCCTCATTTGTTGCCATAAGGACTGTGGATTTGAGTGGATTGTGAAACCATTGGATGGTTCTGTGCAAAGGAAGGGTATGACTCAACTCACATTTAAAAAGCATTGCTCTGGGGCGCCTGGGTGGCGCAGTCGGTTAAGCGTCCGACTTCAGCCAGGTCACGATCTCGCGGTCCGTGAGTTCGAGCCCCGCATCAGGCTCTGGGCTGATGGCTCAGAGTCTGGAGCCTGTTTCCCATTCTGTGTCTCCCTCTCTCTCTGCCCCTCCCCCGTTCATGCTCTGTCTCTCTCTGTCCCAAAAATAAATAAACGTTGAAAAAAAAATTTTAAAAAAGCATTGCTCTGCTGAATGAATGAATGAACTGAAAAAGTTCACCTTTAAGAGGACAATAAAACACCCTCAAATACTGCAAGAAATTGAATGTAAATGGAGCTTCATAAAACAAAACTGCAACTTCATCTTTTCACCGACTGTAATTTCTTATAGAGTCTGAAGAATTTATTCATCCTTTTATTCCTTACTGTCCCTTTCTTGTAGGTGGCTCTATGCTTTTGTGTTTTTTTCTTTACAGGGCCAGTTGTGTTTTTTCCCTCTAGAGTCTATTTGATGCTAAAACACTAACCTGTGGTTTCTTTCTCCCATGCTTGGGGCTTGACATTTCCCTGTAGTTCTCTGGGCTATTTTATCTTCTTCTGTTCCCAGGTCATTAGGATTTTACCTGTTCTAGTATATCTGGCAAAGGTACAGGTATACTTGGATCACTGTTGTAATCTTACTCTTAAGCAGTAAAGCCTGATAAATATTTTTGTCCACTATTATCTGGGGCAAGGTTCCTTCCACAAGGTAGGGCTGGCCCTGACATTGTCCCAAATTTGAGTACTTTCAAAGACCCACAAGAAAGCAATGACCATATTCTCATCTTAGTTCAGTTAGTTCTTTCCTGGGTCCAGCACTGATTTTTCTTTCTTTTTTTAAATTTTTTAAATGTTTATTTATATTTTAGAGAGAGAAAGAGAGAGAGAGAGGGAGAGAGAGAGAGAGAGAGAGAGAGAGAATGAATGAATGAATGAATGAGAATGCATGCGAGCATGAGCGGGGGGGGAAAGCAGAGAGAGAGTGAGAGCAGAGAGAGAGGGAGACACAGAATCTGAAGAAGGCTCCAGGCTCTGAGCTGTCAGCACAGAGCCCGATGCGGGGCTCGAAATCATGAGCTGTGAGATCATGACCTGAACTAATGTTGGATGTGTAACTAATTGAGTCAGCCAGTTTTTAACTAATTTATTTATTTTATTTTATTTTTCTTTATTTCACAAAATTGAGTGAGTATTGGTCACAGGTCTTTTTGAGCCCCTAGTTAAGGAAGGCTTCCTACCTGGAGCAGGATGATCATTGTAAGGAACACGTAAAAGCCCCTAAGGGCAAGGGGAAGGAAGTTGCCCTTGGCATCTGGAACATCAAAGGGAGGGTGTTCTTCAAAGGTCCCATTCCAGAGGCTGTGACCTGAGAGGAGGCAAAATCAGAGATGAAGCAGAATCCTTAATTAATTCTAAATTGGTCTATTATAGCAGTCCTTAATATATTCCTGGAAATGAGTGTGCTTTGGAGGAACCCATTCTTATTCTTTACATCCTAGTCCTAGTGTGTGAGTATTCATCTAAAGTGGTCCTTCACATAACCTACCTTTCAATCTCCTGATAGACATTAAAGTCTGTCTTACCTAGAGGAGACTAGCATTGGGATTACCTATATTTTGATGAAGTCATGTTATACAAGGATTGGAAAGAGAAAAGGGAACACAGTTCTTTTTACTTGTGTGGCAGAAAGTGCATGGTCGGGGATCTTAACAGACCTGTATGCTGGGCCCTCTCCTTCCCCCATGCACATACCCATCTATCGATCTACACATCCACCCTTTCACAATTCATCCATCCACGCACCTATCCATTTATTAATTCAGGAAGGAATCAATCTCAGTTCTTGTCTTTGAGCAGGTAGCTAAAAATCCAGAGGCCAGATGTAAAGGGACAAATCCCACAGATTGTGAGAGGTACTACACAGAGCATCTGCAAATGCACAGCAAGCCCCATTTCCTTGTCTGCAGACAGGGATAACAACATCTGTTGTGTGAGGAAGTGCTTCAGAGCTCTCTGAATCTCAGTGTTCTCATCTGCCAATTAGTAATAATACCTCCTCTGTAGGGTTATTATGAAAATAGACTAACTGAGTGTGTATAATGCTCTCAGCCCCAGGGTAGGAACTACAGGGGATTAAAGATATAATGGATGTACCCTGCCCCCAAGATGCTTCTTTGCCCAAGACGTTAGAGGCTGGCCCCAATGCCTTTATATATGGCTGAAGAAAGGGGAGTTACTGACATGAGGTTATTTGAAGGTAATTTTATAGGGCAAATGACCAAGGGCCAAATACGTGACTCAGAGTAAGGACCACTGGTCTTCAGGGGAAGCCAGGGAAGGCTGCACGGAGGAGGAGTCCTTGAGGTGTCCTGGAGATCAGGAAGGAGGGTGTCAGGTGATCAGAAATGCCTGAGGAGGGCATTCTGGGCAGAGAAAAAAGAAACACTACCCTGACACAATCCAAGTAAGCAGGTGATAGAGAACTCTGGAAATGGCACTCACTCGAGAGCTTTCACAGTAAGGGCTGTGCTTTAATTAGGCGCCATCAGAGGCCTGTCACTGTGTATGAGTCTTGATTCTCAGCATACAATTCTGCCCCTTCCTGTTACTTTCTCAATTTATTTATTATTTTGGGCCATCTGCCAAGTAGATTCTGTTTGCCTATACCTTATCTCACTGTGTGACCTTTTAATCATTAACTTCCTTTCTCTGGAGACACAGTGAGATGATCTCAAATGTCCTTTCCAGCTCGGACATTCCCTGAAAAGCCTTTTCTGAAGCAGAGGCAACAGTTCCTGCAGTGCCTCTGAGGGCATGAGGTGGCCACATGGGGATGGTTTTGTTTGCCTGCTTCCCTGGCCCTCCAGGTGTCCTCCTTCCAGCTGTGGACGACACTCACCTGGAGTGCCATTAGACACAACTGGGAAGCGTATTAGTTAAAAACTGCAGGCTACTCACAAGGCTAAATCCCATTGTCCTCACCATGGTGGCACACAAAATCTCTCTGAGCTCTAGGAGGTCTTAGCCTTTCAGTCATGATTTTCCAAGAACTGCAATGGGCACAATTTCCAACCAAGGCAAATAAAGAGCAAATACAATTGCTGCCCACTGTTTTGGGGTCAACGGGGGGGGGGGGTCTGGAGCCAGTACATAAGTGTTTCCTTTTGAATGTCCCTCGTTCTTTTGGGGAGGGTTCCTTTAGGGTCTTGAGGGCCATTCTTAGAGAAAGCAGGCAACAGCAAGTGTCCTCTTTGCCCTCTGAGAATCAACTTTAAATGGCTGAGATTACCAATGTCTATACCTCCTGCAGCTTTCCACACTCAGCATTTGTAGAACTTGGTCACAGCCTGGTTCTAATCAGGTCTCCATGGTTGGCTTTGCTCTTGCCACACCAAACAGTCAAATGCTTCTCTGCATAAAATGATTCTTCTTCCTATCTCTGTGCTTTGCTTGTGCTGTTTCCAGGGCTAAGAGTGACTTCTCTCTTTTTAAAGCTGCTTGCCCATTCTGCCTCTACCACCTACCTCCTGTGATGAACACCTACTGCATTCAGGAATCAGCTCTGTCTACCTCCTCTAGGAAGACTTCCTCCCCTGACGCTCTCATATTACCAATAGTAGGGTGAATAATAGCCTCCCCAGAAGCCCACATCCTAATTCCCCAGCCCCATCAATATATCTTTTTTTTTGGTTTCTATATTTATTTTGAGAGAGACAGAGAGAGAGCGAGAGCAAGCAGAGGAGGGGCAGGGAGAGAGGGAGACAGAGAATCCCACAGGCTCTGCACCATTAGTACAGAGCCCAATGTGGGGCTGGAACCCACAAAGCATGAGATCATAACCTGAACCAAAATCAAGATTCAGACATGTAACCCACTGAGCCACCCAAGTGCCCCTCAATATGCTATCTTATATGGCAAAAAAACCTCTGGGCTTTGCATATGTGATTTAAGTTAAAGGTCTTGAGATGGGGAAGAGTATCCTTGATTATCCAGATGGGCCCAAAGATGTAGTTACAAATGTCCTTATAAAAAAGAAGACAAGAGAGATATTACTATAGAAAAAGGAGAAGGACATGTGAGCTGAGATTGGAGTAATGCACTTTGAAGAAGGAGAAAGGAATCACTAGAAGCTCAAAAAGACAAGGGACAGATTCTTCCCTCATAGCCTCCAGAAGGGGTAAGCCCTGATGACACCCTGACCTTAAATCAGTGAAATTAATTTTGGATTTCTGACCTCCAGTGCTATAACAGAATAAACAAATGTTGTTTTAAACTGCTAAGTTTGTGTTGTGGTTTTATAGGAACAATATAAAACTAATAGAGTACTTCTCTGCAGTCTTCAATGTGTAGGACAAATTGTTATCAATCCTGTTCACAATTGGACTTCCTGATAAACTATGAGCTCTTTGAGGACCAGTCCTTATACTGATACATCTTTTTATTCTTTTATTCTGAGAGAGTGTCTAGGTTTAATTAGTATTTCTCAGAGAAATAAACAACAGATGATATTCCTAATATTTAGATTATATAGGCATGTAGATTTTCACAAACATTTTATTCAATTGATATCCTATTCAAATACATGATAGGACTTATTTTTTATTAGTTCTTTTTTGTAGATGAGGAAATCGAGGCTCAGAGAGCTGAAACAACTTGCCTAAAGAAACAGAAGATTATTGTGGTCTTGTTCTTTCCGAACATTCCATACCTACAGCTCCGACGAGGCACATGAGGAAGAGGAGCCCAATGCAGAAGAAGATGTCTGTGTTCATGCGCCGCTCTATCTTGCTGCGTTTGTATCGTGGGCCATTGTTGTTCAGCATGGCCTTTGTCTCATGGCCTTTGGAAGAAAATGAGGTAGTAAGTCCTTTAGCTTCTGTTTTTCTCTGGCCTGGATCATGTCTTTACCTCTTCCAAGAGCTTATAATAGAAAAGAGGCTTCATCCTCTAACCTAAATATTTTCTGCCTCAGGGATATTGCTGAGAACAGCTGTAGAGGCCTTACACAATTTGTTACCACGTGTTTTACTGAGCATCCCCTACGCACCAGACGCTGTGGTATGTGCTGACAGAGCTACTATGTACAGGTTGTATACTGCACAACTCTAGAAACACCCCTCATTTTTTAACTTGTCATAGATTTGTAGGTTTATTAGGATAAATTTATGCAAATGACAGAAAGCTCTCTGGAGGAAGGGCTATTTTTTTCTAATTTGCACAAAGGCACTGTTACGGGCTAATGGTGGGATACAAGGATGAGACAGATGACTCACATTTTGGTGAAAATACACAAGAAAACAAATAAATAATTATAGCCAGTAATAAGTCCCATGAAATAAGCAATGGGCTGGTAAATAAGAGATGGTGTTAGAGAACATGGTTAGGGATGGCTTCTCAGAGGAGGTGACATATAAGGAAGACCTTAAGGGAGAAAGAAGAGTTGGGAGAACAGGGTTTTAGGCTCGGGAACAGTACATGCCAAGGCCCTGTGACAGGACAGTGTCTGAGGCCAGTAGTTTTCTATGTGCTTCTTAGCCTAAGGTGTTGGTTTCACTTGTGCAAGAGTGGTAAGGGCCTCCACCCCAGCATTAGCCTTGAGCTGCTCCATGCCTATCTTGGAGTTCTGCATAAAATTTTGTTCAAAGAGAGGACAACAAATTTGAAATGTACCAATCTCATCTAAGTCACCCTTGTTCCAGTTGGAAACTGGGGACCAATTAGTAGAAGGGACTTGCCCAAAGGAAATAAGCCATAACATCAGAGCCATACTGAGAACCCAGGATTCTGATTCCCATTCTCTTTCTCCTTCCACCGATCCATGTTACCCAGGCCATACAGCTAAGAGCTGAGAGCCAAACTGAGACTCTGTCTTTAGACAGTCCTTTGGGGCTGCTAAACTTAACCACCATGCTGTATTCCTCAGCAAATTAAAAAACACCACATATTTGCTGTGCAAAATTAAAGAAAACCAATACATCAGCTCCAGCAGTGAATGGCTTTAATGCTGTTTAGCTGGTTGCCTGGTGGATTTAAAGTGGTAGCAAAACAGTAGGAGTGAGCAAACTCTGGGCTTATTAACCAGACTCCAGTCCCTGTAGTTGTGGGGGGATTTCCACAGCACAATGAGCACAGGATGACTGCACTGAAGGCACTGTGGCCTTCCTACCTTCAGGCTCACCCCATGTAAGGGGTTCTCAGAGCACCCTTTCCACCCATCTTGCTTCTCACCTTCTGAGATTCCTCTGTTCTCCTGGAAAACATTGGGTTCACAGGGGAGGTAGCATGGTATAATGGTTGGAATGTGGTCTCTAGAATCAGACAGGGCTTGGCCCTGCAGATACTTGACATTAGGTTATAAGGAATTAATCTCAGGAGATAAATGACCTTGGGTGAATTAATCCCTTTGTACCTCAATTCCTCATTTTCAGAATAAGAGATAATAGTTGTGGGTATGTTTGGGTAGGAGAGTGAATTAATATACACAAAGTACACAAATTACATCCTTAAACACAGTAGGGGCTCAAATGTTTGGCGTGAGGAGCAAACACCTCTATATTGTATCTCTTTCTTCTGGAAGGCTCGCTTTGGCCTTTTTTGTCTCTGAGGTGCTTCTATTTTTTCCATCCATATAATCAGAGGAGAAAATATGACTCTAGACTAGTCGTTCTCAACCAGGGGTGATTTTATCTCCCAGGGTACATGTGGCAATGTCTTGAGAAATTTTGGGTTGTCACATCTTAATGGCATCTAGATACCAGGGATTCTGCTAAACATTCCCCAGTACAGCCCCTGACCACAAAGAACAATCTAGAACAAAATTTCAATAGTGCCAAGGTGGAGAACCCCTTGCTGTAGACAATTACACTAAAAACACTTAGTACCATTTTTGCTCACAATTTTTGAGAGCCTAATATATGCCAGTCATTGTGTTAAACCCCTTTTCACAGACAATCTCATTTGAACTTTATAACCCTATAAGGTGGGAACTATTAGTCTCCTTGTATTGAAAGCTTAACCAGCATGTTCAGGAACATGCATCCAGTGAGTGGATTTCACCCCCAGGCAGCCTGACTCCTCAGAGTCATGATTCACTCTCTTCCAACTCTGCCCCCTCATTTACCACATCCATCACCCACTCAGAGTTTGCTTCTGATCAGGCAGAAAAGTGACCAGGGGTTTTTTGGAGGGGTGGGCATTTGGAGGGGAGTTCATCTTAGTAGGTCCACCAGATGGCATTGAACTCCATTGCCAAAAACCCTCGAAAAGAGTTACCTGAACTGACATGCACAACCAGCCTCCACCAAGTTAGGTAAAGCTAGATATATTGGGACATTATTTTTCCTTGATCTATTTTTCTTTGACAGTCCCAAAAAGTGAATCTTAGCATCTTAAATTCCCTTCCATGCCCATCAAAAGTGGAGTTCTATGAATTCTGAAACAAATCACATCAAAGAAAATAATGAACAAGCAAAATATATCAAGACATCCTAGGGAGTCGAAGACCCAGGAAAACATGTTCTAGGATCTTCCAATGAAGGTAGACACTCAAGGGAGACTGTGTTTTCTCTGTGGAAGAAGTCTGAAGCTGTTGATATAAGAAAAGAAATTGATGGAGCCCCAATTGAATGCTGGACACGAAGTAGGAGGGCTATAGCAGTCTCAAGACTGCACCCTAAGACTTCAGATTCATTGTGAATGTTATCTTTTTTTTTCCCATTGGAAAGCAAAATCAAAGCATAAAGGAGAACTAGAGCACCTCAAAATGAATAAAGATAATAATAAATGCATAACTGTACATGCAACAACTAAAACCCACTGAGAATTCAGTTTGTTAAGACACAGTGTTGGGTGATTTTCCTATGTTGGGTCATTTTATCCTCATGAGTATGCTATGAGTCTGAGCCAAATGTTCTTGCCATTGCATAGATGAGGAAACTCATCACACTTTTCACAAAAAGGTGGAGTTGTTAAGTTTGGCTCAAGATACACTCTTCTTCCTGCCTTTAGTTAGTGTTAAAACACCATTCGAGGTGAATAAGTATGAATTTCCCTTTCTGTTCAGATGAGTGGTGTTAGCTTGGAATCTAAATATATTTCTTGTGGATGGAGTGAGCTGTTAGGATTCTAGCCTCTCTTTGCTTAGCTGAGAAATGGGAAGTTTCTTGTACCACTTATAAATGTGAATTCCCACTAATGGAAGATGGATTTGGAAGACATAGAGGGGGGAGGATAAGGGGAAACCACAAGATAAGTCAATGACCTGCGTAGATGACAATGCCAACAGCCACCTTGGTGTTCCTGATGGTGCAGCCTCGAAGCAGAAGACTCTCACTGCCAAAGCCGGTCCTCGACTGGTCAGGATGCTCCCTGGGGATGAGGAAATATGGAGAGTGGTTTGGTGGCCTCTCTATGCTGTCACTGGTTAGTGTCGTAAAACTAGAAGTGGTGAGTGAACTCGACCTCTCTCCTGCCTCATTTTCAGAAGAGCGGTGGACATTATTAACTTTGCGTCTAATCTTCATGTTCAAGTGCAAACTCCACTGCTCCTGGGAGTCCTGGTGGGGGCTGGACCATTACAAGGGAATTATCCATTCCTTTGGAAATCATCACTCGCCCACCTTCAAGTCAGAGCTCTGCTGAAAAAGCCTTGGCTGATTCAGATTTCTCACTCAAAACAATTTTTGGGACACAGTGTGGGAACTGGCTTGTGGCCCTACAAAGATTGTGCTGTGTTTCTTCAGGCAGTGTTCCCTGCTCACTCTCACCCCACAGCTGGGACCAGATGGCACAAGTTCAATGTGCAAGTCTGTCAACATCAAAGTCACCAGACAGTCCCCATTTCTCACACTGTGAGATGGCAAGGCTCCTCTTGTTTGGAGCTAAATCTCTCACACGCCTCTCTCCTGTATCACCCTCCTCTTGCTCAGTCTCTTGTGAAATAAACAGACCTCCAAGGAGGTGGACATGGCCCTCTGTGTAGTGTATGGGAGGCAGCTCCTTAAAGCAGAGGGAGAGCTCTTTCTCTGCTCTAGCCTCAGGTGCATGGCAGTTTTCCACCTCTCACCAGAAACTTCTGAGGCCAACCAACACCTGTTATAACTTGGGATCTGGCCCTTACTCGATCCTAATGCTCTTCCTTGGGGATATTCAGGTCATTTAAATATAACTTCCCCAAAACATTAGGAGGAACAAAAAAAAAATAGTAATCTGAACCTGTAGGGCTTTTCTCTGTTTAGTTCTTAAATGCTTCATTTCTCTAGGTCCAGTTATAATTGTTTTCCATTTACAAACTCAGTTAATCGTCATGACAACCTTGTAAGATAGGTTATGTTATCATACCCACTTTATAGACAGAGAAACTGAGGCAAGCTCATAAAGCTAGTAAATGGCAGAATAGGGATTCAAGTCCACAAAGTCTGGCTCTAAAGTGCTATACTGCCACTCAATATGCCTTTTAATACCAACTATTCCTTACAGTGGTTATAAACTAAGTTTACTCATTTTATTTGATTCTTGATAGCTCTGGGAAGTTAGCAGGGTGATTATCCTTCCTTGTGAAAAAGGTAAAGCCCAGAGAGGGTGAGAGAATTTTCCAAGGCTGCACACCTAGTACATGGGATATCCTAGGACTCAAGAACCCAGGCCACAGATACCAGCCCTCATGCATTTTTCCAACACTAGGGTTCCCCACTAACTTGCATGGAATCACAGAGTGATTTCCATTTGCATTTTGTAAATATGAAATTTGTTGTCAAATTGGTTTCCATATAACACTCAGTGCTCATCCCAACAGGTGTCCTCCTCAATGCCCATCACCAACTTTCCCCTCTCTCCCACCCCTCATCAACCCTTAGTTTATTCTCAGTTTTTAAGAGTCTCTCATGGTTTGCCTCCCTCCCTAACCTTTTTTTTCCTTCCGCTCCCCCATGGTCTTCTGTTAAATTTCTCAGGATCCACAAAAGAGTGAAAACATATGATATCTGTCTTTCTCTGTATGACTTATTTCACTTAGCATCACACTCTCCAGTTCCATCTACGTTGCTACAAGAGGCCATATTTCATTCTTTCTCATTGCCACATAGTATTCCATTGTGTATATAAACCACAATTTCTTTATCCATTCATCAGTTGATGGACATTTAGGCTCTTTCCATAATTTGGCTATTGTTGAAAGTGCTGCTATAAACATTGGGGTACAAGTGCCCCTGTCCATCAGCACTCCTGTATCCCTTGGGTAAATTCCTAGCAGTGCTATTGCTTGGTCATAGGGTAGATCTGTTTTTAATTTTTTGAGGAACCTCCACACGGTTTTCCACATCAGCTGCATCAGTTTGCATTCCCACCAACAGTGCAAGAGGGTTCCCATTTCTCCACATCCTCGCCAGCATCTATAGTCTCCTGATTTGTTCATTTTAGCCACTCTGACTGGAGTGAGGTGATATCTCAGGGTGTTTTTGATTTGTATTTCCCTGATGAGGAGTGACATTGAGCATCTTTTCATGTGCCTGTTGGCCATCTGGATGTCTTCTTTAGAGACATGTCTATTCATGTCTTCTGCCCATTTCTTCACTGAATTATTTGTTTTTAATGTCCACTTAGGTTTTTTTTTTTTAAATTTTTTTTTTCAACGTTTATTTATTTTTGGGACAGAGAGAGACAGAGCATGAATGGGGGAGGGGCAGAGAGAGAGGGAGACACAGAATCGGAAACAGGCTCCAGGCTCTGAGCCATCAGCCCAGAGCCCGACGCGGGGCTCGAACTCACGGACCGCGAGATCGTGACCTGGCTGAAGTCGGACGCTTAACCGACTGCGCCACCCAGGCGCCCCTATGTCCACTTAGTTTTGAAAGAGAGAGAGAGAGAGCGTGAGCAGGGGAGGGGCAGAGACAGGGAGACACAGAATCCAAAGCTGGCGTCAGGCTCTGAGCTGTCAGCATAGAGCCCAGCGTGGGGCTTGAACCCATGAACTGCAAGATCATGACCTGAGCTGAAGTCTGATACTTGACTGACTGAGCCACCCAGGCGCCCTTGATTTGCAATTCTTTTGATTCTAACAAGAGAATGTTTCACAGCTGACTTGGGATGAATCAAATCCACAAACCACAGCGTGAGGGAGGGCCTCTTTGCTGGGGCAGGTGGCAAGCTCTACCTGAACAGATGTCTGCAACGAATTCTCCTCTTTGCCAGGAGCTCAGGCCCTTCTCTGCCTGTCTCCATCTGTGCTGTGTGTTTGGAAATAATATGTGTTTAAGAGCTGCTGGTTATCTTGTATTGTTCTTATCCTTTCCCCTCTCATACTGCTCTTCATGACATCCCATACACGCCTGAGAAAATGTGGGTAGAGAGAAAGCACAGACATCTGCCTTCTAAGAAGTCTACTTAAGCTTCGTTCCAGACTTGCTTGGTCAAGAGTTTCCCTTATCAAGCAGAGCTCTGTTCTGCACAACAAGAGGAAACACACTGGAGCTGAAAGACCTGAATTTAAGTCCTGGTGCTGTCTGGTACCTATTGTGCACCTTTGGGTCTATATGGAAAAGCCTCAGATCATCAGATTCCCTATCTGAAAAATGGAGATCATAATACTCATTTCCTTGGGTGGTTGTACAGATTCAATGAGGTGATGTCCCGTGTAAGTACTCTAAAGGCTATTATAAGGGCATTTATTCACATCTGTTACCACCGCTTGTTTTTGGTCTTTCTCTGCATGAAGTAGTCTGATGTGGGAGCAGAAACACAGTAAGATTCTGAGGCCAAACCAAAGTTGAGGCATAAGAATAACAATTGCAACAGCGCAGCTACCATTAACTGAGTGTTTACTCTGTGCTAGTTGTGCTAAGGGCTTTTCATGTGATAACTTAATTCTTCGAAAAGTCCTATGATGTAGATCTCAGAATCTTTATTTAACAGATAGGAAAACCAAGACCCAGAGAGGTTAATTTACTCAAAGCCAGGTCTGTCAAACTAAAAAGTCCCTGTTCTTACCTGCGATGCGATACAAGCTCTTTTAGAAAACTGACCTTAATGACATCATACTAGCTTTTCCTGAGAGTGTAGTCTGATTGTTAAATTTAACCCTGAAAGATAATTAACTGCCATGCTGGCAAAAAAAAAAAAAAAAAAAAAGAGTAGGAAAAGTTTCCCAATTTAGGTTTCTCTAGCAGTTTTTAAAATGTTTACTTATTTATTTTGAGAGGGAAAGAGAGAGAGCACAAGCAACGGAAGGGCAGAGAATCCCAAGCAGGCTCCGCACTGTCAGCTCAGATCCAACTAGGAATCAATCTTACGAACCAAACCGTGAGATCATGACCTGAGCTGAAATCAAGAGTTGGACACTTAGGGGCGCCTGGGTGGCGCAGTCGGTTAAGCGTCCGACTTCAGCCAGGTCACGATCTCGCGGTCCGTGAGTTCGAGCCCCGCGTCGGGCTCTGGGCTGATGGCTCAGAGCCTGAAGCCTGTTTCCGATTCTGTGTCTCCCTCTCTCTCTGCCCCTCCCCCGTTCATGCTCTGTCTCTCTCTGTCCCAAAAAAAAAAAAAAAAAAAAAAAAAAAAAAAAAAGAGTTGGACACTTAATGAACTGAGCCACCAAGGTGCCCCTAGCATTTCTTTAAGGCAAAAAGCAAGACACATCCTCAGGACCCCAATGCTTCTTTCTTTGGCCCTTTCAAGAACAAATGTTTCCAGCAGCACAGGGGCATTAGATACTTACATATAACCCTTAAACTCGTTGAGGTGGTTGTTGGGTTTCTCACACACGATGGTGTTGCAGAAACATTCGGGTTCGAACTGTACCTCCTGTGTGTGAGAGAGATCACCATGAGGTTATTAATTCAGAGGAATTCAGTTTTAATGGGATCACTAGGAGAGCTAATCACTGTTAGAAGCACTGTGAATAAGGTAATTCCTGCTTTGTCACACTGCAAGAGTTATAAAATGTGTGAAGAAAAGTGAAATCCTCATTAAGAAGGAGGAAGTAGGTGCAATGAAAATGCTGGAAAGTCGGATGTAGGGCAGAGGGAGGCTCCTGCCTGGCTCACATTTCTCCGGCAGTCCTGGGTTTGAGTTTCCTGACCAGCACTGTCCAACGGAGCTCACAGCGATGATGGGAGTGTCGTAAGTCCTCACTGCCCAATGTGGAAGCTACTAATCATGTGTGCCTGGTGAAATGTGGAAATAGGACCAAGAAATCGATTTTGAAATTTTATTTAATTTTAATTAAAGCTAAATAGCTACATGTGGCAGGTGGCTACCACATTGGGCAGCACAGAAATAATAAAAAAGAGATTATAAATCACACCACCTAAAGGTAACCAGAATTAATATTCTTGTGTGTATAATACTTCCAGGGTTAAAATACATATATACATATGTATGTGTGTGTGTGTGTGTGTGTGTGCGTAAATTGTACAAAACACATACATGTATAATGTGCACACATTTATGGATTTTGGAAGATGAGATGGTGTTCATATAAACTGAAAGTTTTTACATCTTAAATTTTTTATACATCTTAACACCTGGATAGAAACCTGGTGTATGAATGCCACCATGTTCATTTAACCATTTCACTAGAGAACAGTTATATTGTCTCAATTTGTTTTTCTGTTGTAAACATGATGTGAAAACTGTAGCCAATAAACAGGCTTTGCTGTACTCTTGCTTCTTCTAGATGCTGTGATGAGGACATACTATCATTATATAAATAAATATATATATAAATATATATATATATATATATATATATATATTTTAGAAGGAGAGGGAGAGAGAGGGAGAGAGAGAGAGAGGCAGAAGGAGAGGGGGAGAAAGAATCCCAAGCAGGCTCCACACCCAGTGCAGAGCCTGATGCAGGGCTTGATCCCATGACCGTGAGATCATGACCTGAACTGAAATCAAGAGTTGGATGCTCAACCGACTGAACCAGCCAGGTGCCCCACATATTATTTATTTTTACATTTATAATTATTCTATGAAGAATACTAATCATCCTCTCTTTAGGGATGGAAAAACCATGGCTCAGAAGGGTAGGTAGGCTGCTCATAGCTGTACCAGCACTGGGATTTGAACCAAAGTATGACTGCAGGCCCCTTGTTTTCTACTTGCACAGCATGCTGCCCCCTCCCGCCCAAGTAAACATTCCTACAGCTAAGTACTTCAGACACATTCTTGCCTTTTTCTCCATGATTTCTCTTTCATTAGGTTATCTAGTTGTACAATATCTTAGAGTCCAATGTTGGGGGCAAGGGACACAACTGGAGAAGAGGAGATCTTGCTTTCTATCCACGTTGGCTAATACTCCCTTCAATTCTCAAGCCTCAGTTTCCTACTCTGTAGACTGGGGCTAACACCACCTTCCCTGTCCATTTCATTTGTGTCTGGAAAGATAGAATTCATGTGGAAAGTTTTAGCAGATGTAACACGCTATGTAGAAGGAAGGAGTGTTAAAGATGGGATTAGAAATGGTTTCCTGGGTAGAGCTTTCGGCATGGGGCCTGAATTTATTGCCAAAAGCTTCAAGGTACAGCTGTTCAAAGGGGCAAATTGATTAGAAGAAATGATAGCATTTTCTGGCTTCGTATAAATATACTGTCCATTGGATCTGTGGGGGCGCCAACATAAATAAACTCTCCACTCACTTGAAATAAATTACCCATCCAGGAGTTTCTAAAAATATGGTCCTTTTCTCTCCAGGTATCGATTCTTTCAGGGACAAACACTTGCTGAGTCCTGAGATGATGACAAATCACGCTGTAATTTGTCAGCTGCTTTCATGCCTCTGATTAAGCCGTGTGCTTCACTCTGAGCTATACCTCTCGGCTCATTGCAGGCTTTCTAAATCCAAACTCATTTCAGGTATGAGTGGCAGCGGGTCTCAGAGCTAATGATCCTGCTGCAGTCAGTCCACGGTGTCTGTTTAATCATACCCAGCAGATGCCAGCAATGTGAGGTTTGCGACTCTTGTCCCTCAGCTGGGGCTTCCTGGTCACCTTCCTCCTCAAGTGTCCCTTGTTCTCTTTTTCTTCTGGGAACTGGCCTTGGGTCCTCTGTCTCCCTCTATCCTGGAGAGGTGACTTCGCCCTTTCTAATTACCTTTTCCCTGGGCTTCCTACTTCCTTCCTCAAGATGGGCTGTGAAGAGGGGCATGTGGGTCTTGCTACCTTCCAAGATAACCTCTCAGGATTACTTGTTCTGAAGGACTTGCTATAGCCACTCCAGGGAGTTGCCAGGAGAACCAAGGATAGGAAGGCATGGGGGGGAGGTGGACTATATGAAACCCTATAAATCTGTCAGGGTCATTATTTTTTATTTTTAATGTTAATTTATTTATGAGAGACAGAGCATAAGCTGGGGAGGGGCAGAGAGAGAGAGAGAGAGAGAGAGAGAGAGAGAGAGAGAGAGAGAGAGAGAGAGAGAGAGAGAGAGACTATATCCAAAGCAGGCTCTCTAGGCTCTGAGCTGTCAGCATAGAGCCCATTGTGAGGCTTGGACTCATGAACTCTGAGATCATGATCTGGGCCCAAGGCTTAAGCAACTGAGTCACCCAGGTGTCCTGAGGGTACTCATTTTAACCTTGGTCAGAAGTTTCTGATTCCCTTCTGATTCATTACCACACAGCTCTTTTTAGCTTGCGGATGTAGCCTACCTATCTGACATTTCTTTCCGACTCAGCCCTTTACCTGAGAAAGCCCCACTAATAAGCAAAAAGGCCTGGGGAGCCATCAGGGTCCAGGAAAAGATAAAGCCTTTCCAGAGAGGAAGGTGTATGTCTCTGCAGTTCTTCAGGCCAGACCACCTCCTCTGAGCACACACAATGTGCCAGGCACCTGTCATTAGGTTCTCACAGTAACTGGTAGATGTGCAAATGGAGACTGAAGTAAAGCAATTGTCTTGTGGCTGGTAACAGGACCATGACTGCCCCTCAAATCACTGGAATCCAAAGCTAATTACCATCATTGTTGTCGCCATGGTCAATTGGTGTTACCATCATCGATATGTTTAATCCTCTTTGTCCTCCTATTTTTACTGTTCTTGCCACAGCACTTATTGAGTGCTTGCTGTGTGCCAAGAACCAACTAAATATCTTATATACACTATTGCCTTTAAATTACACAATAATGCTATCAGGTAGGTATGATTATTATCTCTATTTTACAAGTGAAGGAATTAAGGTCAAGGAGATCCAGTGATTTTCCCAGTGACACACAGATAGCAAAATGAGAACACAGGATTTAACCATAGGACTTCTGATGTCATATGGTTTGCTCTCTTAAACCATGGTGTTATTTTGATGCACAAAGGAAAGATCAGTGTTTAAGGTCTCCTCTTGGCTCCATTTCCTTTCCTATGTTCCTTTCCTACTTTTTATAATTGAAGTATCTGATATAATAAATAAATTCATATATGTGGAATTAAAAAACCAACCCCCAAAACACTGAGCTCATAGATCTAGAGAACAGATTGGAGGCTGCCAGAGATGGGGTGGGTGAAATGGGTAAAGGGGATCAAAAGATAATAAACTTTCAGTTAAAAAATAAGTCATGCAATGCAATGTATAGCAAGACTATAGTTAATAATATTGTACTGTATATTTGAAAGTTGCTAAGAGTACATCTTAAAAGATCTCATCACAAGAAAAAAAAATTATAACTATGTGAGGTAATGGATGTTAACTAGACTTATTGTGATTTCACAGTATATACAAATATGAAATAATTATGTTATGTACCTAAAACTAATAAGTGACTTATATCTTAATAAAAAAATAAGCAAACCCCAATGCCTAGAAATCGTCATTATTATCATGATCATGATCAGCATCATCCTTTTTAATGTGGGTCAAATAAGGAAGCATAAAAAAACTAAATTACATAATATTGTCATGCTGACCTTTGATTTGCCTCTATTGAATGTTTTTGATTGTTTCTAAAAGATTTCTATGTTTTATAAAAGGTTTTTCTTATAGTCATTGGCTCACTCTCATCCTTTTTCTTAAGATCTATATAGACAGCTAGTTGGTAGGCAGGTCAAGGCATTTCTAGACCAGAGTATCTCAACTTTGGCACTATTGACATTTTGGGCTGGATAATTCTTTGACTTTTAGCAGCATTCCTGGTCTTTAAGAACTTGATACCAGTAGCACTCTCCCCTTCTGCCAGATGTGATGACCAAAAATGTTTAAGGACATTGCCCAGTGTTTCCTGCATAGAACTGAGCATTGCTTTAGAACAAATTCAGGGTAAGGAGATATAAAGTTGCCCAGATTGAGAACACCCTCTAACCTATCTGTCCATCAGGAGAGGACACGATAGGATTTTTTTTTCCTTTCTCTTCAATTGGAAAAAAAAAAAAGGTTAGGTTTTTTGACTGGGGGGGGGGAGGGAGGGTCCTAATGACTTGTAATAAGAGACATCTGCATATATCACTCTATACTATATAAACTATGGAGTCTATTATATAAGCATGGTGGGGGTTTCCTTGCAATATATGTACTGTGCTAAGGTTAAAAATAAAAGGGAACTGATAATGGAAAAAAGTGAATTCCTTGTCTAAAATATAGTAGAAAATATATAGAAAAGACCACAACTGATAACCAATGCAATGTGTTATCTTTTCCAAGTATATTTGCATTTTAAAGTTGGGTACCTTCAAAGGGTAGAGGTTAAGACCCTACCTAGATAGGGGACATTCTTTTGAGGATTGTATACATACATACATACATACATACATACATACATACACACACATATACATATATTAATTTTTTAAGCACTTAAGAGGGTTTTTTTTTTTGCCACCTCCTCTGTGAAGCCCACCCAAATCTCCATAGACCCTTTCACCCCAGCCAATGAGAATTGTTCCTTTTTATGTGCTTCCACATCACACTGCTCATGACTCCATTTAACACTTACATATCTGAATCTATGCTTCCTCTCATAGCCTGCTAGCTTCATCTGGGGCATCTCCCATAATACCTTGTGGCAACAGGCATACCACCAAGACTTGTTGAGATAAGGTTAGGACTGGAGAGGGTGATATTAGGAATGTATATATTGAAAGGTGATGGATGAAGAGATGAAAGGAAGACCTCTCTGTAAAGATCACCCAAAACAATTGGGAAAAGCCCCAGGGACAAATCTTAACTTTGATTCATGGGAATAGGACTTCTTCTTGTAAGGAAATTCTTTGGCTCAACTAATTAAAAAAAAATAGATAAAGTCCTAGATCCCAACATTCCAACATGGGCCAGACTAGTCTCTTATCCATTCATTCATGTATTCAAACATTTATTGAATATCCATTATATATGAGGCATGGGGGAAAGTGAGAATCAGAAAGAAGGGAGAGTTTCTTCACTATTTTTTTAAATATTTATTTTTGAGAGAGAGTGACAGAGCATGAGCAGGGGAGGGGCAGAAAGAGAGGGAGGTACAGAATCTGAAGCAGACTCCAGGCTCCGAGCTGTCAGCAGACAGCCCAACGTGGGGCTTGAACTCATGAACCATGAGATCATGACCTGAACCAAAGTTGGACGCATAACCGACTGAGCCACCCAGGTGCCCCACCAGGGAGAGGTTTCTGACACAAGTCAATTATTGCAATCATAAAATAACTCAAAACTCCCAGATTATCCCAGGTACATCAATGGCAATATGTATAACCCCTTCTTTGGGGTTAAGGTATCCTCACTGACCTATGGCTCAGAACCAACAAGCTGCATCCCCCAAGGACCACTGGGAAGGCCAAGGTTTAGCAAACAGGATGAAATATGTTCTAGTAGCCAGAATAGGCTATTTCCCCTGCACTGACCTCAACTTTTATTTTCCTAGACTTATTTTCCACTGTTCTTCACAAATGAATTTCAAGTTGATTAATAAATATGATTATATAAATGTATTAATGAGTTTTTTAAATTATTTGTAGTAGATAGTTGCTTTCTGGCTACCCACCTTCCAATCTGCTCTCTTTTCCTTAACAATCCTTTGACTTCCTTTTGAGAAATTACCTCTCCTCTGTGCTTTGTAATGTTGATGAATTCTAAGTCAGGATGCCCTTCCCATTAGACTTGCTCACTCTGGGACTTTGACTTGAGTGCAATGACTCAAGGAAGGAAAAACAAATGAGATCATGAAGTAATTGCTTCTTCCAATACTCTCCCATTGCACTGAGATTTCCTTTTTTTGGTTCTTTTTTGGGAGCTGGGGTTTCAACTTTCCTTTGATTCTGTGAGCCAGACTGTGTGATTCTTCTTCCCTTCTACCCTACCTCCCACCACATTTTTGCAAGGATACTATTTTGCTTAAGTTAGCCAGAACTATTTCTGCTTCTTGCAAAAAGAAGTCTGATAAAAACAGTGGCCTATTCATTTGCATGGATAGATCTCCATCTTTAAAAACTAATGATTTTTATTTATTTGGTGAAATTGCAGTTCACAAAATGCTGCCCCTTATTTACTTGATCTTAATCGATCTTCCCAGATTTCCTGTAGAGAGTTCAGGACAGGTTAGTCCCATTTAATTGGAAAGAAAACTGAGTGTTGATTGTACTAAGTAGCTTGCCCAAGGTCACACAGCTCATGAGCACCAAGGTTTGTCTGATTCTAAAGCTTATACATGTCCTTTCCTTGATGTAAGCATTTAATGCTATCTGCCCACAGGAAAAAAAAAAACCCTCTGGGCCTTTTTCATGCTTATTTGCAGGTTTTCCATATTGATAATTCTCTTAAACTTCCATTGCCAAGCTCAAGTGTTAGACTTCTTAAGGACCCATGTGTCCACCACAGACAATAGCAATCTCTCCTTCCTTTGAACAGACAATTCTTAATATCCATACTACTCACTTGGAACTTGTAATATCTTACACTCTTAATAGTTAAATACCAAGCCATTTCTACAAGCCAATTGGTAGATTCAACATTGCAACTTATCTACAAATCCCTATATGCAGCAAGAAGCCATCTGTAGACAGAGTAAAAATAAGTCTCATACACATGGTTTTCCAATTTCTGCAGGGATTCTTGAGATCAGCAAATTACAAATCCAAATCCACAGCTTTTTGTTTTATTTTCATAATAATGGACAAAGGACAATTGCTTTCAGGTATGAGGGTTGGGGAGGGGTAAGGTTTTCAAAGATTTTTGATAATCACAAAGGGTCTTTAAATTAAAAAAAAATAGGTACCCACAGTCTTTAATTCTTAGAGGATAAGAAGTATACTTTAGATCACTTTGAAACCCCACCACGGTCATTAGGAAATATTCAAGAAAGAGTCTGTTAGTAGAAGAGAGACAGAAGTCAGCTAAATTTTTTCCTTAAACGCAGAATGTACTTATTTACAGAGTTTTTACTTTGATCCAGGGACATGTGTGAAAAAGAATTGAATCCGGGATGACCAAGCTTTGGTGCAGCTCTGTCTCTGTTTCTACATGACCCTCAGGGTAGATGACTAGAAAATCAGCCCCATACTGGAGAGAGGATGGCAAAGCAGAACTAAGTCTTTGTGGAGGGCTCATGGAGGCGGAGCCAGGTTTCAGATACACAGATTACAGCCTTCCAGGGGCTACACAGGAGATACACCGCACGCAACCTTAGGAGAATACTCTTTAAAGTCTCGCTTCTTTTTTAAAGCTTATTAGTTTGGAGAAAGCTCAAATCAAATGTTCTTCACTCCCTAGCTGCTGATCCAGGTGACTGAGGTTTCCTTCCTGGCATACAAATAAGCAACCCTCTGATTTCTGAGAATTCTGTCTGAAAAATAATGACAGTTACCAGCATTTGATAACCTTCCTGTCCCTGGCCAGTGGTTGAGGTTCTTTTCAAGATAACCTGCAACAGAGTGACTGGCAGTTACTTTCCTTTCTGACTCTGGGTGAGGAAATGATCTGCATATGCAATCACCTGGGTGTGTGTCCCTGCCTGCCCAAGAGATTCCCACCAAAGCACACAGACTGGGTTACAGGGCTGTGGGCAGGAGATGCGATCTAAGGATTCCATACAGTCTTGTGTGGCCTTTTTTCAAGTGTACAAATGTTCTGATTCTTATTCAGGGCTAAGACTAAATTTAATCTCAAAATCAAGTTATGACATTTTCCAAGCTATAAGGCATGGGTGTGACATGCCAAGAAAATACTGGCAAAAGAATGATGTTTTCTGTCATTCTTAAAAGGAAACAATTACTAATTGTTTGTGGGACTGTTTATTAATAAATGTCTTTGTGATTCCCTGTTAGAGTATAGAGTCACAGCCTCTCTCTCATTTACAGCTGAACACTATAGCACCTGGCACAGAGGATATATTCAAGGACTCACTGGTGAATCAGTGAGTGAATACATGATACCTGAAATATGGACATCTGCCACCAAGTGGGCAGTGCTGCCTTAACAGAATACAGTGTTAAACTGGCAATTTTTTTCTGCATCCGTTTTTCTTGCTGTGGATAACTGAGACCAAAGAAAGTAACATGACATCCAATATTTTGTACCTCATATTTTTGGCAAAGAAGATCACAAAAAAGACAGTATGAATTCTGGTTTGAGAAACTTCAATATTAAGTTAGTCACAGAAGAGATGACCATAATGTGTCACCTCTCATGAACAACAACAAAATATCCTAGCACAGATCTAATCAGATACTAGTTGGGTAAATGAATTTATTGACTGAAACACAGTGAGGTAGGCACTACTGCTGAGAGTGATAAGTCTATGGAAGCACAGAGGAAGGAGAGATTCACTCTGGGTACATTGCAGAGGATGTTGTGGAGGCAGAGAGAAGGCAGATAAGGAAGGAAGGTTTTGTAAGCAGGAATACCACTAGGGGCATGGGAGAAGGACAGACAATCTCAGGCCTCTCTCCTTAAGGATAGAGGAACTTGGTCAACAGTAAGTTGGGTGTATATAGCATAATTATATAATGGATATTTATTGCTGAGCCGCTCAGAACTCTCCTGCACCTAGACCAATTTCCACCATACAGTTGAAGCAGAGGATGCCTTTCCCTCTGGCCTGAGTTAATTGGTCTAGGGGTGGGTACATAATACCAGCCAGACCAACCTGTGTCTCTTTCCCAGTCCCTCTCAAGAGGTGAAGCTGTGAGTGTAGGTCTGTTTGTGAGAGATGAAAGCCAAATACAGAGAGAAACACAGACAAAAAAATGAGCATTGCACTGATGGATTCCAAATTTCTGGTTGACATGACCCTAAGGCCCAATTCACCCTGTTTTCTTTCAATAAAGTCTCTGTCTAAGCTATTTTTTTTTTAATTTTTTTTAACGTTTATTTATTTTTGGGACAGAGAGAGACAGAGCATGAACGGGGGAGGGGCAGAGAGAGAGGGAGACACAGAATGGGAAACAGGCTCCAGGCTCTGAGCCATCAGCCCAGAGCCCGACGAGGGGCTCGAACTCACGGACCACGAGATTGTGACCTGGCTGAAGTCGGATGCTCAACCGACTGCGCCACCCAGGCGCCCCTGTCTAAGCTCTTTTGAATTGGGGTTCTGTCACATGCAGTCAAGAGTCTTGACTAATCCTTATACTAGATTGGTATGGTTCTCCTTTGAGGCATCAAATATTTCCCACATTGGGCTGAAATACTCACAGTTATCCTTAGTGGTTAAGACTGTGAAGACCACTATCAAAATGTAAATATGTTATCATGGGGTAGGGAGACAGTGGGAAAGAAGAAAACTTGAAGCTATCATTTATTAACACCTTTAGATGATCATATCTTTCATATAACCTAGCAGAGCTTCCTCATAAGGCCCTAAAGGGACAAAAATTAAAAAAAGACTTTTTAAAAATGTTTTCTAACATTTATTTGTTGTTGAGAGACAGAGTGAGACAGAGCACAAGCAGGGGAGGGGCGGAGAGAGAGGGAGACACAGAATCTGAAGGAGGCTCCAGGCTCTGAGTTGTCAGTACAGAACTGGAAGCAGGGATCTAACCCATGAACCATGAGGCCATGACCTGAGCCAAAGTCAGACGTTCAACCAACTGAGCCTCCCAGGCACCCCTAAAAAAGACTTTTTAATAGAAGTTTTCAAATAGTGCTAAACACTGGGAAGGAGAAGGGATCTCCCATGTTTGTGGTGTGTGTGTGTGTGTGTGTGTGTGTATGTGTGTGTGTGTGTGCGCGCGCATGCCTGCGCACACGCTCATGCCTTAGAAGACCTCTGGAGGGGAGAATCACCAAAAAAAGGTCAGAGGACTGCAAAAAATAAAAGTAAGTTTTTTTTAGGGTTGTGTCCATCATGGTCTTATTATTATCATTGCAAATAATTGTATAGTTTCATTATTTTCATATTTGTGAAATTGTATTTATTTGAGAAATAAAATAAACATGTAAAGGGATCTAAGAATTACTTTAGCAAAGGGAAAAATAATCAGGTACATCCAAATTGCCTTCCAAGTTTGGCATAACCCTGCATTAGCTGAGGAATCTTTGATAAGATTTAATCTTTTAGAAATTGTTTCCCCATCTTGAAATTATTACTAATTCTTCCCTTTCTACTTCTAAGGATTGTTTGTGTCAAATATCAAACTACAGTATACTTTGTACTACAGAGGCTAATTGACTTTGTCTAATGTGGGAGAAGGACTTACATATTTAATATTGGTGAGGTTGTGTAAAGACCTCTAGTCCTGAATTTCAAGTACCAGCATAAATCCTCATCTATTTAATCTTTAAAAAGTTCTAGTTCTGTCCATTTAATGGCACAGAAATAATGATCAATCTAATACCAATATGTACCTTCAACATGTACTTATTGTGATTTCTAAACACCATTTTCTCTTAAAAGGGACTAGATCTATTGAAGACTATTGAGGTCATGAAAAAGAGCTCAGGAGCCAATGTGAAGAAGGTCCCACTGGCTAAAAATGGGGCAATCAATAAAGATAACAAACGCACTGATTTGACACACATCAAATATGTTTAAATCCATGAGTGCATATTGATAGTAAAATAGACAAACTCATTGGTCACCTGTGCAGGATGGTAGGGAATCAATTCATGCAACAGCGACATATCCACCCACAAACACAAATCTAACCTGAATCAGATTTAGGCACTAGCTCTAACTGCCAATTTACAGAAATACAATGAACAGGGAGACATGTTAAATGACATAACTGGGAGACAATGCGATCAGCAAAATCCAGACTATGGGAAATTTCATAGAACAAACAATCTTATTTATTCAGCAACAAGAACTAAATATACAAGAAAAACAAACAAACAAACAAACAAACAAACAAAAAAGAAAGATGAATAGGGAACCTATCAAATAAAAGAGAGTTAAGCTTATCTAAGTGTTTAGACTTATTTGGATTCTGCTTTTTAAAAAAAAATGTTTTTATTTATTTTTGAGAGACAGAGAGAGCAAAAGTGGGGCAGGGGCAGAGAGATGGGGGACAGAGGATCCTAAGCAGACCCTGTGCTGAAAGCAGAGAGCTTGATGTGGGGCTCAAACTCATGAACCATGAGATCATGATCTGAGCTGAAGTTGGATGCTTAACTGACTGAGCCACCCATGCACCTCTAGACTTGTTTGGATTCTGATTCAAATAAACTGGAAGATATTGAACACTGAATTGAAAGTTGATATCAAGGAATTAATGCTAATATTTTAGGAATGATAATGGTATAGGGGCATTTTTAAGAAATCCTATCCTTGAGAGATAGATATTAAAATGTTTGCCAGTAAAATGTTGCAACATTGAAGATTTGCTTTGAAATAAATTGCAGAATGAAGAGGGTGAGGCTATTGATAAAACAAGATTGATTATGAGTTGATTGTTGAAATCAGGTGATGGGCACATTAGAAACTTATCATATTATTCTCCCTACTTTTGGATATGCTTGAAAATTTTCATAATAAAGAGTTAAAATAAGATAATCCTGAGTTTAAGTTCAAGCTTAGTCCACTGCTAGCAGGGTTACTTAACTCATCTGTCAAATGGCGATAATCAAAGTGCTTATCTCACAGGGTTATTTATGGGGAGTATAAAGAGATAATAGGTATAAAACACTTAGGAGAACTGCCTATGGCACACAGTATATGTTTAATCAACCTATCTGTTGATATTATTTATTATCATCATATATCATCATGTAGATTTTATATTAAAGGGATACTAGAAAATTTGATCTCTGCTCAACATTTAAGCAGTGGATAATAAGTAGAAGGGCTATCGTTCTTTTTTTTTTTTAATTAATTTATTTATTTTGAGAGAGAGAGTGTGTGAGTGGAGGAGGGCCAGAGAGAGAGAGAGAGAGAGAGAGAGAGAGAGAGAGAGAATCCCAAGCGGGCTTCATGCTGTCAGCAGTGTGAAGCCCCAACGTGGGTCTTGAAATCATGAATCACAAGATCATGACCTGAGCTGAAATCAAGAGTTGGACGCATAACCAACTGAGCCACCCAGGGGCCCTGAAAGACCCCTTAGGGTCTTTCTTAAGGAAACTTGGAACAGCCTGTCAGGGGCAGTTTCCATTACAAAATCCACCAGGAAAGAGACTTTTTCTCTGGTTGTCAGGGCAGGCAGAGTTGAGAGAACATCTACCTTTTGCTTCATTCCAGGTGCATCATCAGTGAACCACGAGGGTGATAAATAAATAACTCATTTACCCTATCTCAATCTTTTGGCAAAGTGCTCTGCTGCCTAAGTATGTTAAAGTCAGTGTACACATTCACTGCAGAGGATCCAAGCTACAATGGTTCTTCATAATTGAGAAAATGGTTTAAAATCACTAATCATCATGGAATGCAAGCTAGTTAAAAAGGAGAGTCAATTAAAAATCTTTAATTTGGGCAATAAACAGATAAGCACAGTTATTACATTAATCATTGATGCCCTTGGCCACTGCTTTCAAACTTTACTGTGCACAGGAATCACCTGGGGATCTTGTTAAATTGCAAATTCTAATTGAGTTGGGGCAGGGCCTGAAATTCTGCATTTCTAACAAGCTTCCAATTGATGCTGAAGAGGTTAGTCCATATATCATACTTGCTGTAGCAAGCACTTGTTTAGTACTGGGAAATGATCTGACACATGTTTTAGTAGGACTTAGGATTCAGTGACTTGGATAAGATATACCCAGAAATATGTTTGATCTGAAATACTAACTGGAAGAATTCATTTCGGACTCTTTGGCTTTGGTAATTTACATCTACCAAAATAAATGTCACATACTCCTTTTCAGGCATTAAATTCCCAGTACTCATCTAGGAAATCCTTTTAAAGAAGAGATTTCAGGTATCAGAATGTCACCAAAGAGAAAATGGTACAATTTAATTCTCTAATAAAGTCCTCTGACCTGCTCAGCAGACCTTAGCATAAGACTAATTTTGGATCCCTTCCCTTTCCTCAGCAATGGGATGTGGGAATAAATACTGCAAGAATAGGTCAATAATTTTGTGAATTCCAAGATCACCCAGCATGATAAAAGTCTGAATTGAAAAAACAATTGGCCTCGTCCAAGTTGAATTCTGAGAAAAAGAATTTGAAAGCAACTCTTTGGGGGGCGCCTGGGTGGCTCAGTGGGTTGAACGGCTGGCTTCAGCTTGGGTCATGATCTTACAGTTTGTGAGTTGGAGTCCCGTGTCGGGCTCTGTGCTGACAGCTTGGAGTCTGTTTCGGATTCTGTGTCTCCCTCTCTCTCTGCTCCTCCTCCACTCATTCTCTGTCTCTCTCTCTCTCTCAAAAATAAATAAACATTAAAAAATATTATAAAAAAAAGAAAGCAACTCTTTGGAAACCTTGAGAATGATGTCTCATGTCACAGGAGGAAATTACTTTTGAGAAGCTCTTTTATGTTTATAATTTCATTGGAACCTGTTTGGGTAAGTGGAGAATGAATTGCCTAAGTCATGAAGATTGTTAACTTCTCTGTTACTGCTCACCTGCTTTGATCATGTGTGCTTCACAATCCAGGTTAATTTTCCCCCCAAATTTTCATGGGAATGCTAGAATTATTGTCTTGAAGAACAGTTCTGAAAACTCAGGGTTAAAGTTTAAAATATCTGTTGCCTGCAGATCTTCTCAGAGACCTTACTATGTTGATGTATGCTGGACCCTCTAAGAGAGGTCGACAGGACACAGATTTTTCCATCCAGATTTGACCATGAACCTTGTTTTTCAACAACTCTCTCTTGAGATAAGCATTTGGCAGACTTCACTTTGAGAAATGCTGATATAGGGGAGCTGGGACAAAGTTTGTCTTAGTGATTTTGAATTAACAGAATATACTAATCTCTCATCATCCACAAGATGTAAAAATGAGTGTGGGTGTACGAATGGGGTGGAAAATTTCTAGAAATCTGTTAGTAAAAACCCTCTTGGCAAGGTGAAGGTATTAACCCCTAGGGATTTAGAAGGAAAACAAACAAAAGCCATTGATACTTATTACTTAAGATATAAAATTTCCATACAAACCATATCTGTAGGTACTCAAAACCTTCTCTGAGACAATGGTAAGATATGCTATTTCTATTCCTCAGAGTTTCATCTGTAAAGGAGGATAGATATATCCATCTCGCAGGGTGGTTGCAAGGACTAACAGGGACAATGCATGCAAAGAAACTAGCACATGTAAGAAGCACGGAGATGGTAGTTTTGTTTTTATTATTAAAAGTGTTTTTTGTAGGTGCCCAAGGTGACACAGGTGACACCTGTTGTACAGGTTTTCAAGAAGGTAGTAGGTTCATGTCGAGATCATATGGGGGAACATTTAAAACATATGCATGCTTGACCCCTACTCAGTCCTGGTGAGCCATAACTTAGTGATAATGTGGAAGGATGCATGTATATTTTTAAAAGATTCTGTGGTAATTATGGTACATCTTGAACACCTCTAATGTATTTGGGACAAATCCCTAAATTGTGATCCCACATCTCCTGTAGTAGTCCTGGAATGTGTTCCTTGGAATAAAAGGTTTCTGTGGTTAAGTGTTTAGAAATGGTACATACTCATACCTGTCCCCTCTCCTCCTTGGGCTTACCAAAGTACCTGAGAAGTCTGGCAGAAATATTTGAAATATTTGAAAATTTGTAACCTAATGTCTTCTGTCTTTTTGATTTTGCAAAATGTATTTTTCTTGCAACTGTCATCAATGTCTGCCCAACACATTTGAGAAATGCTATAGTATAGAGTTAGAAGAGAATTCTACCTATATTCAGAAATCTTTTTGCACTGATGACATAAGGGAGAAGCAAGATAGCAAAGAACAGCCCAGATTCCTTTTTCAGGGACCTGGATAAGCCTACTTTTATTCTTCCTACCATGTACTACTTATATGTGAAAAGAATATTAAAAATGATAAATGTGTGCTTTCAAGTAAACATCTCTGGGTAAACTCTGGGTAATAGTCAATAGGCCAGGGAGATGAGCTGCTACAAACCTTAAGAGTTGAGACTTTGGATAAACTTGGTTTTGAATCTTGTTTCAAGCACTTCCTGGCTCAGTGACCTTGGACAAGTAACTTAACCTTCCTGTGCTTCATTTTCCTCAGGTGTATAGTGGGGACAATAATAGCCCTCTCTCAGTGGGGATTTGTGAGGATAAAGGAGATAATCATGCAAAGGCTCAGTAAGGACTTAATAAAAGTACGTCATCATTATAACTATTATTACAGAAATGGAAAAACACACTTAAGCAAAGTGAGGGGGAGAATGAAGGAACAAATAGAGAACGCTAAAAACCTTCAAGCTCAAATAAATCTTCTTCCCTTCACAAATGAATTTAACTTTTTTTTTTTTTTTTGTAAATCATTATGCCAACTACCCTGTGAGAATTCAGGGTTAGAGTTTGAGAGATGTTATTAAATTGGATGGTCTATGGCACTGGAGTGTGAATGACCCTTTTATCTGGCTCTTCATTCCAGTCAAATCCCAAACTATCTGACTAATTAAAATACAAGAAACAGCTTGGGAGCTGCTGCCAGAGACAAAAAGAGAAGCTACTGGTTGAAACTCAACAATCCTGAAAACCCGCTGCCTGAGAGAGAATAAAGAGGACTCAGAACGGAGATGAGGAGATTGGGAAGGGGCGGCAGAGGGGTAGGTTTGTAAGCAAACACAAGTTTCACTGCTCCCAGAGCTTTGTAAAATAATGAAATAGAATAGAAAGCCTCAGAGTGCTTTGCATGTAGTATCAGGTGGCAATTTTACATCTCACATACACACATCCACCTGTGTGTGTTGCACATGCATAATATGTATTTCTTACTGTGAATTATGTTTAAAGAAGCTTAAAAGTCTCTGATCTAGAGGGCAGGCCACAGGGCCCTGAGCCAGGAAATAGATTGCTGTGTATCTAGAATGGCTTTGTGAACTTTCCTCAGATCCTACCCTTGTAAACTCTAGGGTGATTTGGTGAATGTGGTGGGGACAAGCAAAGGAGAGAAAACTTAGACACCCAGCACCAGTGCAGTGACTGACTTGGGTGGGGCCTGGAGACCCCACTCTCACTCTGAACGTGAGAAATGACAAGAAAAGCAGATGGCAGCCATGTGGTCATGGTGGTTTCCATGCCCAGGGCAGTAAGTGCAGCTGAGGTATCAGCAAGAGACCATTTACTGTGGGCCTACTATGCACCAAGCCCTATATTTCATTCGCTCCTTCCTTTATCTCATGTGAATCTCATAACAGAACTAGGGGAGAAACACGCAGAGGTGAGAGAAGAGACTCCTGAGGAATCCATCGTACCAAAGAGATTTTGTGAGAACTGCTCATCCGGTGCTTTGGGAGGGGCAAAGTGAGGTAAGTGGAGTTGTCTTCTCTCAAGAAGTTTCAATCTAGATAACCTAACTCTAGCTTATGATAATCTCTGAGGAATGAAGCACTTGCCTTCTCACCCGTAAATCCCCTGACTCATCCAATTTCTCTCCTGCCGAAGACTGGCAGAATGAAGAAAGTGATAGAATTTTATTCTTTTCCATGTGCAGAGAAAGGTTCCAGATTGAAAATCAACCCTTTCAAGGGGATTTTTAATTAAAAATTGGAATATCAATCACACCCAGTTTCAATTACTCAGCACATTGCCTATGAACACTGTTGATATTTACTGCAGACTATTTACTGGTCTCTTACTATATGTCTACCTTCATACTAAGTAATTACTATACATATTGTTCAGTCTTAAGAATCACTCTAATGGAGAAGGTACTATTTTTATACCCATTTTCCAGATGAGGGAATAAAGAAGTGAGAGAGGAGTAACTTTCCTGAGGTGACAATGCTAATAAATGGTAGTGTAGCTCTGTCAACCTCCAGAGCCTGGGCTCTTAAACCTCCAGACAATAATGACTTCCCCATGATGTTCAAGGTACCATATGTGTAAGTGTGGGGGTTAAATAAAGATGTTGACAATTGTTCTCTGTTTGTCTAGGAGGGAAGGTAAGATGTATACAAGTGAAAAAATAGTTAACAATACCTTCCTATAAGCTTATGCTGGGGTCAAAGTAGTACTAGAGAAGATTCAGGGAGGGAGAGGTTGAGGGAGCAGAGCTGGGCAGGATGGGCAGGGCTGCATAAACATGGAAAGCAGGTTGGTCCCAAGGGTAACCAAATAGATATTAGACTCCTTGGTTTAGAACAGAGACCACAGTTTCCTTAAACATAGTGGGCCCCCATTTAGGAATTCTGAGACTTTTAGCAAGTTATTTACCTTTCTTAAGCCTCAGTTTCCCCATCAGTGGTATAGGGATAATACCCATTAAGAGGCTTGCTGGGAAGATTAAGTGTACCTAAGTGCTTGGGAAAAGGAGGCATCTCCTACTTTCCCTCTGGCACCAGATTGAGTTCAGTTTTCCAGTGGAGTTGGCTTGCTTCTTCCCTTTGACCTCACCTTTGGAAATCTTAGAAAGATCCTTACCTGCTGTGAGAAGCCCTTCACAACACGCCTTTGTTTGAGGTTTGTCTCTCCATCCAGGTTGGCAGTTTCCAGGTGGCAGATCCCATTCGGGTCTGAAGAGAAGAGCAGGAGTATGTCTGCTGGGATGATCTCATTGCATTGCATTTGGATGAAGTCGCCCACACGCACATCCTTCCAGCACTTCTTCACGTAGCTCCGCTGTTTTCTTGGATGGGAGAACAACAGGGGTCAGAGTGAGTTTTAAGGTTCTCTAGAAAAATGAGTGAACAGAAGAAGGTCCCACCTGTGCCTAAATGTCCCCCAGGAAGCCTGTCGCAAGACTGTTTAGTATTTTACCTCCAAATGACCACCATCATAATCTCTCTAGAAAAGCTAAGCATGACCTATAGAATACCACTAGTAGAAGATCTGTTCTCATGATCATTTAGAATTTTGATTGACTGCTGGCTGTTGACTGTGCTTAGCCTTGCTTCTTAGCTGAAGAAGGAAGAGGGAGAAGGTGACTACATAGTCATATTATTATATTATTATTATAGTACTCTTAATATACATAATTTTCCAGAATAGCTAGCTAACCTGTAGAAAGCAGGTTGCAAGGAAAGATTATTTCTAATTATGAGAGGAAAGTGGCAGTAGGAAAGTGAGGATATAGACCATTGTGGAGGAAGATCTGGAGCTGTGCTGAAACAGAAAACTCTGGGCAGTCAGGGAATTAGGAAGACAGCAACAGTAAGGTTGACAAGATGGGACCCATGGTGATCATAGAATCAGAGGGCTAAAGAAATCTGAGGAAATTATGAACTGTCTCTTTCTATTCAATTTATCAAGCTCAGATATAACAGTGGCAGCAATAATCACAAATGTAGGATTTCTACTGTGCCAAGCATTAATGTTTGTTAATACTTTATTTACTTGCATAATAACCCACTAGAATAGATATTGTTAGACCCAATTCACAAATGAGGAAATTGAGGGTCCAAGAAAAGTTTCCAAGGTCTTACAAAAATAGAGCTGAAACCTGAGACCAGGTCCAGCTTGACACACATCCCTACAGTTTTCAATGCTTGGAGATCCTACTGCCTCAAAAGTATCCCTCTCCCTCCTCGGGTCTCAGGTGGTTATGCAGCCTCAGCTTTTGCACCAACAGCAAAAGGACTCCCTACTACCCAAGGCAAGACATTCTATTTCAAGGAGCTCTCATCTTAGAAAGTCCTCCATCTACATAGCCAAATATTGAGCTAGATCTGCTCTCCTGGAGAGCCTGATATATTCCATCTTCTACCATTTTGTAAACATTTTAAGGCATTCATCAGGTGGCCCCTGAAATCTTTTGGGCTTCCCAAGTCAAATTTAACTTTCCAAGTGTCCTCTGTTATTCTTGTATGAATGATAGTTTCAAGAGCTGTCGAGGTGTGAGCTGTTTCGTCTAAGGCTGCATTTGGAAATGTTTCTCTTTAAATATGGGATGTGGAACCAAACCAATATTCTACATGTGGTCTTTTCAACTGAGCCCAGCTGGCTTGCAGCTGGATGCCTCTCAGACCAGCCAGGCCTAAGGAGGTAAGCTCTCCTTTGCTGGTTTTCTTTATGGATGCTGAACCCCTCTGGGCATGTTATTGCTTCAGTTTCTGTTAGAATCTGGGTGCCCAGGCATGACAAGACTACTCTTCCACAGAGAAAGAGATGTGACTGGAATTTCACTTTTCTCTTTTGACTTCATAAAAGTCCCTAAGAAGGATAAGGGCTTGAGGTCTTGCTTCCTCTTAGGTGCCCCCTGGAGAACCCTGAACAAGCCCTCCGAAGACCCCATTGTCCTTGTCATAAAAGATCTATGAAGATGACTCCCCTAGTCCCCTGAAATGAGTGTGCTTCTATCTGGAAGGCCAACCAAGGGAAGGTCTGATCAGAGTCTACAAAATAATCAGGGACATTAGTATTGGGGAACACCCTGCCATGCTAAAGACCCATAGAATTCTTTGGAAGTTCCCGTGGCTCCAGAAAGCACAGCACGGCAGCTACTGGCAAAATCAGTCGATGGGCAATATCACCCAAATATCTATTGAAATCACCTCTGAGGATTTGGGAGGCAATGCATCTAGAGCATCTTAGTAATATTTCTTCTTTCCATGGAAAGACATTTAACAGGTTTCTAAACACTTTTTGATTCCATCAGCTTATTTTATCACCTTTTTTTCCCCCCGTGAAGAACAAGGACAGTCAGTCCCCACCCCCCATATTTATTTCTCTGGCACTTCAGAAATACATTTATCTGTTTATGGATATATTTAGGGTGGATACCCCTCCATCAGAAAGGTGAACATTACTGTAAAATAATTCATGGTTTCTCTGCTGATTCAGGGAAAGATTTGTTTTTTTCTTCAGAGTAGCCCTGAGAACACCTGTTAAATGTTCAATTATAAGACTACTTAAAGAAACTGGAATGGCCTGTACTCTCCATGGGAAAAGGAATCTCACAGGGCCAAAGAAAGATTGGATTTCTCTCTTGCTTTTTTGTTGTTATTGTTCTTTTTGAGGGGGTGCTTAAAACAAAACAAAAAATTCCTAAATATTGTAGCAAAATTTTTCCAAGTGTTAAAGGATTATCACTGAACTTGTCCACATTCTTCCCCACCTCCCCTCTTTGAGTTCTGTGTCCTACCAGATAATGCCTTTGGGGATGGTGGGTATCACCTGATTGCTATAATCTCAGCATTCTGACTGGTATTTGAGATTGGGTTTAGTGAGAATGGCTTTGACTCTGAGGAATATCCTGATTGCCAACTATTCCAGAGCGCACTGGTTCAGAAGATTGTCAAATGCTAGTTGGGATTGGTGTATATATAGACATATTGGAGGCAAGGCCAACATACCTCCATTCATGAATAGTGAATTTCATTCTTCCCCCTTCTAATAAAGGACACCACTGCTTCTTATGGGGTATGGGCTATAACGGTGATGGAAGATGGAGGGTTATGGAGATGAGCTTATGGTATATACATATTTATAAATGGTCACTTTTGTGAGCTGGGCTGGCATGTTGTCTTGTCAATTCCCATCATGATGATAGGTGTTATGTGGTAAGTGGAGCCACCCAAGATGCTGTAAGTCAGACCAGTCTCTGACTTCTATTATTTCTTGGATCTCAGGGAAGTCACTGCCTTACTAGTAACAATCACCTCTGTCTTTCCTTTATATTAATCCTATTTTCCTTAGGATGATATGTGGTGGTAAAGAAACATTCTTAGTCCCTGTTGTAGACTTACCATCCCCAAGAAAGAGAATGCACATCTCTGTGAATACAATGAGTGCTTCTCAAACAGAGACATGCATGCTTCAGGCACACATCCCATTATGTGTGTCTGGGAATACAGAGGCTATGGAATCAACATGATTTTGGGATGTTAGTTGTAAAAAAACATGTTTTTTTGGGGGGCTGGGTAAGAGGATACAGTTTAGTATTTAGCTGGTACATAATTTGAAGAATTATGTTTATATTAACCCTAGCATAGTTAGGTTATAAAATCAGAGTCAAATTTTAAAGGAATTTTTTTGTAAAACAATGAGACATCAGGGTAAAAAATGAGACCTTCTTTCACTTGGCTACTTTGTGCTAGTCTCTTGGTCCTCTGGGGTCCACTTTGTCTCCCCAGTAATCAGGAATATGAGTATGTCTGTGGAAAAGGCAAGGATGCACAGCCCAAGGGGTCCAGCCAGAGGAGGTAATGAGTGGCTGAACCCAGTTGATGCGGAAAATCAGCATGTCCCTGCATTGAGTGACATCCAGATGTGGCCAGCAGCTGGCTGGGTGCCACCTGAGGAAGTCATTTGGAACAGCTGCCTCAGGTGGATGTGTCCATACGCTCTTGATCACCTCCATGCTCAGTGAGTCACACCTGGGTACTGACTGCTATTTTAGTTTCATGGGATGTTCACTGCTGTTTAAAAATAAGACAAATCAACATGGCTTGGGATGAAGACTCCATCTGGCAGATTCTGCTTCGAGGAGAAATTAAGTGGTGCCGTGCTAAATGGCTTTCTGAGAGGAGATGGGGCTTATTAAGAGAGAAATAAACAGCAAGAGAGGTTTCTAACCAACTGGAGTCCATGGGGGAGCAGGTGAAAGGAGAGAAATAGGGGAGGAGAGGATGCTTAAGGCTCCATTTCTCAAGTGTGTGGGTTTTATGAAAAGGGCTTGAAGGAACTAGAGTAAAGAGGACTTATCAGGAGATTTAGGTATCTGTGGGACTTCCTATTCAAAACAGGGTTAGGAACTGACCTCAGCTGTCTTTCTGGAAGCTTGAATGCCAGAGGCAGAACAGTCAGCATCACTACCCCATAATGAAAAGGGAATGTCAGGGACAATGAGTGCAGTAGAGGGGTAAAGAGTAGATTTGAACTCCAGCTTCACAGCTTATTACTCATGTGATGTTGGGCAAGTTATATAACTTCTAGGAGCCTTTGTTTCTTCAGTTGAAGGTAATATGTGCACTTGCCTCAGAGGGTTGTTGAAAGGATTGGTGACATGACCCATGTAGGGGACTGAGCTAAGGCTTTGCATTTAGTAAGTACTCAAAAAATACAAGCTTCTTTTATGATGATGATGATGATGACATGACCACAATGATAATGATGACAATGATTGTTAATATCATGGTGCGTGCTAACCCCCCACTCTGCCAGCCCCAGCACTCTCTCCTTCATGCTATTGGGACACCCATTTTATGCCCATGATTGCATTTTGTGGCTTGGGCCCAGTTATACAACACACAAACACAAGAAACTCTAAAAATTGAATCCTTTCCCTCAAGCTCAGAAAAGAGGGATTCAAATCCAGCCCATTGAAGACTTAGGTATCTGGCTACTGGCACAAACTCACGGAAAAGTGTATCCTTAAAATCAGTGCTGCCCACCAAGTTAATTTGCAGATGTTGACAACTGGATTCTAAGGTTTATATAAAAGAGGCAAAAGACCCAGAACAGCCAATAAAATATTGAAGGAGAAGAACAAAACTGGAGGACGATTACTACCTCATTTCAAGACTTCAAGCTACAGTAATCAAGACAGTGTGGTACTGGTGAAAGAACAGATAAACAGATCAATGACCAAAAGAGAGAACTCAGATATATATATATATATGTGTATATATATATGTATGTATATATGTACATACATATATATACACACACACATATAAATGTATATATATACACACATATATATACATACATACACACACATATATACATATGACCCTCAATTTATTCATCTATTTATAACAGAAATTCAACTAATCTCTGACAAAAGACCAAAGGCAATATAGTAGAGAAAAGATAGTTTTTCAACAAATCGTTCTAGAAGTGGATGTCCACAAAGAAATTTAGACACAGAACTTACACCCATCTTCCAAATTAACTCAAAATGAATCATAGACCTAACTGAAAAATTAAAAACTATAAGAGTTTTAAAAGTGAACAGAGGAGAAAATCCAGATGACCTTGTCTATGGTGATGACTTTTTAGATACAACACCAAAGTTGCTATCCATGACAGAAATAATTGATAGACTGGACTTCATTAAAATTAAAACCTTCTGCTCTGCAAAAGACATGGTAAAAAGAATGAGAACACAACCACAGACTGGGAGAAAATATGTATTTTACAGAAGACGCATCTGATAAGGGACTGCAATTCAAAATATACAAATAACTTAAAACTCAACAATAAGAAAACAAACAGCTCAACTGAAAAATGAGAAAAGAGCTGAACAGACACCTAACCAAATATATATATATACAGATGGCAAATAAACATATGAAAAGATCCATATGCCATCAGAGAAATGCACATTAAAATGAGATATCACCGTACTCTTATTAGAACAGCCCAAATCCAGAACACTGACAACATTGAATTCTGGCAAGGATGTGGAGCAAGAAGGACCCTTATTCACTGCTGGTGGGAATGAAAGATGGGATAGCCACTTTGGAAGAAAGTTCAACAGTTTCTTACAAAACTAAATATACTTTGTCCACATGGTCCAGCAATCATGCTCCTTGGTATTTACCCAAAGGAGTTAAAAAAACTTATGTCCACACAGAAACCTTCACATGGATATTTATAGCAGCTTTATTCACCATTGCCAAAATTTGGAAGCAAGAAAGATGACCTTCAGTAGGTGAATGGACAAACTGGTATATCCAAACAATGAAATATTAATCAATGCTAAAAAGAAGTGAGATATCAAGTCACAAAAAGACAGGGAGGAAATTTAAATGCATGTTAGTAAGTGAAAGAAACCAATCAGAAAAGGCTACATACTGCTTGATTCCAACTACATGACATTGTGGAAAAGGCAAAACTACGGAGGCATAAAAACATTTGGGGTCACCAGGGGTTGTGGGGGTGAGACAGAGAAGGTGTAAAGGCAGAACACAGAGGATTTTTAAGACATTAAAACTATTCTGTGTGATACTATAATGATGGATACATGTTACTATACATTTGTCCAAATGCACAGAATATATAATACCAAGAGTGAGCCATAAACTATAGATTTTGGGTGATTATGATGTGTTGTGACAAATGTAGCACTCTGGTGGGGGATGTTGATAATGAGGAAGGCTATGTATGAGTGGGGCTAGGGGTAAATGGGAAATCTCTGTACCTTCCCCTAATTTTGCTGTGAACCAACAGTAGACTACTCTAAAAAAATAAAGTCTTAATAAATAAAACAAATCAGAGCTGAAGGGATTTGATGGATTTCTAATTCTCAGCTGAGGAAATGGAGGCTGAGTGACCTGGTCAACATACACAGTGATGAAACTTGCATTGGAATCTCTACTCTTTCTACAGTGCCAAGAAAGAGAACCAAGGGCCTTGTGGCTGGCTCAAGAATACTTGTACTACCCAATTGTTTTGCCAGTGGTATGTTGAGGTAGAGGCAGTCCCACAGAGTGGTTAAAAACTTTGGAGTCAGCTGAACTTGATTTGAAACCTGGAACTATCTCCTATATGTGGTGATGCCTTGAACCCACTGCTTAACTATCTGACACTCAATTTATTCATCTATCAAATGGGACAACTAAAATATATTCTATAGGTTATAGTGAGAGCTAACTAAAATAATATGTGAGAAGTATCTAATGACCGCACAGCAAATGGCCTTTACTACTGCTATTATTATCATTATAGTTATTATTAGCTTGGAGCAAACAGGGTCACTGCTATGGAGACAGTGTTAATTGTCTATTTTTATGATGTCATATGCATAAGCGGTTTTTTTGCTTGTTTTTTTGTGGATTTTGTTTTTAGTTTTGCTGGAGGAGGAATCTGGCAAGAGGGTGTAGAAGACTTGAAAAGGGACAACAAAGGGGTGCCTGGGTGGCTCAGTCAGTTAAGCATCCGACTTCAGCTCAGGTCATGATCTCATACCTTATGGGTTAAAGCGCCGTATTGGACTCTGTACTGACAGCTCAGAGCCTGAAGCCTGCTTCAGATTTTGTGTCTCTCTCTCCTGTCCCTGCCCCACCCCTCAAAAATAAACATTAAAAAAATTTAAAAAAAAAAGAAAAGAAAAGGGACAACAGGTTGTGTGGCCTTTGTCCTTGACCTGGCCCCAGGAAGTGGAACAGAAGCTAAAGCAGTTATGTTAGAGACAGTCTGAACCTGGGCAGTGAGTGCCCCCTGCCTGGCTATTCCTCGTCCTCTGTATCTAACTGTCAGCTACAGACCACAGTGAGTGGCCTTCAGGCTCACAAGATTGAGGAAAGTACCAGAAGGAGACAATGGAGGCCAGAGGAGTGGTAGGATACCTTGATTTCTGGCTTGGCTGGAAATATTGGTGGACACAGTGACATTCGCCATATGTAAGTTTGCCCAGGCATATCTGGGGATGCTTGAAATTAGGGTGGGAGGACACATCTCAAATCAACAATTTGGGTCTAACTATCACTGGATTATTTGTATTAATATGACCTCACCTAGAGGCCAATGAGGCCTAACACAATAGGTCACATCTGCTGTTAAAGTCCTTCTTTATACTGAGAGCCCCAGCTTTAAGTTTTTTAAAAATGTTTATTTACTTTTGAGAGACAGAAAGACAGAACATGAGCAGGGGAAGGGTAGAGAGAGAGGGAAACACAGAATCCGAAGTAGGCTCCAGGCTCTGAGCTGTCTGCACAGAGCCCAACGCGGGGCTAGAACTCACCGCCGCTTAACCAACTGAGTCACCCAGGCACTCCAAGAGCCCCATCTTTATTGAAGCTCCAAGGAGCAGCCTACTCTCTAACCTCTTTGTGCACTTTGTCACATGCAGAAAGCAGAAATGAGCACCGAATGGCACAAACAGTGATGGCCATGGAAACACCCTGCTTAGGGGTCAGGAGATTCACAGGTGCACTCCATCAAGATCACATTCACAGATTATGGGGAAACAGCCTGGGGGCATCAAAGGCATGAGATGTTACCCCAAATGTTACCTTGAGTCTCTGCAGATCCAAACACTACCTTTCACTTTCACTTCTGGGCAGTGAGTGTCAATGGTGCACTTTTCTTTGTCCCATTTCCTGACACATTATGGCCCTATTTGCTGTTTCATGTATCTCTTATTTTCAACAATCTAATAAGCTTGTGGAGAGCTAGGATGACCCTGGGCCTTATATTTCTGTTCCTTCATAGGGTCTGGTGGAGTGTCTAGCATATGGGGAAGTGTTCAGTAAATATTCAGTAACTGATTCTGTGTAGATCTGTCTTGAACATGAAGCAGTAGAAGGGAAACTTTTCCTAAACTTTAGCCATTTTAACATCCAATTTGTTTTTGTTATGGACTCAGCAGGGAGACTTCTGATAATATACAATACAATACAATACAATACAATACAATACAATACGCTTATCTGTCTTGGGCCCAGCACTTAACCTACATTACTTATTTAGCTGCCTAATAATGAGACAACTTTTGTTATCATTATCTCCATTTCATAGATGAGAAAGCAGGCCCAGAAAGGTTACCTAACTTGGGTGAGGTCACATAGGTATGTCTACAAGGACATACAAGTGACAGCCATAGGAGCTTCATGGCTTACTGTGGACCCTTGGTTTTGTATGAGAGTGAGGTACAAGGCAGATGAAGCCTCAGAAGCTAGTGACATAAACAAGTGAAGCTGGGTTGAAAATTGGAGCCTTACCTTTTGGAATTGTGAGCTCCTTAACAGAAGCTTTAAATCCTTACCTGCCAAAATATAAATATAAATCATGCCTGTTGACATGAGGGCAGAGCTTCAGGGACACCTGAATTCTTGTTTTATGACTTTTCCATCCATTGAGTTTTGGAGAAGACCTAATGCGTTCTATACTGAAATGACAAATGAATTGGCCCAAATAGTTTATGGCCTTCTGTGAGCACAGGACACGCAGTGGGGATAGGGTGGGCACTTGTAAAATTGATGCTTCAGAGCAGAGCCTCATTTGCTGATGCCACATGTGAAGCAAAGATGTGTGCGATGAAAGAAATGGTCTGCTGGTCTGTAAACTCCAGCCAGTGGTGCTTTTCATGGTCATGCTTCATATGACACTAGATGTTTCTCTGTTGTCTGCATTTTTTCAGATTCTCCCCTCAGGCCCATTTCGCTATGTTCTTAAGAGCCTGGAATTCAAGTTCTTTAGCTAAAGAGTTTGTCTTCTCTCATGTAGTTTCAAATGCTAGGCAACGGCATTTCTTCCTTAATCCTCTTGGGTCCAGTTCATGGCAACTCCTGGGTAGCAAGGTTATAGAACTCTCTTTAGCAATATTTTGGCTAACATTTTCTGAATGCCGGGCACTATGCTAAGCATTTTACATGCATTCTCTCATTTAGTATCCACAACAACCCCGGGAGGTAGTTTTAGGATGAAAGCGTGTTTATATGTCTTGATGTTAGAATAACCCTGGCAAAGCCTGAATTCTGTCTTATCAATCATCTCATCTCCTTTGGGTTTCCCAAAGAGCTGTTACCCAGAGGAAATAATAGTGAAATTGGGCCCAAATACCTGCTTTATTAATATCCACACAAGTGTGATATTCTCAAGCACACTCTGTGTTAGAAGTTGCATTGGCCAAAGTACCCTCGGCTCTGGGCTGGTTGGGGCCATCTAGATCCCTTGCCTGAGTGTAAATGTTGGTATAGGTGTGCTCAGGTGTGCTGTAGAACAGGAGGAGGGGGAAAGATGACCAGGCTCCAGAGGGGTTTCTTGATTTCAGGTTTAAAATTCTGCCACACAGAATTTTATGAGGGAGCACAGCATAGGTTTTTGCTTTGAAAACATTGTAACTCTGCCCACTGATAAATGCAGCTCAAAGAATCCTTGATTTTTACTAATAATGTAAGTGATTCCTCCCTTGTGTGTGTGGGGAGTATGGTATGAAAGTTCAAAACTGAGGCTGGGCCTGGCACTGAAAAAATTAGAGTTGAAGTCACTGGAGATTAAAAAAAGATTGCTTAGTGCTACTTATGGTACAGAGGCAGACTTAAACGGGTTTATAAAGATGATCTCATTCAATCCACAGGACTCCAGGAAATAGGTGCTAGTATTGTTCCCACTTTAGAGATGTTGAAATGAAGTCTCAAGTGATCCACTGACTACATATATTCACAGCTTTAGTAAGTGGCAGTTCTGGGACAATCCTAAGTCTGATGCCAAAGTCCTTGAAGCTAAGCACCTAGTAAGATGTCACATTTTAAACACCATTGCTGAGACTTATTTTTCACCCTCCTTTGGTACTGCATTGTATAGTTTATTTCTATAGCTCTGTTATTTTCAAGCACTCTTGCTCATCAACTGCGCGTCTTTTTGTAAAATATACCATAGAGATTATGATCACTATTTAAAGATGAGACAAATGGGGCCCCAACCACTTAAGTGACTTCACTGACATCATACAGTTAATTGTGGCAGACCCAGGACCAAGACTTCTGGTTTCCTCGTTCTCAGCTTTCCAATAATGTGGGCTCTGTCATGAAAGGCAACAGACAGACAAATAAAAACAGGCTACAGGCCAGGCTTCTTTCTTCCCACCAGCGCTGGCTACTACTGGGAAATCAGACCCTCAGTGCTAGGCTGTCTGAAGACTGGCCACTCTCCCGTATCATCTGGAATTATTTTTCTGTTATAGAAGCCACCTGGCTTCCAGAAAAGAGAATCTCCAAGTATTAATCAAAGAGCCAGAATTTTAAACTTTCTAATCGGAGTCATCCTTCTAAGTTTCTGACATTTCTTTTTTTTTTTTTTTTTTTTAATTTTTTTTTTCAACGTTTATTTGTTTTTGGGACAGAGAGAGACAGAGCATGAACGGGGGAGGGGCAGAGAGAGAGGGAAACACAGAATCAGAAACAGGCTCCAGGCTCTGAGCCATCAGCCCAGAGCCCGACGCGGGGCTCGAACTCACGGACCGCAAGATCGTGACCTGGCTGAAGTCGGACGCTTAACCGACTGCGCCACCCAGGCGCCCCTGACATTTCTTGATTCTAGTCTTTTTGATACCAGCATAAGCCACACATACAACCGTTAGCTGACACATGAAGAGGCTGTGAGCTAAAATTGTGTTTCCTCTGCCTGTTTAATGCTACTCATCTTTTGATGCCTCTGGAAATGTCACCTCTTTGGGGAAGGTTTCCCTTGGCCTTGATATTTTCTGCAGGTAGATGAGTCACCTCATCCCCTTAATGACTATAGCCCTTTGGACAGAGGCATGGGACACCGTGGTTGTTTACAAGTTCCTTGTGATCACTGGACTGAGAGCCCCCGGAGGGCACTCAGGGCCTACCATGTGGTGCACACACACCAGATCCGGGTGAATATTTGGGACCAAATGACTGCTCAGCTGCTGAGACACTGGAGGACTTTTGTTTCATTGCAGTATGGAGACAAAGCCTATCATGGATCTCCTCTGCTTCCTTACCACATGTTTTCTGAATACAAATAAAAATTTACTAAGCTGAATGGAAGGATAGAAATCTCTTGCTGGGTATGGTTCCCAGATTTATTAAACTGAGCCCTGGGAGAAACTAAGCTAATACAATTCTGAAGCTAATCTCTTCTTAAAGTCATTCCATAAATCTGATTAATGGGTCACCTTTAGACCACAAGCACAGTTGCTATATTAAAAGAAAATGCTCTAAAAGGATTGTAATTCTGTTAACAAGGCTTCTGCTGTTTGCAAAAGGACTCTTTCACAGTATAAATAAGTCTGGACCGTATGATGCATGGGACTGGGTTAAGCAACATTCTAAGGGCCCTAGTATTCAATTACATACAAGCGTATGCAAATCCTCCCCCCTACCTCCCCCCTTCCCCCCACCCCCACCCGCTACAAAGATATCATTTTACAAATGTATGATTCTGAGACAAAATGGATACAGCTAGTGCTTGAGGGAGAAGCTTTTATCTTGTCCTGAACAAACGAATTGTCCTTTCGGATCTTGTATCCTTTGCCTAACATCCTATCATGTGTCATCGATATTTGGCAAAAGAAAATGTCCTTCAGCATCCATCAGTTAAGATAATAACTAACACTTATCTAGCATTTCCTGGCTTCCTATTCTGGAATATTTTATAGAATCAATCCACTTCAGAGTTGGAAGAGCTTCACTGATCTATAGTACAGAATGATGCCAAGTGTGTATGTTCCTAATATGTGGAAAGCAATTTACAAAGAGTCTAGGCTCAAAAATATTTTAAGATGAGTACATAAAGGTGGCATCTCCAATATCTATTCCCCTTTCACTTAGAAACTATCTTATTTTTTTCCATTTGGGTTTTACATCTTCTCTGGGTGGCACATATGCTTTCAGGGAAGCTGACTTTGTGATGAACTCTGTGGTTCAGGTAAAATTCAATAAGCATAATCCCTACTCACAGGAGTGGTTCAGGGATGGACATGTGAGTCACTGGGGTCACTGAGGTGTGAGGAGGATCTGGAAAGTAAGCTTCCTTGACCTTCTAAGAATGATCCCACAAGTGCCTTTCTTTCTCCCTTTGTGAGTTACCACATATAGACGTGAAGGCTGGAGCTGTTGCAGCCATCTCACTGCCATGAGGAAAGTATGCCTGAGGGTAAAAATGATGCAGAGAGGACTGAATGAAATGGACAGCCAAGTACGAGATCTAGAATGCAGATTCATGCCTGATCACTTGCCCATCTCAGAATATTTGTAGTGACTTAAAAACCAACAAGTCCCTTTGTTGTTTAAATTTGAGTTGAGGTTTCTGCTGCTTACAACAGAGAGTATTTCAGAGGACACAACTGAGTTACACAAAATTGGATAGGCTACTTACTGAGGGTCCTGGTAGGATCAAGTATGTCCTATTTCCCAAATTTATTTGGTTGTGGATTCTGTTCTTTCTAGCATATTTCACAGGACAAGATCTAGTCTGACTCCCAGGTTTTACAAAGTGGAAACTGAGAGGGGCAACTGGGTGGCTCACTTGGTTAAGTGCCTGACTTTGGCTCAGGTCATGATCTTGCAGTCCATGAGTTTGAGCCCCATGTCGGGCTCTGTGCTGACAGCTCAGAGCCTGGAACCTGCTTTGGATTCTGTGTATCTCTCTTTGCCTCTCCCCTGTTTGCACTCTGTCTTTCTCAAAAATAAATAAACATTAAACAAATATTTTTAGGAAGTGGAAACTGAGATCCAGGATTTAAATGACTTTCTAAGCTGTTGTTAGTAGTCAGTCACAGGTCTGGGCTTAAAGTTTAGGCCTCCTGAGTATGAGGCCTGCATTCTTACTTCAAAGTCATACCCCATCTCTGCCCTAAGAGGTTAAGTGGTTCCCTCACTGAAGATGAATCTCAAAAGAAGAATCTAATCATTCTTTTGCAGAGATCCAGATTCCTAGGACTCGATTATAAAGCAAAGTCTGCAAATTTGGGGCTCACAGGCAAAATAAGAACTTTAGGTCAAACAAAATAGGTGTGAAATAATTGAAAAAATTATATTAGGTTATTTCACTTAAATGCCAGGTTATTTCAAATAAAAATATGAACTTCTAGCTCCTTTAACAAAATTCAGACAATCTGGCAACACTAGGTCTATATTTGCACATGGTGGCTAGCTCTGCCTTCTAATGTGAGGGCCTGGGTCCCCTTATTTGCTACAATGCTTACCGTTCCCTGTCTTAATCTAACACTGATGCTGAGTATCAGTTCCCATTTATCAGCACACAGACAACATTGCTCCCCTCTTTGTATTTAGTTTATTTCATTCAATTACCTGCCTGACCCTCTAGTCAATTATTTTGCTATACTGAAGAAAGTAAAATTCCCCAAATTTCCAAGGTTTAGTAAGTTTGGAACAACACTGAGTTAAGGACGGACAGATATCTTTACTGCGTATCTTAGTTCCCCATGGAACATGGGTTAGGAGGGCTAATGTATAATTTTTTGATCATGAGTGTCTTTTTTTTCGGAGACCACCTCTTAGTCATTATTATTCCACTGAATACACTTCAGGAAATATTGCTATTATAAAACCTCTTATGTCCCTCCCTGCCAGTGAACCTATGAACTAAGGCTTCTTTTTGCTAGGATTGCTGCCACCTTGGTTTTTCACTGTTTCCTGGAAGCTATTTTGAGAACAGAACAACAGCCTGGCATACATCAAACCAGTTCTCAGCACAGGTCAGTCTAAGGTCTGATAAACACTGAGATTATCCCCAAGAACAGGCCTGTGATTCTAGAAGGCTTAGGGCAGAGGATTTCTGGCAGAGCAGGGAGAATAGGATCAGGCTAATTGAGGTCCACACTCATTCTTCCCTAAGGAATCAGCTTCCTGGCTCACCACTGTGTATCTTCTCTGAGAAAAAAAAAAAAAAAAAAAAAAAAAAAACTAAGGAAAAAGAAAGGTAACAAACAAAAAGTGAAGGTGTGGGTTGGTGACAGTCTCTTTGAAAAAAGGCAGCCTGCCAATTATTTTCCTTCTCTAGATGTTCAGTGTGCTAACAACATTCGAGACAATTAGAAAACACACACACCCTTCAGATTAACTTTTTTAGACGTGCAGTTGTGGCCCTGCCAGCAAAGAGGCCAGAAGTGCATCTGATGCTGAGGGGAGACATGGAGATTTTCGTAGAGGTGCCCTGAAGACAAATGAGTCCCTTGCATTCGATAGTCTCCCATTAAATCCTCTCATCAGCCAGCTACAAGTCGGTTACCTGCCATTCCCCTGGGGAAGAGAACCCCTCTTTAGAAAGAAGCCCCTAAATGGCTACAGTGCACACCCTGAAGCCAGCCCCTTTCATCTTAAGAGGGACCAGAGCAACTGGAGAATTTCTGCCAATTAGGGCTGATAAAGTCAGAGGGAAAAAGTCAGACAGGAATGGTGCTCATTGAGAGAGAGATGGACATTTTCCTTATCTGCCAAGAAGTCAAGCCCTCACCTGCTAGTGACTCAATCATCAAAGGCTAGCCCACAAAGCACTCAGTCATGGAAGTCTCTCTCTTAGCCCAGACTTGACTCTCTTGCTTCTATCTTGGCTATATGTGCAGTCATAAAATTGAGACCTATATAACTCTTATCTTCTTCTCTTTCACTGGAGGAGAATATAGATATGACTGACCAAGATCATATCCTTTCCCTAACAACCCTGTTTTGCCAAATGCTCAATGGAACCTTTGTAAAGTGACAGCATGTATAAAATAATTTTAAATAATGTGGCAAGATGGGTGGTGTGCAGTTTTTGCTTTTGTTGGGACGTCAGAGAGGAATTATAAAGAAAACCTTGATGATGGCGCTACTGTGAGTTTTACATTATAAAAATAGAGCAATTGTAGCTTGCACATTGAGCATTTACTATATATCAGGCATAGTGCTAAGCACCTTCCAAGGATGCAATTCTCACGAGCACCCCAGGAGAGGTTTCAATTTTACAGATGGCAAAACCAGGCTCAGAGAGGTTGGGTAACCTGCCTAAAGTCATGTAGTTAATGAATGATTCGACCCAGGCAGTGTGTCTCCAGTTCATCTAATACAATGCTCTACTGCTCCCCTGAAAAACAGTGATGCCTCTTCCCACCAACGGTCTCTAAATATGCTCCAGTGTGCTCATACACTGGACTAGGAATGGAGGAGAATTTATGCAAAATTCTTAAATGCTAAACACATTTGAAATAGCAAAGAAAACACCAAATAATAAAGACCTCCTAATTTTAATAAACATGGGCTCAACCCTTTTTTCTATGTGGTTTTTGGTTTTAGGTAATAATTCTGACATTGGAGAATTAAACAGCTTCACTGAGATAAAATGATGCTATCTCCCTACGGTATCCCCTCTATAAAAAGTAGCAGCAGTGGCAGCAGGCACAGAAAGATCTTCTGGACCCACCAGACTTCCCCAATGAGTTTTGCTTTACCTGCTATAGATGAGACATTCTTGGTTATTGATCACTTTATCAGATTTGCATCTTCGGAGGTCTTCCCAAGCATCCTTTATAGCAGTGACCGCCAGGATGATACAGATTGGTATCACACCTACCTCAGGCTGGAAAGCATTGGCCACGGGAACAAAATTCAGACCCACAATGCCCAGAAAATAGAGATTGGCAAACCGGTGTAGCTGTTCAAAGATGTTCTTGGGTATGAAGGACAACACGGTGTACTTGCTGGTCTTAATTTGATTCCCACAATAATGCCTGTTGGGATTCTCTTTGTAGGACCATACTTCAAAGGGCAGATTGGAGATTACTATGCGTTTCTTGTCTTCTTTCCTTTTCTCCCTTCTTTTGACTTCCTTTCCCATCTCTGCTCAATCCCGTTTCTTGAATTCTCATAGGATGGCATGTGAGTTCTCCGTAAAAGAGTGTTTTCCCCTAATCAGTTCCATTGTTCAGCTGCCAGTGAGTCACGTCCCTGATATCTTTTATTTGCGTTCTTTGCTGGAAATTTCTCTCTCTTCTTTCAAAAGGAAAATTAAAAACAAAAGGCTGGTTTACAAATGCTGGGGGAGAAATGACAAGGAAAAAGCTGGCAGAGAACAGGTGTGCACTTGTCAGGTCACTTCCTTCTACTTGTTGGGACTCCACCTATTGGAATGTAGACGTCACCCACAATAATCTTCCTTTTCCACCCAGGCAGCTGAGAACAAGTGTGCCAACTCTGGTCATAAAACCCACCTGGTTAAGTTTTAAAAACAAGAATTTTTAGCCAAGAGCCTCAGATGCTTTAAAAATGGTATATGTTTTCTTGTTTGAGAGATGTCGCCTGTCACTCTCCAAAGAGCCGCTCTTAAATTTGGTCTCTTGAGATGATCCAGTAAATTCTAGAGACCAATTCTTGAGATTTCAACCTTACTCTCAATAATATAACATTTTTGTGCTTAATATTTTGAGTGTTTACATGTGCTAAATTAAGGTTTCTAAATCTCAGCACTAGTGATATTTTGGGCTGGATGATAATTCTTTGTTGTGGAGGGGCTGTCCTGTATATTGTAAGATGTTTAGCATCATCCTTCTGCTTTTATCCACTACCTGCCATTGGCATTCTCTTCAATATGGCAACCAAAATGTCTCCAGAAAGTGTCAAATGTTTCCTCCTCGGAAAGATTGCTCTGGTTGAGAATCACTGAATTAAGTGAACTTAAGAAAATAAAATGTGACAAGAGAGACCAATCTTTTGAAAATGCTGATGAGTTTTCATAACCTATTTGGAAGCAAGAAAAGAGAAGGGTGATTTCTTTTACCTTTCATATATCCAGATGTTGGAGCAGTTGATCTTTCTATCAAGACGATATCTCTTGAAGTCTTCCATGCCATCCTTGACCATGATGAGGAACAGCACAATAGCCAATGGTAACATGGTGATTTCTCTGTGGAAAACTTCCATGGAGGGCATCCAGTTGAGAATCACCAGGAATAGGAAATACAGATTAGCCCATCTGGAAGGGACAAGAAAAGTGTGAGTGAAAACCATGGAGAAGGAAATATACTTTCCACACTATTTCTTCCCTATTGTTGGCCTTTATCAACTAAAATGACATCCTCTTTTAGGGTGACCTCGAATTATGGTAAGGGCTCTGAAGCCAGATCCAGCTATATTCAAACTCAAATTGTTTATTAGTTGTGTGACTTTCTGGAGCTGTAAAATGGGGCTAGTACTATGTACTTTAAAGGGCTCTTATAAATATTACATAGGATTATATTTGTTACATATGTAATAGAGGGTTCTCAGTCATAGTAGTTTCTCAATAAATGACAACTTGTAATGATAATTACAAAATTTAGGATGATATCTAAGTGTATATTTTGCTTTATAATTAAAATACGATCTTGCATGTATCATCTCAAAATTATGGCTTACATTTTTAACTTTTCCAAGTGCATCTAGCATCCTTTTGCCACTGTGCCTTTGCACATGAAGGTCTGTTGGCCGGGACATTCTCCTGGCTCCCTTCCTGACTTCTCTCTGTTTTTACCAAGTTAATGCATTCTCTTCTTTCAGATTATTTCAATTGTCACTTATTCCTGGAAGTCTTTCCTGACTTTCTTAACTAGCCCAGATCTCCCTCTTATTTACTCTAACATCACCATATGCCTCTTTTTAGAAGTATCTATTTAAATTCTAATTTGACATCAGTTTATATAATTCTTAAATTTAATGTCTGTCTCTTTCATGAGAAAATATAGTCAAGACTATGTCTCTCTTTTCCCCCTCATGTATCTCCAGCAGTGAACACATGGACTAACACAGTAGAATCTGATATTTATTGAATGAATGAATGAATGAATGAGCAAATGAATGACAAGTCTTTTTAAGGTACATGCATTTGGATATTAAAGGATAGGTAACCCAGAGGGCAGCATCTTTGTTTCAGAAATACTGGCAAATACTTGGTTAAAGCGTGTATCATTTGGCCAAGTGGTTGTGTACCTATGAAACTGCTCAAAGAGATTCTGAGGCAGGAAAGTGAGAAAGGTGTATTTGGTCGTGCAGATTCTGTTGCCGGAGTATCTCCTGGTGATCTCTGCCCAATCTCGGTGGCACGTGCTGTTGTTGGGGAAGACGACTCGTTGTTGTATCAGGTTGTAGCTTTGCCTCTTCTTCTCTTCAGACAATAGTGGTGTGGCTTCTGATGGAGACTGGGGGAGGCCATCTCTGACTCGCCACTGCCAACGGTGCCAGGATGAGTCCACTGAGAGTGCCATTTCTGGCAGCAAGCTATGGTCTAAAACAGACACATGAAGTTGTTATGGTCAGAAGAAAATATATGGTATATTGGCTCACCCACTTGTTCACCCATCCAACCAAGGTAGATTATGGAATACAATGTGAGGAAAATAAGTTCAATCCCTACAAACCACATGTTTAAGAGTGAGAGACGTAAAGCAAATAATCATATAAATATATAAATAATATACAACTAACACTGTGACAAGTACCATGAAAGCATTTAAGGTGGGGAGGGGGGGGAAGGTGCAGATGACCTTGTTGGGCCTATCAGGAAAAGTATGGTCCTGTGGGCTATGACACCAGAGGTCAGAATGCTATCTGTGGCTTGTTTCTAATGCTGAACTATCTGTTTACCTTCCCGGTCTTCAGTTTCCTCACTGTAATATGAGGAAAACTAGTCTTATTCTACTTTTTCACCAGCTTTTTGTAAGGAATGAAATTGATAGTATATAAAGTATGTCTTAAAGGGAAAGGTGTTCCCTAGCTATAAAATTTTCAGGTACTGGGTACTGATATTTTGAAGAACCTCATTTGTGATCAGAACCTCATAGAAGAGTAATAGGTGGTACAAAGGAGATAGTTTCTTTCCTAGAAAACTTTGGCCTGAGGTGACTGGGCTGTATAGAATGTTGTTCCATGAACACCACCTGTTTTGTTTTTTTTCTTTTAAATGTGTTGATTGGGGGTGAGGGTGGGAAACCCCTTCCTTTCTCTCCACTCGATTTAGTGGTTTCTGAAACTGAGCACTTATTCAGATGATCCTCCTAGATGATGGACGAATGCTGTGTTATTTAGGATATTCCTGTTTCTGAGCTCTTTTAATGGAACCTATAAGCAAAACTTTAAGGTTCCCTCTAGCCATTCTTACTTAAAGACCATGAAGGATATTATTCAGACATACTTTGAAAGGTTAGAAGTTGTATATAATGGTGCTTCTCACCTAGTAGGCTCACAGGATGATTTTCTTTTGAATAAATGGATGAGTAAACATCAGATATTATTAATCTTACTATGAGAAACTCCACCTGTCATTGAAAATATAATCCTTTAAAGGAGAAAAAGTTCCATTTCTAGTTTAAATGATAATATTTTACTTTCCTGATGCCTATATGATCGGACCCTTATCATAATTCTCCTCATGACTTTAATCAATCCAAATGATTTTCAATCCACAGGAGCTCTTCAGAGTCTTAAGTGAATCCTTGTAGCAAGCATGAAAAAATAAATGCAATTACTGATGTCCATTATTATGTGACCAAAAGCAATATTATGACATATGGTAAGCCAGAAATAATATTGTATATCTTCTTTCTCATTTTAAAAAATGTCCCTTTCATGGATTTTTTTATTATTATAAAAGAAAAGGAAATGAAAAGATAATTCATGAATAGAGTTGAAAATGCAAATGAGAAATCTTGCAGTGTCTAATGCCATACATAACAGACTTCTTTCAATTTTAGGTTATAAGAACTTCAAAAAAGAAGATTGGGTTGATATGGGAGATGCAGGTATTTTTGGTGGGGTGGTTTAAAAAGTTCATTTATTGTATCATATTCTTTATTTTATTTTAGTTGTCTTTACTTTTCTTAACACTGTAAAATAAGTTTTCTTAAAAATAAAGCACACGCAAAATGGATGCCAAACTAGTAGACGTAAGTTTGATGGGGAACTGAATGTTTCCATAGTTTCAAAGTATCTTTCTCCCAAATCATTAATTACAATGGCCAAAAAAAAAAATCACTTTGCAGTGAAGTAACATGGCGGATACCACCTTACCCCAGAGATCAAAGCAATATCACCAATATGGTATAACTTGACATTCTGTGCCTCCTGATATGATGTACCAAGGACATGGCATCATTTCTGATATCACAAGGAAATATTGAAAAACTTCAAACTGGGGATTATTTTACAAAATAACTAGCTTATGTTTTTCAAGTGTCAAAGATCAAAGAAAGGCAGAGGAAATATTTATGATTAAAAGAGACTAAAAAGATATGACAAGTAAATGGATCCATCTTGGATTGGATCCTGGATTGGGGGAGATAAAGTAGGTATAAGGCACATAATAGGACAATGCATAAAATTTAAAAATGAACTGAAGATTAGTAATAATATTTCAATAATGTCAAAATTCTCCATTATAATAATTACATTGCGGTTATGTAAGAAAATGTTTTTGTTCCTAGGACGTCCATCCTAAAGTAGTTATGAGCAAAGGGGCAAGATGTTTCAATGGTTTAGAAAATAATGTACATGTTTGTATATGTGTGTGTATACATATGTACACATACACACTTAGCTAGGTAGGAAGGTTGTGTGAGGGTGTTCCAGGTAGAAGAACCGGCTCTGGAAACAAAGTTCATAGGAGTGTCCTATAGAATACATGAAGTGAGGGACAAAGAACAGTCAAAGTTGAGGATGGAGGCACAGACAAGGACCAGATGGCCTGTTAAGGCTATTTATTATGCTCAGAGTATAAAGGAGTCCTGAAGAGTTTTAGGCAGTGAAACAACATGACCACAGCTGTGGATCCCACGCTTTGTTCTGGTGGAAGCACACAACGATGGACTGGGGAGGGGGGCCAGGAGAGGACAGGAAAGTAGCTCCTTAACCCATTGCTTCCTCTTTCTTCCAAGTAAGCTACTTCTTTCCAAAATTGGAACAGGAAACAAAGGGAGATTGTGCAATCCTTCGATCTGAGGTGTGGTTTATCGCTTTCATAAAGGGAGGGACATGTCTGAAGCATCTCTCCAAGGTCTGGTCACTGATAAAGTCTCTCATTCTAATTTTCTGAAATGGTACCTCCCACTAACAATAAACTTGAAGGTATTCTAGTTTTACTAATTTACACTCAGATCCTTCTGGCTTGAAGTAGTAATTCTTTCCAGCACCACTATCATTTGCCCCTGGGCAAAATGTGCTCTAGATGGTAGGGGGGTACATTTTTATTTTTTTTCTTTTTAATTTTTTTTACATTTATTTATTTTTGAGAGACAGAGAGAGACAGAGCGCAAGTGGGGAAGGGGCAGAGAGAGAAGGAGACACAGAATCCGAAGCAGGCTCCAGGCCCTGAGCTGTCTGCACAGAGCCCGACACAGGGTTCGAACTCACAAACCGTGAGATCATGACCCGAGCTGAAGTCGGATGCCCAACTGATTGAGCCACCCAGGCGCATTAGGGGGGTGCATTTTTATATGGTGGGCCATTAGCCTAACATACTAAGTACAGTTTACTGACAAATCCTGTTCTTGCTCCCAACTTTCTCCATCTTGCCTGGCCCACATTCCAATTAATCCCATTTCCCTTTTTTATTTTAATGAACCAAGTAAACCCCATTTTTGGCAAATTCTACTTTCACTGAGCCAAAAAATACTTGTTGAACTCTTGTTTTGTACCAAGTGAGTAAAGCCTATATATCTATCTCTTTTCTTCTGGAACTTGCACTCTAGTGAGACTGACAGATTATAAATAAACACTCATAGAAATAATGATACAGTTGATCCTTGAACAACATGGCTTTGAACCACATGTGTGTGCTTATATGTGGAATTTTTTCAATGCAGCATAGAACTGTAAATGTATTTTCTCTTTCTTACTATTTTTTAAATATTTTTTTCTCTAGCTTACTTCATTATAAGAATACAGTATATAATACATATACAAATTATGTGCTAATTAACTGTTTATGTTATCCAAAAGGCTTCCCATAGGTTATTAGTAGTTAAGTTTTTGGAGAGTCAAAAGTTATATGGGAATTTTTGACTGTGTGGGGTGCCTGCAGCCCTAACCCCCACACTGTTCAAGGGTCAAGTGTATACTCACCAACTAGGATAAGTGCCACAAAGGAGAACAGGGTACACTGCTATTACATAACAGAAGGATGTGACCTTGTTGCTGAAGAGGTGGGGCTTGAGCTAAGATCAGGATCATCAATGTGAGGTAACTGGATGGGATGTGTGTGTGTGTGTGTGTGTGTGTGTGTGTGTGTGTGTGGTGTTTGTCTGTGTATGTCTGGAAGTAAGTGAGCATTCTAGAAAGAAGCCACATTTGCAAGTGTCCTGTTAGCTAGAGCAAACATTGATTTTAAAAATGGAAAGAAAACTGAAGTAAGGTTAGAAAGCAGTAATAAGCGGTGACTAGAGAATTACTTTACCTAAAGGTCCAGTTCTTTAAAAAGTATGTGAGTTGGGGGATGCCTGGGGGGCTGTCAGTTAAGTGTCCGACTCTTGATTTCGGCTCAGGTCATGATCTCATGGTTCACAAGTTGAAGTCCTACATTCAACTCAGTACTGTCAGTGGGACCATGAGAGGGATTCTCTCTCACTCCCTTTCTGTCTGCCCCTCTCATGCTTGTGCTCTCTCTCTTTCTCAAAATAAGTAAACTTTAAAAATGCTATAAAATTAAATGTAATCTATACTTAGATTCTTAATAAATAGTACACTATCTTGATATTAGAATTAATTAGAAGCTAAGAGAGTTTGGCCTTCACTTAACCACAGGGGTTTGTAAAGCACTCTATCCTGTGTGCTACAAAATGTGTAAATCTCATAAGATAATTTCCTGTTAGACACCTTGTTAACAAACGATAACCACCTTAGAATAGTCAGGGGTTAATGTGTCCTTAAATCAATCAATTATGTCAGTTTTCCCCAAATTGTAATCATTCTTGAATCACTGTTCCAATTTCTGCCATACCCAAAGATCATTTGTTTTATTAAGTGCAGTATATTTTAAGTTAAATCACTTAAAAATTTTTAATAATATTTATTTAAAAATTTTTAAATGTTTATTTATTTTGAGAGAGAGAGAAAGACAGAGCATGAACAGGGGAGGGGCAAAGAGAGAGGGAGACACAGAATCTGAAGCAGGATCCAGGCTCTGAGCTGTCAGCACAGAGCCCGAAGTGGGGCTTGAATCCACAAAGTGTGAGATCATGACCTGAGCTAAAGTCGGACACCCAACCAACTGACCCACCCAGGTGCCCCCATTAATATTTATTTTGTAAAGAGAGAGACAGAGTGTGAGTGGGGGAGGGACAGAGAGAGAGAGAGGGAGAGGGAGACACAGAATCTCAAGCAGGCTCCAGGCTCTGAGCTGTCAGCACACACAGCCCGATGCGGGCTTAAACCCACCAACCATGAGATCATGACCTGAGCCAAAGTCGGACGCTTAACTGACTGAGCCACCCAGGCACCCCTCAAATAACTTTTCAAAAGCTTAAATGTTGTCTTTGGCCTCATGTGAAGCAATGATATCTGAAGTTAGGGGTTTGATACACATGATTTTTTTTTTCATAGGCACTAACATAGACCTACTTTTATTGAAATAAAAACTGTTGGCCCATTATCACAGCTTTGTCCCAGGCCTTCCATATCTCTCTTTGCTATTCTGAGAATGAGGCTCAGAAACATCACCAATTATCCAGAAAGTGTCAGTCATTTTCATTATTGGAGGCTTATGTACTAATGCAGGAAAGGCTGCTAACATGTTTTTCAAGGTTTTTGTTTGTTTGTTCATTTCCCACAGAAGTGTCAAAACAACAAAGGCAACAGCAACAAAAGGTTTTTCATCTACCCTGAATTAAATAAAAAATCCAGAGAACTCGATTCCTATATATTCCCCAAGCATTCTACTAGATCAAGGAAAGATTTGCAATATAACAATCTTATTACCAATTTTCTATTCATTTTGTTTTTTCCCCACTTAATCTAATTGGATTTGCTTGAGGAAATGGTCATAACTTTTATGTAGTCTTCTAACTATTTTACCCATACCCATTTTACAGATGGAGAAACAAAAAGGGGAATAGAATAATTCCTCTCTAGAACTTTCTTTCTCTCCCTTTCAGAAAAACCTATATTTTTTAGAATCCAAGATGTAATTTTTGGTTCACATTTTAACGTTTTGAACCTAGGATATGTCACATAACTGATATGGTAATAGGTTTCTTTTTTTTCTTTTTACCCTCACAATATATTATTAAATTCATGACATTTTAGATTCAAGGGAATATGTTTAGTTGCAGGCTAGAAAACAGAAATCACAATTTGAAAAGCCCTCACTAAGCTTTCCAGTTCTGGAACCTGCCTGGGAAAGTTTGGTAAGGCCTTCTTGGGAAATGAATGACCCAAGAGGAGACATTCTTCAATGCAATTCAGATAGGCTAGAAGCCTTGAAGATGGCTGAACATCAGAGCCTTCATTTGTCTTGTGCAGCTATGGGATTCTACATATAGCTGCTGAGTGCGATCAGTTCTTACAAGCACCAGAAAGTGCTCTGTCCTTCCCAATGGGAAGAGCAGGAGCTGTGATTTGCCTCATTCACAGGCTACAAAATGTGTCCTATAATTAGGATGCCAGATGCTGACTTCCTCCAGAGAGAAATATTGAATAAGAAATGTGTCTGCAGGCCCTTGCACAGGGTGGGGTGGGGATTGTGGCTTTTGGAGGCTGGTGAAAATGGGCACCAGTGTGGAAGGGGAAGGCAGAGTGAAAAGAAAATAGGAATCACCTTAAGTAAAATTAACTGAAGGATGTACTTCTGTAGAAGGTAATAAAAACACGTGACAAATGAAATCCTATAGAACAGGTCTTTGTAGGAATGATCAAAGGGTAGATCTTTATAGAACTCAGACATCAATGGTGTACCACACTCAGTCTCCATCGCTAGTCTTTTTTGTGAATGCTGTTTACCCTGATTTTTTCTTAGCACCATGGTCCATGAGAGCCTTAATCTAACAGATTTTCAAAGACAACGATTTTGTTTCTTTAAAATTTTTTTAAATGTTTATTTATTTTTGATACAGAGTGAGAGACAGAGTGCAATCGGGGGAAGGGCAGACAGAGGGTGGCACAGAATCTGAAGTGGGCTCCAGGCTCTGAGCTGCCAGCACAGAGCCCCACATGGGGCCTGAACTCACAAACCGTGAGATCATGACCCAAGCCAAAGTTGGACGCCCAACCAACTGAGCCACTCAGGCACCCCATGATTTTGTTTCTTAGACAACAAGAAAGATCTGTGGTCTGCTATGCTATACTCCATTACTCCCCAGTTTTTTTGGAGTTTAGGGCATCACCAGGCACCCAGCAAGCTGGTCTCCCATTAAGTATATCTGGAGCTCAGGCCTCACTCATGAGTTTTGGACAAGAGTATCCCACTGCTTCTTTGCCATCTTCATTTCTTTTCTAGGTGTCTTTGGTCCAGTAGCCCCCATTCCTATGAATAGCATCTCCCTTTACCTGAATGACCTGGAACTCATCTTTGATTTTTCCTTCATTTGCTACAGTCAATCTATTTTTAAGTTCTATCCATTTTTACTTTCTAAATATTTTTCAAATCCATCTGTTTATCAACATTTCTCCTGCTTTCAGTCTAATAAAAGACATCACTGTGTCTTGTATGGACCACTACACAGACCTCCATCAGGGTCCTGCATCCTCACTTGCTCCTGTTCCAACCTAGTTTTCTCATGACAGCCAGTGTTGTTTTTCTCAAGTGCAAATCATATCATGTCAGGTCTCTTCTTAATGCTCTTGATGATTATGTTTGCTTTTGTATAAAACACAGCCTTCTTGGGGCGCCTGGGTGGCGCAGTCGGTTAAGCGTCCGACTTCAGCCAGGTCACGATCTCGCGGTCCGGGAGTTCGAGCCCCGCGTCAGGCTCTCGGCTGATGGCTCAGAGCCTGGAGCCTGTTTCCGATTCTGTGTCTCCCTCTCTCTCTGCCCCTCCCCCGTTCATGCGCTGTCTCTCTCTGTCCCAAAAATAAATAAACGTTAAAAAAAAAATTTATAAAAAAAAAACACAGCCTTCTCACCGTGGCCTACATTATACTTCATGTGACCCAGCTTGTACCTACCTCTTTTCTTCTTACTCAACTATTCTCAAACACTCCAAGCTTTCTCTCTTTCTCCTCTTCCCTCCCCATCCCTACATGAGAATCTGGGCACTTGGTAGTTCCTCTCCCTTGAGGGTCCTTCCTTCACATTTTGCCTACCATATTAGTCAGGCTAGGCCATGGGCCAGGCTATGAGACAAAGTCCCAAATCTCAGTGACTTTGCACAACCTATGAAGAGTTTGCAGTTCCAAATAACTCTCCTCAATCCAACGTTTCAGGGGTCCAGCCTCCCTCTGCATCACAGTCTCAACATGTGGCTTTAAATAGAGCCATAACAGTATGCAGAAGTGAACTACATCACTTTGCTTCAGTCAAATGGTGACAATTAGCTACATTGTCTAATCCTGGCAATAGGAGAGGCTGACTATGTGGGGAACACATAGAATCTTTGGTAAGCACTGGTGTCATTTCCAGGTCCCAGATTAAATGACATTTTTTCACAGAGTGGGTATAGGATTAATCCACTGAGGGCTACTAACGCAATGTGCCAGCATGGCCATAGGCTATGGTAAGACCTGTCATTGTTTCCTATAAGCTAAGGAAAGGGATTCTACACTTTCTAAACACTCTGACACCTTCTATTTGGGTGTTCTCCTTCAAATTTGAAGCCAAGAGAGTGACCCCTAAACTCTGGCCCTCTAGATGCTGCCCTGAGTTAGGCTGCTGATAGTGAGATGTTAGTGAATTCATACATGCTCCTGGCATAGTCTGTAGATAGAACACATCATGTGCTGCAGTCACATGTGAGACAGTACTTTAAGTTTTAATTTTAATTCCAGTTACTTAACATACAGTGTTATAATAGTTTCAGGTATACAATATAGTAATTAAACACTTCCATACATTACCTTGTGCTCATCATGACAGGTGCACTCATCAGTCCCCATCACCTATTTAACCCATTCCCTCACCTGCCTCCCTTCTCAAAGCTGTCAGTTTGTTCTCTATAATTAAAAGTGATTCTTGCTTTGTCTCTCTCTCTGTTTCTCTAATTTTTCCCCTTTTCTTGTTTGTTTGGTTTCTTAAATTCCACATATGAGTGAAATTATATGGTATTTGGCTTTCTCTGACTGATTTATTTTGCTTAGCATTATACTTTATAGTTCCATCCACGCCATTGCAAATGTAAGCCACTGCTTTTAAGTGTAGCAGATATGGTTGAGATGTATATATTGCAAATTTGTTTAAAGGCATTACTGATTTCATGGTAAGCTTTTGCTATTATGTATTTTCTCAATCCATGATACTAAAATTATACCAACTCTTAGGTATAGGTTATGAAAATATTTTATGAAAAAAGAGGTCTTCGGGCTCTGAAAGGTTGGAAACACCGGTGTAGCAGAGGGAACATGAAACTGAATACAGGGTATTTGGCTAAGGGCAGAGAGAAAGTTCCCTAATACACATTTCCCACCCCAACAAAATGGTTGGAGAGATGAGGTATATACACAGGAAAGGTAATGGACAGGGTATGAACAGAGAATTGAATAAACATAGACACTTTGGAAGTTGTCAAAGATAGAAGAAAATATGGGTGACTGGGGAGGACAAGGCAAGCTTCCTGGAGAAGCAGAAGTGGTCTATTAGTGAATAAGAAAGCTTGGGTATCTAGAAGCAGGGATAAGTCCAGAATGTGCAAGAAGAGGCAAGTGAGAAGCTCTGTCTCTTATTCCCACTTCTCGGATCTACTGAGTTAGGCACTCTAGGGGTGGGGTGGGAAATATGTACTCTTAACCAGCTCCCAGATCATTGTAAAGTAGTGACTTCCAAAGAACAAACATGGAGAGACCCTGCCTTATGCACTCACATATCTTCCCTCCATTGAAATCTACCTTTAACCATTTTCTTTCCTCTGTTACAGGCCTGATTTCCCAAGTATCTTCTTAATAAAGGCAAAAGATCTTGGGAAATAAAAAGACAATGTGGGCAATCTTTTTTTTTGTAAGAGGCAGGCAAAATGAGATGCATAATTTCATTTTTTATATCCCTTCAGGCAGAAATGTGATTTCACTTAAAAGTTGTTTTATAGATTCTTTTGGTTTACTTTACTGACAAAATAATTAAGTTGGGTCTAATTAAAAGTGAACAAATTGCTTGCACAAGCTGAATAAATCAGTGCTGAGCTGAAGGGTGAAGAAAGTTGTTCAAAGTCTGCAGGGCTGAAAGCAATTAAAAGACAATAGTGACACTGACAGGCTCAGTTCACCTCACTCCAAACATATGCATGATTATGTGAGTTACATGCTCACTAATACCTCCAGGAAAGATGGAGGTGAGGCAGGCAGCAAGTGAGAAGGAAGTGGGAAATTTGGGAGAAGCTTTGTCAAGGTCAAATGGACTAGACACCTGGCTTAGTGCAAAGCAATTGCACCAGATTTGTAAAATGGGGTAAGAAAAACTGATATTTTAGCAGGTGCCTCCAGAGTTTCCTTAGGAAGGGAATATAGGCTGATTAGCACTTGGGATGAAAAGTAAGGGAACACAAATTAAGGGGAAGAAGAAAAGGGAGAGGGAAAGGAGGAGAGAATTAGCTGGTAAGAGCACAAGAAATAGTGATTCAGATGGCAGCAGGTTCGTGCTTGTGTTGTCAGAAAAGGGTAGAGGGACTTTTTTTTTGAGATCTACTTTCTTAGCAACTTTTAAGTATATAATACCTGTTATTAACTATAGTCATATGTTGTATGTTACATTCCCAGGACTTATTTATTTTATAACTGAAAGTTCATACATTTTGACCCCCTTCACCTATTTCATCCATCCCTACACCTCCACCTCTGGGAACCACCAATCTGTCCTCTATTTCTATGAGCACATTTTTTTAAAATTTTGCTTTTTAGATTCCACATATAAGTGAGATTACTCTATATTTGTTTACCTCTGATTTATGTCACTTAGCATAAAGCCCTTAAGATCCACCACATGTAGTTGCAAATGGCAAGGCTTCCTTCTATTTTATGACCAAATAATATTCCATTGTATATATGAGACTTTTTTTTAAGGTCAGATATGTACTAATATATGTATGATATTGAAATATGATATATGTTCTTTTCATGTTACTTTAAAATTGTTTGTAAAACTTCACAATGCTGAATGGACTTTTATAAATGGTAACCTTTGATTAGAAGTCTAGAAGTCAAGAAGGAGTTGCTCCCATATTTGGCTCAATGTCAAGGGGAGAAGCTAAAAGAAGAGGCACAAGAAAGAGTGGAGAACAAGAAACTTAGCAAATACTAGAAATCAGAACCAGAGATTATGAGGAGAAACATAAGTCCCATAAAAATTCTCAGAAATTTGGGAGGCATGTAGTGGCATAGGGTTTTTCATTTTTCAAGTTCATCTAATTTGGATTTTAAAGGGAAGGGTAAACCAAGCCAGGCTGACACCTGGTTTATACATCCCACTAACCAGCTGTGTGACCAGGAGCAAGGCTCTCTGGGCCTTAGTTCCTTCCACTATGAATGAGGGAATTGGATCAGGTTATCACTCAGGCCCATGTGTGTCTCTAACACTTTTGCTTCAGGTTTAATCCCCACCCTGACTTTTCAGAAGTCAAGGAGATGAGCGGCCCTCATGAGGGACTTTGCCAGAGAGAAGACTATTTCCTCCCCAGGTGATAGCCTATCCATAAAAAGGAAGATCTCAAGCACATAGTTGCTAAGTGACTGATCCTTTCTTTTCAGAAATAGAGGCTTCTTTGTAGATCTGTTTTGGCTGAGTTTTTTTTTCATCCATGCTTTGGGCTGAACATTCTCATATTTCCAAAGAAATAAGTGAATCCTCTCATATTTATTATTTCTCCTCTCTTACTAAATTAATATAGTAATGACAAGGTTCTCAAAAGGCCTCCATGTGTCCCAAACTTCTATTCACAATATAAGGAGGAGTTTCAAGGAAGATCCAATTGTTCTACTGGACATCACCATCTGGACTTCTCTTAAGAATCTCAAGCTCAGTTTGCTTCCAAAGAGACTCATTATCTTTACTCCTATACTTGCTATTTGACCCCAGTTCTTATCTCATGGAATGGTGATGCTACCCCTTCAGCTACCCTTTTGATTTCTCTCTCATCCAATGTATCCAATCAACTACCATGTCCTGTTGATTCTAACCTATACACATTCTATCAGTTCTGTCCACTCACCTCTGGGCTCATTGCCACTACACATCAGTCTAAGCCACTCTCATCTCTTGCCTCAATTACTTGAACAGTTTCATAGTTTGTCCCTCTCCAAATTTGCTCCTCTCTAATCTGTTTTCACAAAATGAAATAAAAAAGATATCATCAAATTGTGAATCCATTCATCTCATTGCCTTGCTCAAAAACCCTTCCAAGCTTTCAAAATAGAATAAGGAACAAAACTTTAACATGATTTACAAGTCCTTCCCTCCATGAACTAGATACAGCTCCTCTTTTGTTTATCTCTTTCATGATCTATCTAGTCATAGGAAATTATTTTATTTCCTTTTGTGTCTCTCTTTCACCATCACAACCAATACCAGCAGCATTCTCTACTCCTCACCCCCAAAGCCTAGCTAATTTCCATTCATTTTTATGACTTAGATGTTCCCTCCCCCAGAAAACCTTCCTTGGTCCGGAAGTATGATTGAGGGGTTAATAATGTGCTTCATAGTACTCTGTCCTTATCCCATTTTAGCTCTTAGTTCTGTGTATTGAGCCTATGTGCGTCTCTAGGTTGAAGGCTTCTACAGGGCAGTCATCACTCTATCCTCCAGGTCTCTTGGGAAAGTCACTATTTTAACCCCCCAGTGTCTCCTGAAAGCAGTGACCACTCTCTCCCTCCAGCGAATTCTGGGAGCAGTCACTACTCTTCCCCAGGGCTCGGCCAGTTCAGTCATCACTTTACTCCAGCACCTCCTAGGAACCATCAGCACTTTACACCTCCTTCCCCACTCAGTACAATGATAGGCACCAAGAGGTATCTGATTTCTTTGATGAATAAAAAAAATTGTTTTTCAATATTATCTTTAAAAATTTCAAGGAACCTCAACCCTATTATTCCATTTTACCCTCCAAACAATCTGTTGAGATATTATGGTGGTTTTCTCCTGACATAGGCATTAAGTTCCTCAATATACCTACTTGGAAGCATCTGTGGTTAAGGAACTCAAGAGCTCATTGCAGAAGTTCTCTTTCTTTGTGACTAAGTTTTGAGAATATAATAAAAAATATTTTGAACCAGACTATTAAGGTAGCATACTACATAATTTTAATATAAATGGAATTTATCCTTTTAAAAAATAAGTATTGCACAGTTTCACTCACAATCTTCTCCCTAGAACTTTCTAATGCTTGTCTCCCCTAACACAAGAAACTTGAAATTAATTTTGTTTGCAGTGCACATCTGTTATGAAGCATAAGAACAAAATTGTTCTGATTTATGAAGAAGGGTTTTTGACTTCGGGCTTCTTAGATCTCAGTGATTCTGACTGGATCTTTGAGATGGACAAATTATTTGGGAAGTGTTTCTGAAACTCCCTTCCCATGACACAGGATTACATGTCCTTAACTGCTCAGGAGCTTTTCTGACTAAAGTACTTGTAAAAGGATGCTCTTAGAGCTCTTAGCAAAAGCTCTTCCTGCAGTTCTAAAATCACAATTCCTGTGCTTTCAATATTCTTTATCTTTCAATATTATCTCATGCAAATATTTACTTCTGATACACTGTCCTTATGTATTACTAAATCTTTAGTTCCTTATTTTCTTAGAAATGACTTGATATTTGCACATAGTGGAACTGTATCGTTTAGGTCAGTTGGAAGATTGCAGAATTAAATTTGTTTATACTGAATTTTCATATTTGGTGAAATTGTGGCTTGGAGGGTATGGCTGCAAATAATTCTGAATTTTTCCATGTTTAGAGATTGATCTGATGTATCTTTTACTCTGGAATAACAAAATTGATGAAGAAAGGTTAGGTGACTTGCTTAAGGTCACAAAGGTAATTAGAAGCAGAACTGTCAGTTTCCTAATGCACAGACTGGACAGCTTGGCTTTGGGTTTTTCTACCTCAATGTGAGCCATTTGTGTTTGCTTCTAAAACTTTAGACGTCTGTGATTGCCCTGGATGACTCATTTAAAAATAAACTTTTGATTTTAGAATAATTTTAGGCTTACAGAAAACTTGCAAAAGATAGTACAGAGAGTTCCTTTACCTGACATTCTCTTAATCTTACAGAATCAGGATACATTTATCAAAATAAGAAGCTAACATTGGTACAGTACTATTAACTAACTTACAGACTTTGTGTTTCACCTGGGCATTTAAAAAATTTCTTAAATTAGAGAACATTTCAAATTAGATAACAGCACAGATCCTGACCGCAGTGCCACAATGATATTTGGTTATTGGTATCAAGAAATTCAATTGGTCAAAGGTTTGTTTATGGATCATTCATTTGTTTCAATATTCCTTTATCCCTACCTGAAATAATACTAAGTGATTTTCTGCTGTGAGCCACACTACTTCTAGCTCTCCCACTATGAGTAGGACCCTTGAGCTGGTATGGACATGCAGGAGTCTGGCACTTCAGGGCAGAAAACCTGGACTCTCCAGGATAGTGTATCATAACATTTTTGCCTCATTTGAGATTCTTAAAGGCTCCCTGGTTGTCATAAGACTCATTAAACTTCAAGCAAGAATATGTCTGGACAGAGACTTTGCATTGGCATGTGACAACACATAAACTTTATTGCATAAACTTTTTCCTTTATTGCAATATGCATATTTTATCTTCAGGATAGGGGCAAATAGATCCATGTATAGCTTTCTGAAGAACAATACACCATACATGTTCATCTGTTTCCTATAGGAAAGAGGTTTATCAAAGTTGGAGGTGTGGAAGGAGGTAAGATTGTGAAGGAGAACATGACTGTAGTCTCCTATGACAAAACCACAGACCTGTAAACCCAGAGACAGAAGACACACACACACACACACACAAATGGAAAAAAAAAAAAGTAGGGAAACAAGTGTCATCACTTAAATACTCCTATGGCTAAAATGTCAGAGGCTCATGGAAATGTGGAGAAGCAGCACAGTGATAAATCAATCTGTCACCACAAGCTTGAAGGAGAAGGACAAGAGTGATGTCCCCTTGACTGGACTGTTTGATGAGGGTTAGGAGTTCCCACCCCTTTAGGAATCTTTCCTTTCTGAAGACTTAGTCCCCGAGACTCAATTCTTCTCTCTTCATTAAACCTCAATCCTTGGCGAGAGAACCTGGATGTTTAGAAAAAAACATTGGGCCTTGTTTTTTGTGTTCCTGTCTGATTGACTGTGATTGAGTCTGATGAGGAGATCTGCTGACATTTCCTGGTGCCCAGGGGGGTTGGCAACCATTTAAACATCTTTAGGGTGTTTCAGGGTTTTTAAAATTTTATATATAAGACACAATTAGAATTCTTTCTAGGATACTTTCTTTGGCTTATTATTCTGATATAGGAAATTTAGAAAAAAGCAAATTAACACATGTAGGTAGCTATACTCACCTTCCCTCCCACCCCCTAATCACTTCATTCTGTCCTTTCATGAAGGAGCCAAGGAGATAACATCCCTTGGTGAGTGGATAATTTATTTCCAATTTTCTCAATCTTTTTAGAGTCATGCATGTAGAGATTTGGTGACCAATAAAGACCAATATAATGGTCTTTGTCACAAGGGCTTCATACTATCCAGGCTATAAATATTGTCTAGGCACCTATCTTTTCCTCTAGGCTATTAGAAAGACAAATGGCTTTGCTGTCCAGCAAGTGGGGGAGGGGGACTGTTGAGTACAACATCATGAAGAGTAGGCTTTGATGGTGGCAGAATGAGTGTGTGGATTTTAGAACCTGAAACACCATGTATATGTATGTTGAGATGAGAGGTAAAAGGCAAGTTTGAGTTAAATCTATTTCTCCCTTCTGCTGTGTTCCTGTGGCACTGAGACTTGTCCTACATAGTGTTGGAAGAGCTGTCTGAACAGGGGAAAATCCATCCTATGATTTGATTTATCTGCATGATGCCAACAAACCAAGGTTCCTGAATTATCTCATGGATTAAAGACCCCTTGGAGACAGATTCAGACAGTGCGTACTGGCACAAAAATAGCAAATAGACAAATGATACACACCAGAGAGCTGGGCAACAGACTTATGTACATATGGGGACTTGATACGTGACAGATGTGGCCTTACAAATCAGTGCAGACAGACTACTCAGTCAGTAGTGCTGAGATCATCGTTAACTCATATAGCAACAACAACAACAAATTTCTACTTTACACTGCATGCAAAAAATAAATTCCGGGTACAGTAAAAACATCCCAGGGAGGGGGCATTTAAAACAAAATATAGGAGAAAATCCTTATGACCTTGTGGTAGGGAGGGAACTCATAAGGCAAAGATATCAATAATTAAAGTTTGACAAATTGACTACATTAAATTTTCTGTGCCCTGGGGTGCCTGGGTGGCTCAATTGGTTAAGTGTCTGACTTTAGCTCACGTCATCATCTCACAGTTCATAAGTTTGAGCCCTGTGTTGGGCTCTGTGCTGACAGCTCAGAGCCTGGAGCCTGCTTCAGATTCTGTGTCATCTCTCTCTGTTCCTGCCCCACTCTCTCTCTCTCAAAAATAAATAAAAATTAAAAAAAAAATTAAATTTCCTGTGCCCTAAAGATTGTAGAAAGGCAAGTTGCAGATGGGAAGATGTTTGTGACACTATTACATGTACAAATTCAAAAAGGAAAAGATAAAAAACCCAGGGGAAAAATAAGAAATGATAGGAACAGGATGTTATCCGATGAGGAAACCCAAATGGCTTAAATCACATGAAATTATTTCCAGCTTTATTGGTGGTCAAGGAAAAGCAAAGAAAAACAACGACAAAGTGATACCTTTCTAGGTCGTTAGACTGGCAAAAAATAATCCTAATTACATCCAGATTTTCAAAGATAAAATGCAATGAGCACTTTCTTATACAAATTGTTACAACCACTTTGGAAAGCAATTTAGCTTTATCAAGCCAGGCTGAAAGTGCACATGCCCCTAGACTCAGCATTTCTACTTCTGGGTAGGTATCCTGGAAAAATTTGCACATACGTATTCAGAAATTCAGGAAATGTATTCAGAAATGTTCAATGTATCATTGTTTAGTAAAAGTTAAAAACTGGAAACAACTTAAATACACATCAAACATAAAATGAAAAAATAAATTATAGCATGTTTACAAAATGGAATGTTATGTGGCACTTAAAATTGAACTATACCATCATGGATAAATAGCAAAATAATAGTTAATAATTCTCTATAGGTTTAAGAATTTTCCTATAGGTAGTACTGTTAGCACTTTGCATGTAAATCTGAACTCATTTAATTCTCTTGATAATCTTCTGACAGTGGTACTATTATCATCCCCATTTTATAGATGAGCAAACCAAGTACAGAAAAATGTAAGTAATTACCCCCAAGCCTCATAGCTGTCAGTGACAGAGTTGGGCTGTAAATCAGCTAATTTTAGAATTGGTGATTTAAACACTGTACCTGTCTTATAAAATAAATTCAGAATGCTGAGCAACAAAAATATTATGTTGAGCAAAAAATTTAATTTGGAAGATGATTCATACAGTACAATTGTCTATTATTTCAGGTAAGTTTCAACTACATTTAACAACAAAAAGTGCCTTGAACAAGATATTTGTTTATAACACAAAATGAGTCTAGAGGTGGGTAGTCCAAGGCTGATACAGAGGCTCCAAGGTCATGAGGGACTCAGACCTGTCTGCTCCACCATCCTGAGCACTGGTTTCTGACCTTAGGGTGATCTCTTGAACCAAAGAGCTACTGGAGTTTCATCCGCCAGTTATGCTCCAAGTAGGAAGGAAAAAGGAGGAAGAGCAAAAGGTACACCTGTCAGCTGAGTCACTTTAAAGGGTCATCCCAGATGCCCTGCCCAATGACCTTTGCTTTCATCTCCCCGGCTATCCCTGTAGCTGTGAGAGAAGGTGGGAAAAGTAGGCCTTTAATAGGGAGCATTGTTGCCCAGAATATGCTACATGTTCTATAAAGAAGAAAAGTAAATACTGAGTAGGTCAACTAATAAACAAATATCCAGTAGGAAACTAAGAGTTTCTATCATAGGTACCATTTATACAAGGCTTAAAAGAATACTATATATTGTTTATGAATTTATATTCATACTTATTATGGTAGGAAAACATGTATGGGAATAATATCACATTTAGGACAATAGTTATATTTAGAGAAGGAGGGACGATGAGGCACTAGAGAGGGATACACAATAAACTTCAACTATATCTCTAATCTTTAAAAAAAACTCTAAAGCAAAAATGAGATAATATTAAAATTTGATAAGTTGGGTGGAAGATAAGACTTGATGTGTCATTTGGGGGGTATATGTGTGTTTTCTAGGATCTCTTCTTCTTTTGTGTAGTTCATTCACTGTCTTTTTTTCACTTGTCAAAGAAAAAAATTTGAAGAGAGGAGCTCTGAGGAGTTGTTAGACATGGAAGGCTTTTATGGGAAGGAGGGTGGGGCAAGAAAGTTATTAGCAAAATTTTAAAAAGAATTGTTCCAAGTAAGGCCACTTTCCTTTAGGGGGAAAGGCAGGGGTCTTAGGTGGTTTACACATTTTCCTTTGGGAATGCAGAGGGCCTATGTGGCAAATACCTTAATGATGCTGATCAGAAAATTCCTCACTTACCTAGTTAACACTACATTGAAATTAGGATTGGTATTAAGCCCTGGTTTGGTGACATGGTCTAAGTGACACCATTTTGGGCCTGCGGTTTTCTTTTTGACACTCTCTTCTTGAAGAGAACTGCCTCCCCTCTTGAAAACTTAAGCCCTTACTGGACTTAGGATAGTTTGTTCCAAAGTGCAGCATTTTTGGAATGCCTGCTTTAACAGGAGTAAATTATTTACTTATCAGTTCCTTATCAGTAACAGATATTTACTTATCAAATGTGAAGCACTGTAAAACCCTCTCAAGGAACTGGGTACTTATGACTACTCAATATGCTTCAGCTGTAACTCCTAACCTAATGGTTTTCTACAGGCAAATCTAGTTGATATAATCAAAGCCCTTATTTCCATAGGATAGATGTTATGAATTAGTATTACCCTATGGAAACTTTGTATACCATAGAAACCCAACACTAATCATGAAAATAAATGATGGGGAAAACCCCTCAAATATGTGCTTTTACAAATATTTATTAAGAAGCTAAAATCAGTCCAGAAGCTTTCCTTCTGTTTTTATTTTTTAGAATAGTTTGAGAAGGATAGGTATTAACTCTGCTTTAAATGGCTGGTAGAATTCCCCTGGGAAGCCATCTGACCCAGGACTCTTATTGGTTGGGAGATTTTTGGCAACTGATTCAATTTCTTCACTGGTTATTGGTCTGTTCACATTTTCTATTTCTTCCCATTTGAGTTTTGGTAGTGTGTGGGTGTCTAGGAATTTGTCCATTTCCTCCAGGTTGTCCAGTTTGTTGGCATATAATTTTTCATAGTATTCTGTAATAATTGTTTGTATTTCTGTAATGTTGGTTGTGACATGTCCTCTTTCATTTGTGATTTTATCCATTTGGGTCCTCTCTCTTTTCTTTTTGAGAAGTCTGGATAGGGGTTTATCAATTTTGTTTATTTTTTCAAAAATATGGCTCTTAGATTCATTGATCTGTTCTGCTGTTTTGGCAATGAAATCCTGCCATTTTCAACAATGTGGATGGAACTGGAGGGTTATTATACCAATGAAATAGTCAGAGAAAGACATATCGTATGTTTTCACTCATATGTGGACCTTGAGAAACTTAATAGGAGACCATAGGGGAAGGGAAGGGGTAAAAATAGTCTCAGAGAAGGAGGTAAACCATAAGAGACTCTTAAATACAGAGAACAAACTGAGGGTTGATGGGTGGGAGGACTTGGGGGAGGGGGGAAATGGGGGAAATGGACGAAATGGGAAATGGGTATCGAGGAGGGCACTTGTTGGGATGAGCACTGGGGTGTTGTATGTAAGTGATGAATCACAGTAA